>NC_133623.1:85809266-86166766 GCF_048593235.1 Sminthopsis crassicaudata
TATATATATATATACTTAAATGCTATATATATACACACTTAAATTATATATATATACACTTAAATGATATATATATACTTAAATGCTATATAAGTATATATATATATATACTTGAATGCTTATACATATATACTTAAATGACATATATATAGCATTTAAGTATATATATATATATGTATTATTTTCCCTCATTTAAATACAATTATATATATATATATATATATATATATATATATATATATATGTACACTTAAGTAAGGCAGTGTGAAAAGTTGAAATCCAATGCTAAGACATAAATCCAGGTGTTGGTCAGTGGCCCAGAATGCAGCTGATGGCCTTGATCTATCTAAATTATGATCTTTCCTATGTCTCAGTTTACTTGAGGCAACATGCTTTCCAATGACTAAAGGCTAGCTAATAACTGAGATGAAAGAAGATCTAATTTACTATCACAAAAATATCAATCTAGAAGAGGAAGACTCTCATAGTTTTCAGCCAGAACTGAAAATAATTGCTATTTTACATAGGTCAAAATGTCTGGATCTTTTATTCTGCTTTTTGATATTTTTTTTTATCTGTTCAGCTTTGTAGTTTGTACTGAAAAATTAAAATTTAGAGAATTTTTTAAAAAATGCAGCTCACAGTATTGTGGAGCATTTATATCTTGGAATTTGACCCTGTTCTAGGCATTTTTATCAAGGAAATAAACATGACATTATAGTATACTGAGAACGCTAAATTCATTAGAATTCAAGGATAATCCAGATAGAGAAAAATAAGAAACATAGATAATGATTTCGATTCAAGAAATTAATGTGATTCCTGCTTTTGTACGTTATTGACACTGGATTACTTTGCAATATTTTTCCTAAAAGGCTGACATAATTTTCCAACACAGAAAGTAACTTCACATGATAGAGATATCCACTGCATATTAGATGAAGGTAATCCACAATTCGAGTGAGAGTTAATTATCTTGTTTCCCTTTTAACACTTGCCCTTTCTCATTCTCTCTCTCAGTTAAATTTTGCTTTCTCTACCTTTATCTCTCTCTCTGTTATTGTCTTATTTTCTCTCTCAACAAATGAGAAAAATATACACTAAAAAGAAATGAGTAGTGGTTTGCATGCCAGTGAGAACAATCAACAGGTTGCTACAAGTCTCAATGTGTATCATGGTCATTGGAGAAAACATTTTCCTGTGGAAGCTCTGAAAGTTCAGAGAACCTAAAGTCTATTCAAATGCAAGATTTCCCATGGAAATAAAATTTTATCAAGTTAATGAAAGTAAAAGATAACTGCATGAACTCATGAAAATATAACAAAAATCTGTCTTTCAGGCAAAATTGATTGCTATTTTAATAATATTCTGGGATTCTAACAGAGTGAATTTTTTTGTTAGAATTTCTTGGATTCTGATTAGAGAAGACAATGTAAGTAAAGAGGAAGGTTAGACAATCTGTATAGAAAGATAGCTCACGAAATGGAATGACAGTAAATATAGATGTTGCCTTCTATTTTATTGTCTTTATTTTATATACATTGATTCTATTTGATTGAATAATTCACACAGAGAGACAGAGAAAGAAAAAACCTGAAGCTTGAAAATTTCCAAAGCTTCTTGAATTATGTCTCCCTTTTACATACATTTGGTCTATTTGATTGGGAAACACAAATACACAAAGGAGGAAGAGAAAAAGAGAGAGAGAGAGACACACACAAACAGAGAAAGACAGAGAGACACAGAGACACAGATAAAAAGACAAAAACACAGACATAGAGAGGCAGGGAACAGAAAGAGAGACAATAAGAAAGTGAGAGAGGGAGAGAATGGTGACAGAAGAAGAAAAATATGTGTGTATATCTATCTATATGTATATACATATAGATATATATATAGAGAGAGACAGAGGAAGATAAACTTGATAGAGAGAGAGAAATATATAAAGAGAGATACAAAAGAGAAAGAGAAACTTGAGAAAGAGAGAGACAAAAACAGAGAGAGAGAGAAAGACAGGGAGAGAGACACAGACAGAGACACAGAGACAGAGAAACAGAAAAAGAGAGATAGAGACAGGGAAAGATAGAGAAGGAAATGGAAAAAAGAGAGAAAATGAGATAATGAATGAAATAGAGAGTTAGAAAGAAAGAGAAGCAAAGAGAGGTAGAAAGAAAGAAAGAACGAAAGAAAGAAAGAAAGAAAGAAAATAAGAAAGAAAGAAAGAAAGAGACAGGAAGAAAGAAAGAGAGAGAGACAGAAAGAGAGAGACTAAGAAACAAAAAGACAAAAGGGGAGAGAGAGAGAGAGAGAGAGAGAGAGAGAGAGAGAGAGAGAGAGAAGAGAGAGAGAGAGAGGAGAGAGAGAGAGGGAGGAGAGACAGAGAGACAGAGAGAGACAGAGAGAGAGAGAAGAGAGAGAGAGAGAAGAGAGAGAGAGAGAGAGAGAGAGAGAGAGAGAGAGAGAGAGAGAGAGAGAGAGAGAGAGAGAGAGAGAGAGAGAGAGAGAGAGAGAGAGAGAGAGAGAGGAGAGAATCTGGAAAGTTCCAGACCTTCTCCTCATGTATCTTTCTTTTCCATATGTGTAGTCTATTTGATTGAGAAACAGAAAGAACAAAGATACAGAGGGGGA
Source organism: Sminthopsis crassicaudata (assembly GCF_048593235.1). NCBI lineage: Eukaryota > Metazoa > Chordata > Mammalia > Dasyuromorphia > Dasyuridae > Sminthopsis > Sminthopsis crassicaudata. The sequence goes on from NC_133623.1 coordinate 85,811,895, forward strand.
GACAGTGAAACAGAGTGAGTAGGACACAGAGCGAGAGTGAGAGAGAGAGAGAATAGGAAAAGAACGAGAGAGAGCCAGAGCAAGCAAGAGAGGGAAAGAAAATGAAAGTGAGAGAGAGGGAAAAAAGAGACAAAGAGAGTAAGATAGAGAGTGAGAGAGAGAAAGGGAGAAACGCGAACACACACAAAGACAGAGTCAGAGATTCAGAGAGAAACACAGAGAAAGAGCAAGAGAGAGACTGGGAAAGATAGAGCAAGAGATGGAAATAAAGAGAGAAAATGAGATAGAGAATGAGAGAGTTAGAGAGAGGGAGATAGGCAAAAAGAGAGGGGGGCAGAAAGACAAGCACACACATACAGACAGAGACAGAGAGAAAGTGACAGAGAGAAACAGAAAAAGAGAAACAAAGATGTGGGGAAATGGAGAGACAAGGAAATAGAAATAGAGAGAAAATGAGATAGAGAACAAGAGTAAGCAGAAAGAGCTTGGAAGGAGCTTCCTTTGCATTTTAACACTTCTGCCTCAGACAACAGCAGCTAGCAAAGCACACCCAGCAGACTAGATTTTCAAAGCTGAAAAACTCCCAGCCTAATAAGACCGGGACCCATCCACCCCCTCAACCCTCAAAACAACTAATTTTTTTTCCTTTTAAACTCTCTAACCTGAGACTCTCAGCTCTTTTCTTCTCAGGGCAACTTCTGCCTCCTGACACTCAGAGCCGAGCTGCCTTGTTAATGCAAATCTCTCCCAGACTTAGGCCTATGGTGCCATGGAAACTGTCTGAGGAGAGCCCAGTCTCTGTCCTGAATTGGAGAAGGAGGAACTGCCTTTCCACCATGTCAGCGAACACCACAGGGGTTGAACTGGCCCCCCAGGTCCTGCTCTCTGGTAGGATCTTGGGGTCTGACCCTGTTTCCCCTTTTTATCCCAGGACAGACCTCAGGGGCCGGTAAGCTGGGTAGGCAGCGCTGATACTTTGCACTCCCTCTGACCCCTTCCACCCCTTCCTCATAAAGAGTGGGGATAGTAGGAGGGAAGGTTCAGAACCTTTGCTTATTTTTCTGGTAAGATTGAGGAACCCACCCTGTATTATTTTAGAAGGCAGCACAGACAGTTAAGAGATTTTGAAGAGTTTAAACTGCGTTCTTATCTTGATCCACAGCACTGACAAGCAGGGATATGCCCATCCCTAGACCTTGCCTCATAAAAATATCAGTGGCTTGTTAAATCTATTAGATATCAAGGCTTCCTGCCTAGTCTGACTCTCTGAGTCCACTGCCACTCTGGACCAATCCCAGGAGAAATTAGCTTTCCTGGAAATTAGAGTAAAGGGTCTAAACTCTAGGCTACTTAACATCTTTTTACTATAGAAAGAGACTTTTTGCTCCTAGCATTTTCTCCTACTTGTCTTTGATAGTTAGATGGGCCATCAGTCTTCTTACAGGCAGCCCACAGAAGGAACCTGATGCATTTCCTGCTAAAAAGCCCCTTTCCCATTGCCATCTCCACCCTGGATGACACCCCACTTTTAATCTGCCCCTGAGATCTGTTTTCTCTAGGCTTCAAACTTTGGATTCTCAACTGCCCTTCAGCGTGGAGAACATGGGACAACTGACTGGGGACGACTGACTGGGACAAACACCCCTTAGATGCCTTGCTGCCATCCCCAAGCCCCACACCTCACACTTCACCTCCTGGCATGAACCCCAAAATCTCTCAGACCTTGCCAGCTTGAAGCAGTTAAGAAGAGATAGTCGCCCCTTTATCCCACATGTATTTGGAGGTGACTGCTTGAGGGGGAAATTTAGAGGGGACCCCGGAACTCTGAAAATCCTTGAAGGGGAAAATCTCCTTCAACTCTGCCTCAATAAGGGACACTGCCCCAAGTCTTTTTTCTTTAAATGAATTTAAGTTTTGACTACTTGAGGGGGGAATGAAGAGGGAACTCCAATGGGTGGGGTGGGCTTAGTTCTGAAACACATTGAATTCAATTCAAATTCTAGCCCTAGGTGAAACCCAGCTAGGAGCCAACCTGGGACTCCACCCACGATCCCCCTTCAGCTTGTAGCCAAAGCCCCCTATTATAAAAGAAACAAACTAAAACCCTCTCTTGCAGAGGTTCCAAACATGGCAGCCCCACACTTGGCACCCCAAGGGTCTCTGCCCTCTGGAATACTATTTCCAGTGCCCTCCTCTCCTTATCCTCACCTATTTCCTTAACTAGACTTTAACCTTACTTCCAATCCCCATAATAAACCTCTTTTATCAGTCTAGGTTTTCAGGTCTGTAAATTCCTTTACAGAGAACTGCTTGCGCGCTAGAAGGGAATCCTCAGAACTCCCTGCCCTTGCGCCGCCACTAGATCTTATTTAACTTCCTGACCACAAGAAACCCTCATTTCATTTGAGCACCCCAAATCTAAACCTCATCAATCTCTTATCATCTCCACTCTGCCTGGCATCCTCAAGCTTCTGGGAAGGTAGGAAAAATGAATCATACCCTTAAGAGGGTCCTTACTAAACTTTGTTTGGAGACTAGAGGACTGGGTAAAGAATCTCCCATCAGGGCTACTTAGAGTCAGAATTCCCCCCTCCCCCCGGGAAATAATTAAACTAAATCCTTTTGAACTTTTGTATGGGAGGCCTTTCTTAATCACTGACATACTAGTAGACTGGCTTGCATTCATTCAGTTCACTACTCAGCTCAGTGCATTTCAAAAGGTGCTCTCTTAATATGCAAATGAGCACCTCCATAAGCCCTTGGAAGCTTCAAACGAAATCCCATCCCCCGTGGATCCTGGTGATATGGTGTATTTGAAAACCTGGAAGCCCCAGGGATCCGACTCTTTAGATGTAAAGTGGAAAGGTCCATACAGGGTCATTCTGACCACTCCAACAGTGGTTAAACTGGAAGGGGCCCCAGCTGGACTCATATTTCTAGGATTAAAAATGCTGCCTGTTACCTCTCCTTCAGCTACCCCAGTGTATTCCTGTGAGCCCATAGAGGACCTGACGTTTCTGTTCCACCACTCCTGATGCTCTCCAGCTTTCCTGCTCTTGCTCTGAGGGCCCTCGCCAGTGGGGAGACAACTTCCTGGTCAGACTAGGGGACTCTGCGGGGAATGGGGGTGTCCGGGATTGCTGGGTGTGCCATCACCACCCCCAGGGTGGCCCACAGATGCGGCCTAATGCATTCTTTGCAAAGGTCCCATTCCCACCTGTCACCCTCTCCTCCCTGGACGCCACCCCTTTTGTGCTAGCTACTCCCGGACAACTACTCTGACCCGACTGTCCCCTGCTTCCTGGCAGGGAAGGATCTCGTATCTACATATCACCACACTACGGAGACAGTGGATGTCACTGTTTCCCATGATGGCCAGGTTTATATCCGTGATGTGGGGACACTGACCTGTACCACCAACACTGTGGGTGCAAGCGAGTATGATCTCTCTCAGGCCTGCCGCAATTTCACCTCAGCAACTTGTACCAGCTGCACAGGTAGGTCCCAGGTCAGGCGCATGTTTGATCATGCACCTCCCCAGAAAGTAACCATGGGGAATCCATTCCGGGATTTCCTTGGCAAGCTCCTTCACACTGCTTCTGTGGCTCCTTCCTTAAAGCTTCTCCATGACGTCCTGAAAACTACCATTCCAATTGATAGAATGCTTTCAGGTACCATCTGTGCACCTAAGGGATATGTTTTCCTTTGCAAAGAAATTCCCCATCCCAGCACCTCCCAGGGGCCCATTAAGAGAAATGCCTCTGATTGGAACCCTCCTCCCCTATTCACCTGCAAATTCCATTCGTTCATTTTGATAAGAGTGGAAAGGTCTCCCCACCTGCTCAGTTCCCCCCACCCATAGTTCTCTTTTCCTTTTATGTCTGGGCTGAATAATTATCCACCACTTTTTCATTGGGGGGGGAGGGTGTAACCTGAACAGAGTCTCTACATAAGAATGTACAAAACACACCATATTTTCAAGTCACTTACAGGTACCCCTTTCTTATAAAACAAGTATGGTAAATCTGAGGTCTGCCACCTTTTGAAGGGAAGTAGGGGAAGAAAAGAAGACAAACAGCAGGAGGGATACCATTATGGAACCCAAGCAGGAATTCAAAGATCAATTCTTCCATCTCCACTAGAAATTACTGACTGGTTAGGAAGGACGACTAAAGAAATGCTAAATGCTAAGGTGATAAATGGATTATTGTGCTCCTCTATTTTATTTTTTTAACTGAATGGTAGGAATGGGGGAAAGCAGGACACTGATGAAAATCCCAATATGGTCTTCAGGTAGGAATGCTGGCCTTCAGACTTAAGAGTCTATAATTAGAGGTATCAACAGGCTTCAATCACAATTGCCATGAAGACTGGATGGTTTCCACAGAAACTCCAAAACCTATGGACCCTCATTCTAGCTCCTTATTAGTCCTATTATGACCCCTCAAGCACAGTGCCGCAGTGGACAGAGTGTCAGCTTTGGAGTTAGGAATACTCCTAAAATCTGGCCTCAGCCACTCACTAACTGTGACTCTGGGCAAATCATCTGATCTTGCTTGTCTCAGTCCCTCATATATAAAATGATCTGGAGAAGGAAATCACAAACTGTTGGAAGCCACGATCTCTAAGCTGATGGGCAAAGCCCAGCACTGAGATCAGATGTTCCTCATGCAGGAACAACATTTCCTTCTATGATTCTCATTAGTGGACTACTGTTTCCTATATTATTTATAATTGGCTTCATTACAGCACTAAACATTATCTAAAAAATCTGGTGACAAGGGGAATTTGGGCAAGTTAACTAGAAACAATTCCGCATGCATATTCTGTCCTAAGAAAACTAATCTCTCACTGAGACAAATGATAAAGGAGAGAACACTATGGAAAGCATTGTCACTATGGGAGAGAATCCAAAGGTCCAAGAAATAATGGTGTTTACCTATTTAGACTCAGAAAAGATCAGTATATCTAAGAACCAAAAGATGGTTCAAGTATAACTAGGAATTGCCCTAAATGCCTATGTATATGATTTCAAGGAGAAGAATCAAACAATCCATAAAATTGGCAAAGAAGACATACGTAAACTAACAAAATTCACTGACATTTAACCTTGTATACCATGTACCTTTCATTACTGGGTTTGCGTAATGTAATCAATAATTAACACTTAACCATAAAAAAACTTAAATATTAAATGTCAAATGTAGTAACATATAAAGGTCAATAAGTCAGACACATGTCTGAAGAGTATGTTGACCTAAAGAAAAATATATGATCATGATATAGTATAAAATAAAGTCTGAAGGAGCCTGAGAGAAGTGGGAGCATCACTTCCATCAGTTCCTCACTCAGACTACCCCACAACTCCTGTCTTCCTTTGACGCTGACCCCTATTCCTCCTGCTCAACCCCCTGGACCCCCTGAAGAGACTGGACCCCTGCAACAAACCGCTCTAGTACCTTTATTAAGGAAATCTCAAATGGGGTCTATAATCCCTCAGCCAGGAAGAGAGGTGGGCTTTTTCCTCACTTTGAACAGCCAGAAGAACACAACTGAAAGTCCTTAGGTGCTACAAAACATGAAGAGATATGCATATATATTCATATAAACATAGATCCATAAATATACATGCATATAGGAGAGGCAGAGAAAGATTAATGGTGAAGCACACTACTAAACAGGATGTCAAAGAAACTACATAAACTGGGGCAGCTAGATGGTGCAGTGGATGGAGCATCAGCCCTGAAGTCAGGAGGGCCTGAGTGCAAATTTGACCTCAGTTAGAAGTGTTAACTTCTAGCTGTGTGATCCTGGGAAAGTCACTTAAACCCCAATTGCTTAAAAACAAACAAACAAACAAACTACATAAACCAACTGTGGTGACAAAATGGATTATTTGCAAAAGCAAGTGCTTCAAGGCTTCCAAAGCACCTTTCACATACCACATAGGAGCTAGGAGTCAAGTTAGATGAAGGAACTCAATATAGGTCCCTGAGAAACTTTATTTCTTTATAGAATACAGTGAATAAAGCTGGCTAAATGAGTATATGGGACAAGAATAAAAAAAAATAACAATTTGAGATAAGAAAGTGAAGATAATAAGAAAAATAAAGGAACATAGCATTTTCTAAAAATTGGTGCAGAAAATGATATTTTAGAAATTGATGAATCAAAAATTTTGAAGGGGAGATGTACAAGAGGGATTCTCCTTGAATACTTACTTTCTCAGGAAATTAATAGGTCTTCAATGGACTCTACCCCCAGCTAGCCTGTAAAAATAAAGATACCAGGCCTGAGAATTTGTGGGATACCTCTAGTGTAAGAGGAGCCCATTGGCTTTGCTTTATAAAAAACAAATGGGAATGGACTGGACTGAACCATTTAAACTTGCCATTCCAGCCATGGACTTTTCTCCAAGGGAGACTAAGCCCTGCTGGGAAAAGGAACAGGAGGACAGACCCAATAGAAACTTTGACATTGTTCTCCTCAGAGAGAACTGGGCTAAAATTATTAAAGGAATGACAATAAAGGAATAAGCAAAACTCCAAAACTAAGGGAAGGGGAAACAAATCCAGTAGGGGCGAGGTATGAAAGGAAAAAATGCTAGTGAGAATAGCCTAAAAAAGGATTATGCTAACTAAAGGAACAGTTCTCTTTACAAAATAAGAGAGAATAAAAATACTAATTTGGAGGGGGAAAAACCCATTAGAGACAAATAAAAGAAAATATAAACCTAACTCTCATTACTCTGAATGTGAAGGTATTAAAATGTCCAACTGAAAGATGACCGGCTGAATAAGAAAACAAAGCTCTTCAATCTGATACTTAAAAGAAACTTTAAAAAAAATGCACATAGAATAAAAATAAGAGGCCATAAAGTGAATCCACAAAGCAAAAGCAAATAATTAAAATATTAAAACTGACAAAGAAACTGCTTTAGGTTGGGTAACAAACCAACATCTATATTCAACTTCAGTACTCTAAATGTCTTAGTGTCTAAATTCAAAAAGAAAATATTAATTGAAGTACAAGAAGACCGTGACAGTAACACAACAAGCAGCAGGAAGTTTCAATGTCCTCTTAAGTTTTAGATAAGTGTAACAGAAAGATGAAGAAGGAAATATAAAAATGAAGAAATTTCTGGAGAAATTAGCACTAAAAGATTTATATTGTTTTCTAAATGCTTACAAAAACCCCAAACCAAAAAGTCCTGTCTTTGCATGACATGGAATTTTTACCAAAATATGCCACGCATGAAGGCTCAGAAATATGCAAACATGTAAAAAAGCAGGTATATAGAGAAATCAGTTCTTTCAATTGATTGGAATCCCACTATAATTGCACTAAAACACAAGGAATACAGCAAAACCATTGTTGTCAGACTACATCCATGATTCCATTCATGGATTCTAACAGTCTGTATAAAACCTTTGCTTTAGCTTTCCCTAGAGTTCAAAATGTGCCTTCGAGCTCTAGGACTGGATAAACTGTTCAAGGATGAACCTTAAGAAACTGAACGTGTTGTGTTTTCGTCTTTAAGTATATCTGATATCATCTATTCCACTGATTGAGAAACATAGACACAGATAGAGAGCAAACCTAGTGAGTTCCAGCCCATTTATTTGATTCTAAAAAGCCCCCTGATTTTCAGTTCTATATCATGATCCCAGGAGATAACCTTAATTTTTATTTGGGGAAATGTCTTTTACCCAATTGGGGGAGGGGGAATTTTTATTGTAGAAATCAACATTTGGTTTCTGTTGATTGGAAAGAGAAAGCCAAATTCGTTTCAGAAACCCTAATCAACCCAAAACAAAACAACAACAACAACAATGAACAATATTGGTCAGTGTTTTTATTTCAGAGGATATACCCAATTCCTGTTAATGCCTTTACATTATTTTTTCTTCTCTTAACAAAGGGCTGTTGTTATTCCCAAAAGAGATATTGTGATGAACTGGAGCTCTCTTCAGGATAGAAATAACTTAGCCCATCAGTTAAGATGTATGCACAGAAAAGAAATGATCGGTCAGTTGCATGCTATTTAGCATGCCAAAAAAAAATGGAAGGCTGTCTCACTTGTTCTTGAAATTGTTCACCAATTAAGCATAGATGTTAGTAAAAGTTTATGGTCCAAATACACCGTTTAGCTCATGGCTTAATTTTTCCACAATCTTATATTAAATCCTAGTTGATTACTTATAACCCCTGAGACAACTGAAAGGATGATCACTCGGGCTATGTTGTAGAATAGGGGATTCATGGTTAGGCCGTAGAGCCTAAATGGTGTGTTTAATTCTTTCAGTAACTTCATTGATAACTTTAGCACGTTGTTCACCAGTGTGAGCTGTTCTGTTTTACTTGGCTTGTTTTGCATTTTGAGATATAAATTGATCTGTTCTGTAAGCAGTACTGAAATGTTGTTATATTTCTTATTGGTTTCCGATCCTATGGAGGCAAGATGCAATAAAAAGAGCAGCAGGGCGGTTTCCCAAATTAGGAACTCCCAATTATAAGCATTATCCAGAAAGTTTTTATGGCTTTGGAGAACCTGGGCACAGCAAATAAAAGCAATTGAAAGTGTCATTAAGAATACCGAGGACACAATCACATCCACAAAGCGCTGTGGGCCTTGCATTTTTAAATAAGAACGGAGTGATAGCCAGACCTTGATGTTCTCCATCTTTCTGAGCCTGAAATGGGGGATTTCATATTTCATAGCTTTCCTTGCAGAGGTTATATTGCTAAAAAGTTTTGCAAATAAAAACTGCTGCATGTATGTTCTCTCTGCCACACACATCATAAAAAAGAACATCCAAGTCAGACACAAGCGTTCAAGAAAATTGATTGTTGCTAAAATGATGATGGATATTGAAGGTGGTGCCCCACAAAGAAGAGTCAGGAACTCCTCAGCTGAGATGAATGGTATTTGGGTCAGGTTCTTTTCATGGAAGATGCGATATAAGAATGGAAAAACTGTTAATCCAATAGTAATAATTTTTCCCAGCATCTGGTAACTTACATTCTGCTGATATGTTTTAACCCTTCTCATGATGATGCTGCTGATTTCCAAAACAGACATCTTCATTTTTTTGCATTTATTACCTTCCCAGATTATTGCACTCACTCGTTCAGAGGGAGAACTCATGTTCTGAAGCCAGAACAAATGGTTCAGTTGGAAAGTGTCCTCTTTTGAATTCTGTTTGGTACCTGGGAGCAGGGCCTTCACATGTGCCTCATCACTGTTGCTGGCAGCTGATGAGTGGCATTCACTATTTTGCAAAAAGTTATTCCACGTGTCCTTTGTCTCTGAGTCGGGGCTGGTGCTTTCAGAGTCACTCTGACTACAACTTCTAAAACCATCACTGATACTGGACGGAGACTCCTGACTCAAGATAGCCGAGTCAAGATCTGATTCAGGCAGTCCATCTGAATCTCCAATGGTGGGACACCATTTTGAAGTGGAAATTTTCTTTGGTTGAGTACTTGTGTGCTTTTCATTCTTGATTTCATAGCCATTGTCACTTGGAGCCCCCTCTACTCTTCTCCCTGACAGGATTATCTTTTTCTGTTCTTCACAGTCATTGTCACTTGACAACTCATCTGGAACTTCATTCGCTGAATCTGCTTGACCTTTCCGACTCTTTTCACCATCTGATAGTTTTGCTTTCTCTCTTGGTTGCCACATTTTCATTTCTGGTTGGGAATGTTTTTTCTTTGTGCTGAAATTCAAATGAGCTGAAGCATTTTCAGCTTGAATCCTGTCAATTAATACTTTTAGTCCTTTGATAGGATTGTTGAAAAAGAGAGTCGTCCAAGAATCAGCATTTTTGGATGCAGAAGATTCTACTCCTCTGACTTTATCAGAACAGAATTTATAACTTTTGCATTCTGTGTTCCCACCTCTTGCGAATTTATGCGGTTTTCTCCTTCTGTAATTTCTCTTGCTTTCAAAAGGTTTAGCAATCTGAATGGAGACTATTTGATAGTGAACAGTTCCCAGCAGTACCATAAGGCACACCGGAACAATCACTTCGCTTACATTCACAGCAGGCATTATGAAATACAACACAATGGCAATAACTTGCATGAGATAAAGCAGTAGTAGCCAGAAAAAAATACGGAAAGAGGTAACCTGAATCCACCATTCACTGAAAAAAGGAAAACAAATAACCCGAATAATTCCTTCCCGAGTTAGTGATGTCCAAGGAATTTCAGGTTTGTCTTTGGAAAATGTTGAGCCTCTGATGAGGTCGACATCTATCAAGTCCGACTTGATGTGACCTATCTTTCTGGCTTTGGAGTTTTGGAATCTTTTTACTTGGCGTTGTTGGATAGATTGTTCCCATACCTGCTGATCGTACACTCCGATTTTCTTTTGGTACCACAATATGGCATCTTTCTCTTTGGCATTTATCTGGGTGAGGCCTCCAGAGAAGAGAACTTTACTAAGAGCACGGGAAAGAAAATGCTGAAATCGGAGAGAAAAGTTGTCAGCCTCCGACTCCGAAGCCTCCTCTTCTACCCCAAGCCTTTCTCCGGTCTTTGGTGTGAAGTGCCAGTAGCCTGTGGGGCCACCCCGGGGGGCGGGGCGCCAGCCGGGTCGGGAAGAGGGCCGGTGGCCGGGATTCACAGTCTCCCTGGCTCGCCTCGAGGGATCCCCATCTTCCCCGGCCGCAGTGCTCTGCCCTGGTGCCGGTTGACCATCAGTTCGGCCACCGGGACCTCTTTTTCCTGTGGTCCCGGTTTGGCAGCCGGGACCCACCGCAGGTCCCATCTTCCCCCAGAAGAGACATCCGCGGCGGGCAGTAACCCCGGAGACCACCGCACACAGACCAACGATGGAACGGGTCACGCTGGGCAACGGAACCATTTGTGCGGCGCGTGCGTGATGACGTCACAAACAGCCCACCTGTTGAGAACTAGGATCCGGCTTTCAGTGACCCTTTTTGATGTTTCATTGGTAAAGATACTGCAGCATCTTTTGCATACCCCCTTTCCTTCTCCAGCTCTTTTGACAGGTGGGTGAGAAACCCAAGCAAACAGGTTAAGTGACTTACGTGCAGTCACCCAGTTACTAAGATTTGTTTTCCGTTTTTCCTGGCTCCAGGCGGAGCTTTTTCTACCAAGCCACCTAGTAGAATCGATTAGAAACCAGAGTCCCACACTATGCTGCTTATAAGAGATACGGCCAAAACAGAAAGGCACACCAAGTTTACCTAAGGGACAGTGGCACAATCTGTTATGCTTAAAAAAGGGAGACTTAGCAATCATGATCTCAGATGAAACAAAAACTAAACCAGACCCAATTAGAATAGATGAACAGGGAAATTATATTTAATGAATACTTTCCATAGCAGCAATAGCAGTAAAAACATATAGACACCAAATGGCAGCACATCCAAATTCTTTTTTTTTGTATCTTTTTAAAAAAGTATTTCATGTTCCCCAATACATGTAAAGATAGTTTTCAACATTCATTTTTGTAAGACTGTGCTCCAAATATTTCTCTCTCCTCAATAGAGCAAGCAATCTGACAAAGGTTAAATATGTGAAACATATTTGTTATGTTGTACAAGAAAAATCAGACCAAAAAGAAAAAGAAAACACAAGAAAGAAAAAGAAAATACAAGAAAGAAAAAAACAACAAACAAAAAAGTGTAAATACCATACTTTGATCCAAATTCAGTCTTTATAGCTCTCTCTCTGGATGTGATTGCAAATCCTTAAAGACAAGTTAAATAAATGACCAGAGAAAATAGACCCTTCAGTTTAGCCTTGCAAAAACAAGATGAATCTAACTCTAAAAATAAATAAAAAGATGTTTAGAAAATGATTAGAATTTGAGAAAATTTAGATATGATAGACCTCTGAAAACATTGAATCACAATAGAAAGTATGATTTTTTCTCAATTTGTGCATTGCCACTTTCACAAAAATTGATCATGTATTAAGACATAAAAACCTGATACACTAATTTGGAAAAGCAGAAATATTAAATGCGCTGCACCCTAGTTAAAGAAAAATAAAAATGACATTCAATAAAGAATACACAAAATAAATTAATCTAACCCTAGGAAAATGAATGGATCAAAGAATAACCCATAGAAATAATCAATAATCACATTAAAGATAATAACAATGATGAGAAAATATACCAATATACGTGGATGAAGCCAAAATAGCACTTAAAGGAAATTTCAGACCCCTAAAGATTTATGTCAATAAGAGAGAGAAAGAGTAGATACATGAATTAGACATACAACTTAAATTTAAAAAAAAACTGGAACAAAAGCAAATTAAAAATCCCCAATTAGATATCAAAATTGAAATCCTGAAAGTCAAAGGAAATATTAATAAAGTTGGAAGTTAAAAAAAAAGTTAACTAATAAACAAAATAAAATCTGGTTTATATAAAATGAGATAAATTATTACATAATTTGATTAGAATTTTTTACTTTGCCCAATTGTGTGCCAATGAAACTGAAAATCTAAATGAAATGAATGAATATTTATAAAAACCAAAAAGATGTCATGATTATCTGAAGAAGAAATAGAATACTTAAATAATCCTATTTTAGGGGAAAAAAAACAATGAAGAAATTATAAATGAGATTTCAAAGAAAAAATCTCCAGAACCAAATGGATTTACAGGTGAGTTCTACCAAACATTTGAAGACCAAATAATTCCAATCCAATATTAACTATTTTTGAAAATAGGTAAAGAAGGAGTCGTAGCAAATTTCTTCTGTAACACAAATATGGTCTTGATACTTAAACCAAAGGTTGCAAAAATAAAGAATAGTATAGAACAATTTACTTGATGATTATTTGTGCAAAATTTTTATATAAATTACTAGCAAGGAGACTACAGCAATAAATCAAAGATGATACACTAAGATCAGGGGGAATTAATAATAGAATTGCAGGCATGGTTCAATATTTTAAAAGCTATAAGAATAACTGATTATATATTTTTTATTTTATTTAGAATTTTTTTCCACAGTATATATGCATGAGTAATTTTTATAACTGATTATATTAATGACTAAAACAACAAAATCAATTACTGCAGAATAAACTTTTGGGAAAAAAAATACATTCATTCCTATTGAAAACACTAGCCAACATAGGAATCAACCAAGCTTTTTTTAAAGAGGGTAAGTAGTATCTATTTTAAAACAACAGTAACATTTAAATGCAATGGGGAAGAACTAGAAGCCTTCCCAATAAGATCAAGGATGAAGCAAAGCTGTTGATTATCACCATTATTACATAATAGTAATGATAATGTTGATCATTTGAAATATTCTAGTAAAAATGTTAGCCCTGTACAGCAAGGCTTCTTAAACTTTTTTCACTCATGACTCCTTTTCTTTTTTCTTTTAAAGCTGTTTATTTTCAAAACATATGCACAATAATCTTTCAACATTGACCCTCCCATAGCCTTGTGTTTCACATTTTTCCTTCCTTCCCCCCACCCCCTACCCTAGATGGCAAGCAATCCAATATATGTTATACATGTTAAAATATATGTTAAATCCATTGTGTAGACATATTTATACAATTCTATTGTTGCACAAGGAAAATCAGATCAAAAAGGAAATAAAATGAGTAAGAAAACAAAATGCAAGTGAACAACAACAACAAAAAAGTGAGAATGTTATGTTGTGATCCACATTCAGTTCCCACAGTCTTCTCTCTGGTGTAGATGGCTCTCGTCATCACAAAATCTTTAAAACTGGCCTGAATCATCTCATTTTTGGAAAGAGTTACACCCCTTTGGAAAGAGCCCTAACCCCTTTTCACCTTTTCATGGTCCCAGGTATATTAGTATATAAAACAGATATACATTTATTTTACAACCCTCACATTCAAATATATATATGGCCTCAACCCACGGTTTAAGAAACTGGGACCTAGAGCAAAAAGAAAAGAACAAGAATTTAAGTGATTAGACATAGGCAACAAGGAAACTAAATCATTGCTCTTTGCAGATATGATGGCATACTTAGCACAAAAGAATCAACTAAATAACTAGTTGAAATAACAACTTTAATATAAAGTAAATATAAGCATAGTTTCCTGCCAGTTCCTGCCAAGTTTTCATGCTAAGGTATTTGGCACAAAAAAGTTTAATGTTTCCATTGGTTTGTTGTCTGTGCTTTCTTTCAGCTTAATGTAGTTTCTTTATCTCTTTTAATATATTAATTATTTACTTTTTTTCCTCAAACGTGGTTATTGTAACTATCACTTTTATTTTTTATTTATTGGGGGAGCCAAGATAATGGAGAAAAATAAAGGACTTTCTCCCAAACCCTCAAAACACTTTTCAATAATACCTTAAAACAAATTTTTGAGTTGTAGAACCCCCACAAGGGTGGAGTGAAATAGTTTTCCAGCCCAAGAAAACTAGAAGATCAGCAGAAAAGGTTTATTGCACCTGAGTGAAATTGAAGCTAAATTCAGCACAGGCCAAGCAAGCACAAAGCAGGCCCCAGCAAACCAAAAGTAAGCCTTGGGAGCAATTGAATCAGTGGTAGCAGTGGAGATTTCTAGATCCCTCAGTCCACAAATAGTAAGGAGGTAGATCAGAAGGAGAGTACAGGGGTCCATTTGTTGATACCAGGGACAGGATTATATTACCCATGCTTGGATCTGGGTTATATTCCTGGGTCTCAGTCCCAAGGCAAAAAGAAGAACTAGCACACCAGAGCTTGTGGGTCATAGGGAAGCTGGGATCCTGTCATAGTTCCAGCATAGAAAATAATGCTTTTGGTTGCTCACAGAATAGAGCAAAGAACAGGAAAGCAGTAAAAACATCTCTTTATAGAGAAGAACCCAAAACTTATAGGTCCCCAGGATTGCATCTAAAAAAAAAACTGCTCAAAATATCTGAGACTTGAGGCAATGCCTTCCCCTACATATATATGTATTTATGTATATATATATATATACATATATATATACATATACATATATGTATATATATATACATATATGTATTTATGTATATATATACATATATATGTATTTATGTAGGTGTATATATATATATATATACACCTACATAAATATATATATATATATATATATTATGTAGGTATATATATATATATTATGTAGGTATATATATATATATATATTATGTAGGTATATATATATATATATATATATATATATATATATATATATATATATATTATGTAGGTATATATATATATATATACCTACATAATTCTACTATTTTACTGATAAAAAGGGTTGTAACACACAATTTACAAATAATGATAATATTTATGGTACTCTGTTGTAAATTCCAAAACACCAATTGATTCTCTCATAATACTTTCATGTATTTTTGCCAAACTCTTCTATCTGTAGCTATCTTTGTGTTGCAATTCAACCATGTTGGTCAAATGGAATTGCATCCTAGACTGCTGTTTTTCCAATAAGTTTATGGTCCCCAAATCTGCTCTGTGACCTGTTGTTAAACTATTTATCAATCTTGTATACTCACAGGATTTGGAACATTGACTAATTCCCCAAATCATTTTAATCAATTTCATGTTTTAAACTTTCATCTAAATGTTTGAATTTTTTATCATCTATGTGCCATGAAATTTGTTCCTCATAAAGCTAAGTGGATGATCCTAGTAAATTAAGATAATTAAATATACTTTCCTCATTTCCTCTGTTCAATGAAAGATATGAGTTCATTTGTTGCAGTATATTTTCTAGTTACCTATTCCTAGGAAGGCTATTAAATTTACAATTTTCATTAAATGGAATGTTTTAAAACTTATCTGACATAATCAAATTTTCAGTTTGAGAGTCGTGTTTTCTAGTACTACTGTTTAAATTTTCCAAATCACTTAATAGTTCATTAGATTTATTTTTGATTAAGATAACTCTGAGGTACCACTACATACCTCTCAAATTTGCTAAGATGACAGCAAAAACAATGATGAATGTTGGAGGGAATGTGAGAAAAATGAGACACTAATACATTGTTGGTGGAGTTGTGAACAGATCCAACCATTCTGGAGAGCAATTTGGACCTATGACCAAAGGGCTAACAAATTGTGCATACCCTTTCTTTGATCCAGCAGTGTTTCTACTGGACTTATACCCCAAAATGATCCTAACAGAAGGCAAGGGACCCACGTGTGCAAAAATGTTTGTAGTGACCCTTTTTATAGTGGCAAGAAACCAGACACTGAGTGGATGCCCATCAATTGGAGAGTGGCTGAATAATCTATGGTATATGAATGTGATGGAATATTATTGTTCTGTAAGAAATGACCAGCAGGATGATTTCAGAGAGGTCTGGAGAGACTCACATGAACTGATGCTGAGTGAAATGAGCAACAAGGTTATACAATGATCAATTCTGATGGCCGTGGCTCTTGCCAACAATGAGATAATTCAGACCAGTTCCAATGATTTTGTAATAAAGAGAGCCATTTACACCCAGAGAGAGGACTGTGGGAACTGAGTTTGGATCACAACATAGCATTCTCACTCTTCTTGTTGTATGTTGCTTGCATTTTGTTTTCTTACTCGTTTTTTTCCTTTTTGATTTGATTTTTCTAGTGTAGCAAGAGAACTTTATAAATATGTATGCATATATTGGATTTAACATATATTTTTATAATGTTTAACATATAAGGGATTACTTGATATCAAAGGGAGGAGGTGGGGGAAGAGGGGGAAATAGAACACAATGTTTTGCAAGAGTTAATGTTGAAAAATTATCCGTGCATATCTTTTGAAAATTAAAAATCTTTAATAAAATATTTATTTTTGACTTTTTTGAATGTTGACTGTAAGGCAGGTGGCAGTAATGAAAATTCTTCTGGAATAGCACTCTAATGATTACAAAGTCTTGCTAGCAAATATTAGCTAATCTCTTTCCCAAACCAGAAGGAAAAGGACAAGTAAAAGAAATATATAATGTATATGGGCCTCACAGCAGTAGTAGCTTAGGTAGCTTAAGTCATTCACACCATCCTTCTCAGTCTCAGAACTGGATCTATTTTAATAGCTTCAATTTCATGTTCTTGCTCTATAGTTCCTAGTTCAGTTTGATATTTGTGAGCTTAGTAGCAAATAGAATAAATTTTATTCAAAAAGTTTTTAAATGGCTTGCTTGTTTTAATTTATATATTGAATTATCAAGTGATAATAGCAACCAATGCTTTAAGCCTACTAAATATATAAAAATTTTAGGAAATTTTTCGCTCAACTGTTGTTGTTCTAGACTTTTTTTGGCAGTTAACACTGCCAAAAACACTAACGTGATCTGTGCCATCAGATCAAAATGCAATGAAGCTCATCTTCAAATAGTTATAATTAAAGCTATAAACATTTACATTAGAAAACAATATGCTGAAAATGTGTTCTGCTCTAAGTGACATTATTTAAAAGTAACATAATTTTGCACTGCAGGAGCATCTTACTGGCTTCATTTAACAACTAACTAAAAATTGTCCAAAATGTAATACCAGTTCTTGAAATCATGTCAATGCTTCCGTCAAACTTCGATATGTATTTCATAAATTTACTTCAAATCCAGGATCAGCTATTTTGGGGTGTTTATCTCTTTCAAATTATGCTCTTGTGAATGGACAACAATAATGAGCAAAGATCAGGTACAGTATGAGATGAAGCCTGTTCAATGCTACCTATGCTGCTCATCTGCATCATCTCACCTGTGATAGGTTTGGAATATTAAAGTTTGAGTGGTGGTGGTCTTCAAACTTTTAAAATAGGGGCCAGTTCACTGTCCCTCAGAATGTTGGAGGGCGGGACTATAGTAAAAACAAAAACTCCCACTGTCTCCACCCCTCAGCCCATTTGCCATAACCTGGCGGGCCACATAAATGTCCTCAGAGGGCTGCATCTGGCCCGCAGGCCGTAGTTTGAGAACCCCTGGTTAGTCTGAATTCTTATTTATTACACTGAAAGAATTCATTATTTGTTTTATTTCATTTCATAAATTAAGGATTTTTCTTAACTTTGTTCTGCCTTCTTTAACAGTGATTGAGTTGTGCCATGTGGGAAAATTAAGTTAAAACAGAATTTGGGAGGGAACAGAATGTAATATGCTGGGATTTGGACACCAAGTGAAAAAACTATTTGCTTGCCTCAACCATTTCAATAGCTGAAAATACTTAGGAGCTAGAAGTAGCAAAATAACATTTTCTACAGTAACAATTAATTGTTCAGTGAGCATTTCTTCAGCGCCTGTTATCCTCCCAGAGCTTGAAACAAAGGCAAAAATGTAACAGTTCCAGACTGGAAGGAACTTCTATCCTATTACTGAAAAGAACATATACATAGATATGTCTATACATACTACCAGCAAAAAAGGAAACAGTAGGAGGGTTTGGCTAATCTAGATCAAGAAAAGGTCTAAAAGGATTAGGAAAGGCCTCAGGTAGGAAGTAGAATGCAATACTTTTTAAACTTTTTTTTTTCTTAAGAGTTTCTTTTTATTGGGGGGGGGGGAGTAAAGATCTATGTTTTCTTTTGCAACATGACTTTTATGGAAATGTTTTGTACAACTTCACACGGGCCTTCTCAGTGGGAGGGATGTAGGGAGGAAGGAGAAGAATCTGGAATAAAACTTATTTTTAAAACAAATGTAAAAAAATTACACATAACTGAGGAAAATAAAAATATTAAAACATAAGGATGTGATATGCTATGTGGCCTTTGGAGGAACAGCGATTCTTTTTTTTCAACATTTTAAAATTAATTTTATAATTATAACTTTTTTTGACAGTACATATGCATGGGTAATTTTTTATAACATTATCCCTTGTACTCACTTCTTTTCCAAATTTTCCCCTCCCTCTCTCTACCCCCTTCCCTAGATGGCAGGCAATCCCATACATGTTAAATATGTTACAGTATATCCTAGATACAATATATGTGTGCAGATCAGAATTTCTTGTTGCACGGTAAGAATTGGATTCAGAAGGTATAAGTAACCTGGGTAGAAAGACAATAGTGAAAACAGTTTACATTCACTTCCCAGTGTTCCTTCTCTGGGTGTAGCTGTTTCTGTCCATCAGCTGGAACTGGATTAGATCTTCTCTTTGTTGAAGATATCCACTTCCATCAGAATACATCCTCATACAGTATTGTTGTTGAAGTGTACAGTTGATGTAAGTCTCTCCAAGCCTCTCTGTATTCCTCCTGCTGGTCATTTCTTACAGAACAATATTCCATAACATTCATATACCATAATTTACCTAACCATTCTCCAATTGATGGACATCCATTCATGGAAACAGGGATTCTAAGAGGCAGAAGTGAGGATGGAATGCATGGGGTAAGTCTTTGCAAAGGTATATAGATAAAGTGCCATGTGTAAAGAAAGGAAAAAGAAATGTGATTGGACTATAAGGTCCACTAGAATACATAAAGCTAAAAAATCAGGTTATAGTCAGGTTATGAATGATACTCAGTGACAAAAAGAGGAGGCTATATTTGATCATAGAGTTGCAGGGGGCCCAGAAGTTTATTTAACATGAGCAGATTGAGCGTATATGAAGGCCTTGTGCAGCAAAGTGAAGGATGAATTGCAGAGGGAAGAAGCATCAGGGATCAACAACAAAAGACATTTAATATTTGATTCATGTCCTAATATTTATTTGATCATTTTTTATAGTTTGTGTTCCTAATAAAATTAAAGATTCTAAGGTTCCTATTTGAATTTTTGTCTTCTAAACTGTTATCATGTTCCTGTTTTATAGATCCTGCTCTTTGGTCCCCATGCATTGCATAAAAGACACTTTATAATCCTTGAAACCCATGTGATAGGCATAGGATTCCTTAATTTTTCTGAGATACTCAAAAATTGAATTGGGCTAAGAATAATTACTTCAAGTATACTATATAAGTACAGCAAAGCTACTGGCAATTGACCAGGAAGCCACGAGTGAATCTTTGCCTGGCATGGTGGATGGCATGGCTGTCTTTCTCCTGGCTCAATTCTTGTCACCACAGGTGCTTTTTAAAGCTTCTTATATATCTTATTCTGCAATGAGCTTCTCTAGATAGATAGATGGATAGAAAGACAGACAGACACACAGACACATATTGTTTTGCAGCATCTAGAGATTTAGATCAGTGCCTCCTGGCTGATAGGAGAAAGCGGGGAATATGTCTATCTCTCTCCTAGCTGAGAGGTTATAATATACGCTTTACAAGGAGATAACAAGGGCCAGCAGGACTCCTTGGCAACAGACCCGGAACCATGGCAACCAGTGATTGAGATCAGCTAACGTCACCTTCATGGATACTGAATTCTTCCTCAGCAAGGGCTGCTAAATCTGAAGGGTACAACTTGTGCTTAGAGCCCAGGTAGGGATCCACTTTTGTAGAAATGTTGTCAGTGTTGTCCCACTTCTTCCCATTCCCAGTGAGGAGTTTATGTCAATTGTCCAGGTGAGAAAGCATGATGTTGAATGAGTCTGTGAATCACTTAACAGTAATTATATACTGTATACTGTATACCAGTCACTGTGCTAACCATTGGGGATATAAATGCAAGTAAAAAGAGATAGCTCTGCTCTCAAAGAGCTTACATTCTCCCAGGAGATGATAGCACATTAAAGGGTCTGGGGAAGCTGAGGGTGTGGAGAGGGTCCATGGTACAAGAAGCCTGGAGAAGAAGACATACCTGGTGAAGGTGACCCCTTCTAAATGGAGCCATCAATCAGAGAGAGACACCAAAGACATGCAGGGTGTTTCTAAGAGATGGCTTTCTGGGTTAGAGGGAAGCTTTGGAATGAAGAGTTGGGTCAAGCTGAGGAAATAAAGAGAATAAAGCTGAGGAAAGGGCGAATGACAGATTTTAGTGATCATAATGGCACCCCGTGGAAAGCAGATATGGAAGCTGAAAGATGCTCAGGATCATTGAAAAGATAACAAATAGATGAGAGATGGACAGCTAGGTGAGAGATGGGTAGATAGGCAATTTATTAATCAGCCTCTGTACGTGAGGCGCTGGGCAAGTGCTGAGAAAGAAGAAAGATAAAAGACAGCCTGTACTCCTAAGAAGCTTAGAGTCTGATATCAGAGACAACATATTAAAAACTAAATTAATCAAATATATACAAGAAAAATTGGATATAACAAAAAAGTCACTAGCATTTAGGAGGATCAGTAAAAGCTTCTTATGGAAAGTGGGGTATTAGCTGGAACTTGAAATGAGTCAGGAAAAGCAGGAGACCGAGATGAGGAGGGAGACTATTGGAGGCATTGAAGACAAGAAGTGACAATGCCCAGAGTGGAGAAATGGCGCATCTGAGGAAGATGGAAGTGGCCATTTCATTGTATCTAAGAGTCCATGGGGGCAAGGGGAGAGTAAGAAGACTGAAAGAGAAAAGAAAGAGACAAAGAAACACTGAAATGTTAGACATTTGATAGATATATGATAGATAAATGATAGAAAAAATGGATAGGACATTCATTAAGAACCTAAGCACGTGCCATGTGCTATGCCAAGAGCTGAGCCTAAAAATAAAAGAAGGTTAGATATTCTGCCTTCAATGAGCCTACAATCTGGTGGGGAAAAAGAATACATAAATGGGAGCTCAAGAACTGGCAGCTTCCATGCCTTTCAGAATAATGAAAAGACTATTTGGGATCAATCTACCAAAGACCAGAAAACACTTGCATAGATTCAAAGTGCCCACTCCCTCATCCTCAGGTCTCTCACTCATTCACTGTGAGGTAGTGGAAATGTCTCTGGTCCACACCCACTTCTTCCCTTCACGCTTATTTTCTTCTGTGTCTGGGCTGAATCAGCATCAGTCACTTTGGAGTGTGAAGAGAGGGTGTGGAGGATAAACTGGGTAGAGTCTGTATTTGGAAGCCTGTAACCAAGAACTGACCCCAAGTACAATACAGTACACTGAGTACCTTCTACTCTTACTCCCTTTCTTGTAAAATAATTGGACAGAATAGGGCAAAGTGGTGGGGAATGGAGAATGGGAAGAAGTGGGACAACACTGACAACATTTCTACAAAAGTGGATCCCTACCTGGGCTCTAAGCACAAGTTGTACCCTTCAGATTTAGCAGCCCTTGCTGAGGAAGAATTCAGTATCCATGAAGGTGACGTTAGCTGATCTCAATCACTGGTTGCCATGGTTCCGGGTCTGTTGCCAAGGAGTCCTGCTGGCCCTTGTTATCTCCTTATAAAGCGTATATTATAACTCCTCAGCTAGGAGAGAGATAGACATATTCCCCGCTTTCCCCTATCAGCCAGGAGGCACTGATCTAAATCTCTAGATGCTGCAAAACAATATCTGTCTGTGTGTCTGTCTGTCTTTCTATCCATCTATCTATCTAGAGAAGCTCATTGCAGAATAAGATATATAAGAAGCTTTAAAAAGCACCTGTGGTGACAAGACTTGAGCCAGGAGAAAGACAGCCATGCCATCCACCATGCCAGGCAAAGATTCACTCGTGGCTTCCTGGTCAATTGCCAGTAGCTTTGCTGTACTTATATAGTATACTTGAAGTAATTATTCTTAGCCCAATTCAATTTTTGAGTATCTCAGAAAAAAGTCTCTACATTAAGGAATTCTATGCCTATCACATGGGTTTCAAGGATTATAAAGTGTCTTTTATGCAATGCATGGGGACCAAAGAGCAGGATCTATAAAACAGGAACATGATAACAGTTTAGAAGACAAAAATTCAAATAGGAACCTTAGAATCTTTAATTTTATTAGGAACACAAACTATAAAAAATGATCAAATAAATATTAGGACATGAATCAAATATTAAATGTCTTTTGTTGTTGATTGATTTTAGTCACGTCTTACTCTTCATAACCCCATGTAGAGTTTTCTGGGCAAAGATATTGGAGTGGTTTACCATTTCCATCTTCAGCCTATTTCATAGATAAGGAAACTGGGTCCAATAGGATTAAGTGAGATGCCCAGGGTCATACAGGTATTGTCTCAGACTGGGTTTGAACTCAGGAAGAGGAGTCTTCATGACTCCAGGCCTAGTACTCTATCCATTACACCACCTAGAAAATAAGAAAAGAAAAAAAGAAGAAATTAAGGAATCCAAATCCTTTTTAGGAAAAATAGAGAATAAAATTTGATTTTATCAAAAAAACCTTTTTTTAAACAATATTTATTTATCAAAATTTTATCAAAATATTGAAAAAGGGAAAAGAAGAATTGTTCTTCACTAACTGAGAGAAATAAAAGAGGATATAATTTTGAAAACTGGATAAAGGGAAAATGGAAAAGATTGCTAATAATAAAAACTAGAGAAAAAAGTAAATTGGGTGAGAATGATATAAAGTTGATAAAAACAGGATTGCTTTACAACAAAACATTAAAATGACATAACTAAAGAGACAGAGTTCTGTGTTTAGGAAGTAAGAGGAGAAAATCTTCATTTAAAAATAAATACTAGAGACAAATGGAGGAAAATGTAAATTTAACTCTCATAACTTTAAATTTGAATGTATTTTTAAAATCCAATAAAAAGACATCTCACATCCTTCAAATTAGCAATGATGAGAAAGGATACCACAGGTCTGTGGAATGTAAGTATTAGTATACCTTATTAGTATACATCATTGCTGATGGAGCTATGAATCAGTGTAATCATTTTGGAAAGCAATTTGAAATTATGCAAATAAAGAAATTAAATGGAGAGAGAAAGAGAGAAATAGAATATTTTATATGGAATGTCTTTCTGGGAAGAGCAACGTGGATACTATAGGAAATTTGGTAATGTCAAAAATATATCAATTAAAATTTACTTTAAAAGAAAGAAATTGTAAAAGATGTCACAACTATTAGATCAGATTTTCCTTTTTTCTCAGAGGAATCTGTGGAGTTTCAATATTGAAGATTTATGATTGTGCCAAATTTGTATATGGAAAATACATGATCCTACCTACCTGGACTTATAAATTAAAGAAATCAGCAATAAAGAGAAAAATAAAAAAAACACAGACTAATTTGTTCAGAAAACTAAGAATGAATCAGCATGAAAGTGATAGCTCAAAGTACCTATTTTTTTCAAATTTTATAGATAGATGAACACATATTTCAGTAAATCTAAAATTTTACTTTTAAATTTTACTTGAAATGTTTATGCATAAAATTCACACTCATTGCTTTATCTGGTACCACGTAATTACAATCCCCTGAATCATTAATACCTTAATTTTATAAAAAATCTCAATCTTGTGCCATACTCACATTAAATTATCATTGTGTGACTTTACACCTGTCACTTTGATACCTGAGGCATCCATTTATCCTTATCTGTAAAATGAGAGGATTGGAGAAAAAGATCATGTAAGTTTTTACAGTTCTGACGTTCTATGAATCTTAGGTTTTTTGAATCTACATTCCCCCAAAACTTTAAATTTCTAACTGAATTAGAAAAACTTCACTATAAAGAAACTTAATGTCCAAAGATAACACAATCTTACTACAAATATACAACATACCAAAATCAGAATTCCATCACCTTTCAAACTGATTCTTCATTTTATAAAGAAATTGCAAGGAAATAGTTCTCTTGGGCATATGAAATATTACATAAATATTGAGATTCACACAGCACTTTTCAGGGACACATCCTTTATCAGTTAGAACAAAGTATATCAAACTTGTGTTCATTACTATCTAAATAAGCTTATAATTTTTTAAACCCACAGCATAAGCTTGCACCTTTAATGAGTCAATTCCCCATGTTTCAGACCACACAATCATGTGAATTTGGGATTGAATGCTTCTGTGTTTAATCTTTAGCATTAATATCCACATCAATCAAGAGATATCTGTTAAGAGATCAAATTTTCAAAGAATTCTCATGACCTTCACCTGTAATGAGTCAACATCAACTAATATTCAGAAAGGGCAAAGATGAAGCCAGTGAATCACAGTTTAGGTGGAAAATATAAAAAGCTATACTAGAAAGCATGAATATCAAGTTAAAGATTTGATTAAGTTAGATAGGTTTAAAGAAATTCCACTTAATGAAAGTCAGAAATGCAATGACCTTCTTAGGAAAATGGAACTAGAAAATATATTTCAGTACATAAACTTATGTCTTTCATTGGGCAGAAGAAATGATGAAAATATGTTTAATTAGTTTGATTTATTAGAGTCATCTACTTAGCCTTATGAAAAATACATTTTGTTATAAATAGTGAAAAAGCATATCATTTAAATGAAATTGAAAAACATGAAATTGATTAAAATTATTCAGTAATTTTATAGATAACAATGTGGAATCAGTTAATGTTCCAATGCCAGCAAGTATACATAAGTCTAAAAAGATTGTTAGCATCATTGCTGTCAATATAATTGAAATTGTGAGAAATTTATGTTTAACAAATATAATTAGTGTGAAGTTGAGAAATCATTTACAAATAGATTATGGAACATATTTAATGATAATACATTTTTGGGAAAAAGATACAAATTCATTTCTACATACATGGTTGAATTTCAACATTAGTGTTGTATAGATAGAAGAACTTGGTAAAAATTAACAAAAGCAGAATAAGAGAATCAATTGGTGCTATGGAATTTACAATAAATTGTATTGTAGATTTTATTTTTATCTGTCATTTATGTGCTGCAATGCTGTGCACTAGTAAAATTGATAGTAAACAAGCATATATGTGTATACATATGTAAAATATAATTTTTTCAAGAAGGCCAGTTGTTCAACATTGTCCAGCATACCACTTGACTGTGACTTTACCAGGGCTAAGGAGTAGTAAAAAATGAAAAAAAGCACTCAAGTAAAAAAAAAAAAAAAAAGTAGATGTATTCTTGTAACTAATCCCATTAAGTAGTGGGGGTACTTGGCTCCCCTACCTCCACTTGAAGGAGGTCAGTTGTTGATATATTCGATCTTGGGTTAGAGTCAGGGATACCTGAGTTAAAATAGGGCCTCACATACTTACTATCTGGGTGACCCTGGACAAGTCATTCTACCTGTTTTCCTTATCTGTAAAAGTGGGATAATAATAGTATCGGTCTCCCAGATTTACTGTGAGAATCAAATGAGAAAATATTTGTAAACACTTAGCACAGTGCCTGCCACATAGTAGATGCTATCAAATTGCTTATTCCCTCTTTTCATCACCTAAGAAGCATCTCTTACGTGTCTACTTTGTGCCAGGCACTCTGCTAAGCAATGGAGATGCAAAGAAAGGCAAAAGTAGTCCCTTTTCAAGGAGCTCATAATCTAATGGGGAAGACAACATGGAAACATCTGTGTAAAAAGATATAGAAAGGATAAATCAGAGATAATCAACAGTGGAGAGGCCCTAGAATTGGGGGCATTGGACAGGCTTGGTGTAGAAGTTGGGATTGCAGGTGGGACTTGAAAGAAGCCAGGAAAGTCAGGAGCCAGAGTTAATGATGGAAAAAATCCAAGACATAGTAGACAGCCATAGAAAATGTCCAGAGGTATAAGAAGGAGTGTCTTGTTTGAGGAACAGCTAGGAGGACACTTTCATTAGATTAAAGAGTAGGGGTGGTAATGGAAAGTGGGGTTTAAGGTGAAAGAAGAATGGAAAGCTAGGAGGAGCAGGTTATAAAGAGTTTTTAATGACAAAAGATTTTACATTCGATCCTGTGATAGGGAGCTGCCGGAGTTTGTAGGATAGAGATGTGACACAGTCATACCCTCACTTTAGGGACATTACTTTGTCAGCTGATTGGAGGATGGATTGCAGTGGGGAGAGACTGGAGTCAGGGTAACCAACCTCCAGGCTAATAGTCTATGCACCAGGTGATGAATACTTGTACAGTGAGGTGGTACTGTCAGAATGCACAAGGGGGCTTCTATGAGAGATATTAGACTTTAACATCACATAGGATCTGAGGGGTGAGAGAGAGTGAATGGTAGAGGATGACATCTAGCTGTTCAGTCTGGGGGAGGGGGAAGATGGTGCTAGGAAGAGGGAAAGGTTTGGGGGAAGAGATAATGAGTTCAGTTTGGGGCAGGTTGAGTTTGAGATGTCTCTGGAGGAAGGGAAAGGGAAACTAACATGCATTATTAAGTGACTTCTGTTTACCAAACATGAGCAACTAGATGGACAGAATACATGTCTTAGAATCAGGAAAACTTTTCTTCCCTAATTCAGATCTTGCCTCAGATATGTACTACCTGTGCGACCCTGGACAGGTTGTGTTGCCCTGTTTGCTTCAGTTTCCTCATCTCCAAAAAGAGCTAGAGAAGAACACGGCAAACCATTCTAGTGTCTTTGCCAAGAAAATCCCAAATGAAGACATAACTGAAGCGACTGAATATTTCCCAAGCACTTTACAAATACTATTTCATTTGATCCTCACAAAAATCTTGTAAAGCAAGTCCCATTAGTATCTCCATTTTATAGAGGAAGAAAGAAAACCAAGCCAATGTTTGGTGAGTTGCCTAGGATGGCAGTTAGTGTCTAAGGCCTTATTTAGTTGTATTCAATTCTTGATTCCAGGCCCCACACTTTATGCACTGCTATACCTGTTAGGATTACAAGGTGAGAACTCAGGTTTGTCTGAGCAATTCTCTAGCTCAGAATTCACACCTTTAGTTTTGGCCTTTAAGGGGAATTTACACCTTTGAACTTCTGAGGAGGAGTTTACACAACCTTTAAAAGGAGCAAGTTCATTGGTTGAAATAATTTTCCCAGGCCCCGTTGAGTTCTCACTACAATCTCTGCGAGGATAAAAGAGGGCAGCATTGGGTCTGGAGAGTAGTCGAGTGTGGGACAGAGTTGGGACAGCAGGCTGGAAGGAGACAGTCTAGTCTGGGAGTGAGTTGAGACAGCAGACTGGAAGGATAACTTAGAGACCACTGGACCTTCACATTTTGGTGCCCAAACGGGACAGACACCCTACCTCCAATGAAGTCCCAGGAGATTAGGTGAGTAGTCTAATAGACAAACAAGGAACTTACCTTGTTAAGGGCTAAACCAGCAATCTCTTATAGCTGAAATGGGGCAGATGTTAGCTAAAGACATTCCCTTGACCTCAGCCGACTCAACCCCAGCCCCAGTGGCAGCCTCAGCTCCAGCCCCATTCAGGAGTGGTACTATAGAGAGTATAATTAAGATAATTGAGGAGCAGAGTTTACTTGTAACCTGGGTACAGATTCCTAAACTCTTGGGCGCATTAAAACGCACATCCCCTTGGTTCTTAGAGGAAGAAAAGATAGATGTAGATAACTGGAAGCTAGTGGGACTTCAATTGAAAGAATTTCACACAAAAAATGGGCCTCGTTCAATTTCTGCAGAGGTATTTTATATCTACAACGTAGTTCAATTAGCTTTAAACTATCGAGCAAGTTGTAGGAGAAGGAAAAGTTTTAAAAATGAACAGAGGAGGAAGTGTGAGGAAAAAAAGAAAGATCAAGATCTTGCCCAAGGGCAAGGGGATTTAGATGAGGAATTAGGGTATGATTCTCTTAAAGGAGCTTCAACACCGCCTAGAGAGCAGATTATTGACAGGCTCACATCAACTCCTCCTTCAGAGATGGAAGAAGAAGGAGGAGGGGAAGAGGCAGAAACACAAACAGAATCGCCTGTGAAGCAGCCTAAGCCTATGGCAAGATTAGAAAATCATTGGTTAAAGCTAAGAGAGGACAGGATATAAGTGATTTTATACATGCATATCCTGTGATTGAAGATATTGACTCTGTAGGTAAAAAAAGGAGAAGATAATGCACCTTTAGATTTGAATAAAATTAAAGATTTGAAAAAAGGTTGTACCCTTTATGGAGCTACATCATCTTATGTTAAGGCTCAGTATGATTGATTTAATCCTACAAAGTGTTAACTCGGTGGAATTAAGATAATGATTCTCTATTTTACAGGAACTATACTTAGTATAGTTCTACAAGTTGACATCTATTCTACAAGATCGACACCTACGATGATGTACTTATAATAGAGTATATAAGAGCTAAGAGAGCTGGGAGGAAGACAAACTTGAAGATAGGCTCTCCTGCCTCCTGCATTCTTCCACTGAAACCAAGACTGTACAGTGCTGGAAAAGCATCCATGTTTTACTCCCTGTGGATATATTCCAAGGCTTTGTCTAGTACCATCTCTTCTTTTCTTTCTACTTTCTATTATAAATGCTTTTCTATTACATAAAACTCATCCTTTTTTTTTCTGGATTTCATGATATCTATGCAGATGATTCCCAAATCTACAAATCTTGCCATCATGTTACTCAAGCTTCAGTCCTATATTACCAATAGACTGCTGGGAATTTCTACATAGATATTCCATAGGCATCTCAAATTCAACACATCCTCAATGGGGAAAGGAAAGAAATCAGCCTTTAAATGGTGCTAACTATGCGCCAAGTACCGAGCTAAGCACTTCGCAAATATGATCTCATTTGATCCTTACAACCCTATGAGATAGGTGGTGGTGTTATCCCACTTTTACAGTTGAGGAAACTGAAACTGTAATGCCAGAGAAACTGAGGCAAGATAGAGATTAGAGAGTTTTTAATAATTTATTAAATGGGAGAGAAATACTGGGACCAAATTAGGATCCATGGTTTGGTCCCAGGGCTCGGAGGCTATGGCCTCCAAGAATCCAGCCTCCAGACAGCATCCAGCAGCCAATGCGAGTTCTCAATGACATATTTATACACAGTAGCTAAACAAAGGCAGGGGGTGGAGTCCAAACCCTGGTGAGCGGGAATCTCCAGGCAGGAACCATAAATCCGGTTCTGACAGGTTGGGGGGTAGGACCATAGATTCTAACCAGAAAGTGTCTGGGAAGAGACAGAATGTCTGGAGTTCCCTTTCTGAATTTACACATTGACAATTTATAACCTTAGAGCAAATAGCTCTGAGTTACATCAGTCTTCATGAACGAGAGAGTGGGGTTTGCAATTAAGGGGATTGAGGCAGAAAAATTAAGGAAACCAAGGCAGAATCAATTATGGAAACTGAGGCAGGACAATAAAAGAGAACTGTGGCACAAGACAAACAGAAATTAACTTACTTGCCCAGAGTCAAACAAGTTAGTGTCTGAATTTACATTTGAAGTCAGATCTTACTGATTCTAGGCCCAGTGCTCTATTGTGCCATGAAATTTATGTTGTTCATATAAACTTCCCATATAAACTTCCTAATTTTTATAGACACGACTGTAATCTTTCCAGTCACACAGTTTCCCAAGCTCAGACATATTCTACTTTTCCATCAAAATTCAGCTCAAGTTCCATTTCGAACATTGAAACCTTTCTTGATACTCCATGGCTAATTCACTTCCTTTCTCATCCTGAAACTTAAATATAGAATAACTGGATTATTCAGAAATGCCAAACACATGGACAAGACAGTGCTTAAGAACTGATCTCTATATCTCCTACTGAGAAGTAGGAGGTTTTTGTTTGTTTGTTTTTGTTTTGGTGAGGCAATTGGTCAGTCATTGCCTGGGATCACCCAGCTAGCAAGTGTTAAATGTCTAAAGCTGGATTTGAATTCAAGGCCTCTTGACTTTAGGGCTAGTGTTCTAACCACTGTTCCATCCAGCTGTTCCAAGTAGAGGCCTTAATAAATAAAGGAGCCCTGACAATAAATTCTACTTTCCATCATCATAAAACATTTGATTTTGCACTTTTTAACACACCTGTCATGTAATGCAATGGGGTCAAACTCAAGTGGAAATGAGGCCACTAAACTGTACTAAAGATGCAATAGCCTTACATAACTCAGGCTAAAATTCTGTTGATGTTGATAAGAATATTAAAGATTAATTCTGGCACCAATTTTTGTAAATGCCTAGTATCTTCTCAAGAATCAGGCTTTGAAGCTTACATAGATGTTATTGGCTATTTTTAGTATCTTTTGTATTTTCCAAAATCTGTATGCCTATTAGTTTAGGTTTCATCCTGTATCAGTTACCCTCCTCTACTAGTCTAATTAACAAAAGTATCTATTAAAAATTGACATGGGAAGGCTCATGTAAACTGTATGCGGCAGTAAAACAAAGAGCCAGAACAGAAAGCAGTTTATTCAGTTCTTGCAGGAAAAGGGTGTTGCATCCACTAGCACAGTCCAATCAAATGAGTAAAAAGCACAGACAACCGAGTAGGTTTTTTAATATCCTGATCTTGGGCCCCAGCTTTTCCAGTATCAAGACTCACAATCTGTCTTGGGAATCCCATTCCATTCTCAAGGTACAAGAACAGGGAACTACAGATTACAAAGCAGTTTGTATGAGATTAAGCAAGGGTACAAAGGGGGGAGGGGGTTTCCTGAAACTTTAGCCCTAAACTATAGCAAGGTCAGTTTTCTGAGGCTTCATGTCCATTCTGAGCCATGCTGCCTCTTGGCTGGAGGAAGGTGAAGATAAACTAGTTTCTTCATATGAGATTTCATGTAGGCCCAGAACTAAAGATAAAACAAATAGCTGTTGACCTTAGAGCACAAATTGTACCCTTGGAAGTAGGGAGAAAAACACTAAACTGATTAGAATTTGATTTTATTTGTTAGAATTTGTCAGAATCGTAAGGCTATAATTTTATTTTATCCAAAATGAATCTATGATTTAATACTTGCAGTTCTTCTATGAAGTTATTTGTGAAAGGAGAGCGATATGTGTGTGTGAGAAATAGCATAGACAGCTAACTTTAAAGTTCTCCTTTTGTTTTGGACATGTACTAGCTGAGTGACACGACCTTCCAAGGTTCTGGGAAAATTTCTAAGTTTGAATGTTAAGGCAAGTTTGAGATATGCAATGATGGAAGGACTTTTATGTTTAGTTTATTATTTATTTTTCAGTAAGAAATACAGAAAAGTTAGATTTCCACAGAATGTTTCCAACTTCAAGGTAATGTAAGCTATTAAGTATTACTGACCAATGAGTTTTCAGATGAGATCACTAAGTGAAATGTCATAGAAGGAGGACATTTATTTAGTTTCCAGAAGGAGAAACAGACTTGGCTACAAAATTCGGATAAAGAGCTCAAGGCTAGAAAGTGGTTTAAATCAGCTAGTGTCAATGACCAAGAGAATGCTTTTTTAAATCATTTTTTCTTTTCTTTCTTTTTTTGCGTTGAAGCCATTAGGGTTGTGATTTGAGAAGGCTTCTTTTTGAAAACATTTCTTTTTTCTTTTAGAGAGAGAAGAGGAGAGGAAAAAGAAAAAGAGAGAGAGAGACAGAAAAAGTGAGAGACAGACACACAGAGAGAATGCTTCAGTCTGTATTCAGACACAATCAGTTTCTTCTCTGGATATAGATTGGAGTTTTAATCATTAAGTCCTTCAGAGTAGTTGTGGATCATTGTACTGCTGTCTCTCTTTCAATAAAACATCACAGACTTTGAAATTGAGTCTGAGGTCTTCTGTCTCACATATTTTGCTATGAAGGCAGAGCCAAAAAGCATTTCAGGTTTTTCCGCATCCCTGGGGCACTGGGACCATAATTCCCTCCCAGGGGATAGGACACTGTACACCAAACCTGCCTCTCAGAATTACCTGGAAGTTTTTCTAAGGAATCATTTCCCCTTCCCTTCTAAAACAAAAGAGTATATTTGCCTTCAATATAGATCATTTGTAAATGTTTTTCTTTTTAGAAGCTTAGTATTTTCCATGTGCCAGTATTGGTGAAAAAATTAGATGCAGAAAACCTGCAAAGTACGGACCCCTGCTGCTTTATAATTTCAGCACGATTTCCATTTGAACTGGTTTTAAAATCACAGATTAGACGGCTTCAATTTTAGATATGAAATGAAATAGCAGCAATCTTCTGTCCAGCAGCTCTCTGCTTTCCCAACAGGCGTAAGGCAGCCAGCAGCTTGTACTTCTTACTTCTAAACCCATGACATGGTGGCTGGATTCCTTTCAGACTCGTGGATTGAGCGAGTGTCAAACTGTAATGCTGGAGAAACTGAGACAAAACAGAGATTGTTTTTTATCTTTTTAATGTGGAAAATTTAGACTCGACAACCAGATGGAACTCATGTCCCAAATCATTTGGCCCGGAGAAACTGAGGCAAGGAGCTTATATAGGATTTTAGCTAATTAGGGTTTTACAAAGGCAGATGTGGGGGGGGGGGGAGGGCAGGACCCTGGGAGAATGGACAAACCATAATCCAGGGAAGGAGCATAACTTAATTCTGATAGGATGGTTAAGATAAGAAGGTCAAGGGCAGCAGACAGCAAGGTGTGGGGCAATACTCAAAAGGAGGGAGAAGTATCCCGGCAAGGATTTAGACAAAGCACCTGAAGTTTATCACGCAATGGTATGTGAAGGGAAGTGGGAGCCTCAAGATTTTCCTGACTCAATTCTCCCAGTCAATGGCAAGGAAGGGGGGGGTGGCCATAATCATTTTATTTAGGACATAACAAAACCTCTATTTCTCTCTACTATAATTGCCTGAAAGAAGGTCGAAGTTCATTCTTCCACTGGTTGTAACTTTCTCCCTATCTCCCCCTCTTTCTGTCCTCTCCCTCCCTCTCTTCCTTTCTTTCTAGTTCTCTTTCTCTCTGTCTCTCTGTCTTTCTCTCTGTCTCTCTGTCTCTCTGTCTCTCTCTGTCTCTCTCTGTCTCTGTCTCTCTCTCTCTGTCTCTCAATCTCTCTCTCTCTCTCTCTCTCTCTCTCTCTCTCTCTGTCTCTCTCTCTCTCTCTGTCTCTCTCTCTCTCTCTCTCTCCTCTTCCCCCTCTCCTCTTGTCTCTCTTTGTCTCTCTCATTCTTTCTCTTTCCCCATCCCTGTCTCTCTGTGTCTTCCTCTCTGTGTGTCTCTGTGTCTCTTTGTCTCTCATTCTCTCAGTCTCTCTCTCCTCTCTCTTTCTTTGTCTCTCTCATTCTCTCTCTCTGTACTGTCTCTCCTGTGTCTTCCTTTCTCTGTCTCTGTCTCTGTTTCTCTTTGTCTCTGTCTCTGTCTTTCTCTCTGTGTCTCTCTATCTTGGTCTCTCTCTATCTCTCTGTCTCCCCCTCCCTCCCTTTTTCCCTCCCTTTCTCCTTTCCTTTTTTCATTTCTTTATATGCAAAGAACTAGGGAAAGGTACGAAATTTAAATAAGACCAAGGACCAATGACCTTCCTTAAGCTTATGATTCAATTTTCAATGTGCTCATTTTTTACCTTACAAATAAGCAGACACTGTAGATTATGTTAGGATGATATTAAAAAATGACTAGATGTTTAATATGCCCTGGGAGAAGGAGAAAGGGAGACGAAATATGGAAAAAATATCTCATTTAAAAGAGACGCACAAAGATGAGTTTTTATGGTAGAGGAGAAAATGGTAAGCGAGCAAGCAATAACAACTTTACTCTCATATGAACTGGTGCCAAGGGGTAATACATACACATATACATATATACACACTCATTGGGTATAGAAATCTATCTTAGCGAGGAATGAAAAGGGCAAATAGATAAAAAGAGAGGGAGATAAAAGCAAGGAAATATAAAGGAAGACAATGGTCAGGAATAAAACAAACTTTAGAGGATAATCATAATAATAAGAAAGGGAAAAAGTTAAACAAGAAAATAAATTGAAGGGGGGAGCTAGATGGTACAGTGGATAAAACACTGGCTCTGAAATCAAGAGAACCTGAATTCAAATCCCACCTCAGACACTTAATGCTTGTTAGCTGTGTGACCCTGAATAAGTCACTTAACCCCAGCTGCCTTACCAATAAGAAAGAAAGAAAACAGAGTGTAGAAAATGCATAGTTAGCAATTGTAATTGTGATTATAATGGGAGCAAGTAACTGAATGGATTAGAAACCAGAATCCAATAATATATTGCTTGTAAGAAACTCACTCAAAAAGGAGAGGCATATATAGAGTAAAAATAAGGAGCTGGAGCAGAATCGATATACTTCAGCTGCAATAAAATATGCAGGGGTGACCATCATGATGTTAGACAAAGGAAAAAACAAAAATAGACCCCATGAAAAGAGATAAGGAGAGAAATTCTATCTTGCTTAAAGACATCATAGACAATGAAGTGATATCAGTACTAAATATGTAATGGCATAACATCCAGATTCTTAAAGGAAAAGCTAAATGAATGACAGAAGGAAACAGTAAAACTATACTCATCAGGAAGTTACCATTCCCCTGTCAGAGCTGGATACATCTAACCATAAATATTTTCTTGTTTGTGTGTGTGTGTGTGTGTGTGTGTGTGTGTGTGTGTGTGTGTTATTTTACAACATAGCTGTTGTGGAAATATTTTCTGCATGATTTCACATGTAAAATCCATATCATATTTCTTGCCTTCTCAAAGAATAGGGGGTACAGAAGGGAGGAAGATAATTTTCAACTTAAAATTTTAAAAATGAATGTTATCTTTTACATACAATTGAAAAACATTAAATGAAAGAAATAAACATACATTTAAAAGTTATCTTAAGTAAAGAAACTGAAGTTGAGATTAGGTGGCGTGACCAAGCTCACATAATTCATAGAAGCTTTGCCCAATGGTATGCTAGGTATCATGGAGAATGCAGAAGAAATTTATAATATGTTGTCCTTGCCCTCTAAAGAACACTTAGCAAATACTTTGGAACTGAATAAAAACTGATATTTAATTTGCATGCACTTAATTCATTCTAATGTGTGCCTTCTATGGGCTTGATACAATTGTAGGATTCAGAGATGGAAGCTGAAACTTCATCCTTGAGGATCTGTAATTTCACTCACTAAAGAAGACACCCATACAAATTCACATATAAATTGTGCATTTTAACCAGAGACAAGGTCTAAAAGGAGAAAAAAATGAATCTTTAATTCAATCAGTGAGCATATAAATGTGATATTTGGGGGAAAGTCTGGGTCTGGGGTTAATGAAGAGAATAGAATAAGACTATTGTGTCTCTGCTCTGATCAGACCAATCAGGAGCATTGAATTTAAAGTTTTTTTTTTAATTTTTAGATCCCATTTTTCTTGTGCATCATGATAACTGTATAAATATGTATACATATATTCAATTTAACATATATTTTAACATATTTAACATGTGTTAGACTACCTCCCATTTGGGGGGGAAGGAAGGAAAAATTTGGAACAGAAAATTTTGATAGGGTCAATGTTGAAAAATTACCCATGCATATGTTTTGTAAATAAAAAGCTTTAATAAAAAACATAATACCAAGAGTCAGGTTTTATGATTGGAATAAGAGCATAAGATCATGACTTTGGCATATTTCTTAATGTAAACAGCAAATCAACTCTCCCAAAGCATCCATGAAGACTTTCTATCCTCTGTTCATTAAACTCCCATTGGCTCCCATTGCTGCTGGGTTAAAATATAAATTCCTCTGTCACTTAAAGACTCACAATGAGGTTCAAATCAATCCTTTGAGTCTTATTATATGTTATTCCACTTCATGCTGTGTATAATCCAGTCATACTGTTGTTGCTGTTCTCACACTTGATATTCTTTTGTCTCTGTGATTTTGTACAGGCCATTCCTCATACCTAAAATGTTCTTCCTTTTCTCCTCTGCCTCTTATAATCCCTAATTTCTTTAATTCCATTGTCTAGCTAAAACCTTCTCACACACACAAGAGGTGCCAATGTCTTTCTC
Organism: Sminthopsis crassicaudata; assembly: GCF_048593235.1. Classification (NCBI taxonomy): domain Eukaryota; kingdom Metazoa; phylum Chordata; class Mammalia; order Dasyuromorphia; family Dasyuridae; genus Sminthopsis; species Sminthopsis crassicaudata. Next base: position 85,848,482 of record NC_133623.1, read on the forward strand.
AAATTATCTCATATACATATATATATATATGTATCCATTTTGTATATATTTTGTACATACTTATATGTGTACCTGTAGTCTCTCTCCAGATAAAATATACTCCTTGAGGACTTGGACTGTTTCCTTTGATCCCTTATATTTTCCAAGTCTAGCAGAACACCTGACATCTGCTTAGGCTTAATGAATGATTAATTCAAAACTATGAATATCTTGTACAGAAGAAGAATTCTAAGTGTTTTGCTTATCTTCAACAGGACAATCAGGAGCAATGGGTGGGTAAATTTTTAACTCAGATTGTGGAAGGCATTTCTAAATATTAGAGCTGTCTAAAAATTGAACTTGTTGACTTGTGGCTTAGTGAATTGTTCCTCCTTTTGGGCCTTTGGGTCATTGATAGATGACAAATTACTTGAAATATTATAGAGAGAATTGACATGAAAGATGAAGAATTTGTAATCTTTTGTGATATCAACAAAATTTTTCAGGCTGTTTGAGTCTTGGTGACCCTATTTGGGATTTTCTTGACATAGATACTTATTTCCTTATCCAGCCCATGTTCCAGATGAGGAAACTGAGGCAGTAGGGTTAAATGTCTTGCCTGGGCTAACAAAGTTGGTAAATAAATTTAAACTCAGGTCTTGATGGCAGGCTCGGTGCTCTATCCACTGAGCCACTCAGTTGCTCTTTTTGTTATTGTTCAGTCATTTCAATCATGCCCAACTCTTCATGACCCCATTTGAGGCAAAGATACTTGAACAGTTTGCTATTTCCTTCTGCAGCTTATTTGATAGAAGAGGAATTGAGGTAAATGGAATGAAGTGACTTTCCCAGGGTCACCCAGTCAGGAAGTGTCTGAAGGTAGATTTGAACTCAAGAAAATGAATCCTTCTGAATCCAGACCTGACACTCAATCCACTGTACCACTTACCTGCTTTGTATATCACCACACTACTTTTCTCAATAGCACTTAATTGGTTTTATATAGAGATATAGATAGATATTTATGATTTAATAAGATCTAAGTATTTGTCTGATATAATTGAAATGACTGAAAACAATAAAATATGTCAGACCTTAGTCTGGGTGCTGAAAACAGCCCCATCCGTTTTCCCCTTCCATGTACTGGAATCCCACAGCTTCTAGAGCGCTCCTTCTCCCTTTTTTCTCTGCCTCTCCCTTCCTTTCTTCATGTCATTTGTGTCCCATTTCTTAGCATTTGTTAGCCACTGGTAACGTGCTGCTAATTAATGTAAAATAGTCACAAAAGTGGTTTTCTGTCATCTCCATGGTATGGCTGAGTCTCTTCAGCTGTGCAGATTATGACCCATTCAGTTCAATATGTATTAATCACCTGTTGTGTATCTCTACTGGACATGGAGGATAAAAAGACACTGCCCTCAAGAAGCTAACATTCTGCTGAGGGGAAGTGACACATTCACAAAGAAGTAAATTCAAGTCTTCTTGGTTGGAGGAGGGAGGGGCTCATCATCCTTGTTTGGGTCCAAGCCAGCACATCAGTGGAGCCTTGGCTGGAGCTAAGGAGTTAGAGGTGATATCCAGGGGGGGGGGCAGATGGTAACCAAGAAAGACTGCAGAGGGGCCTCTATGGAGGGATACAGGCCAGACTGCAGAGGGAGGGATTTAGGCCAGACTCCACCAACAATGTATTACTGTCCCACTTTTCCCACATCCCCTCCAACATTTATCATTATCTTTTCCTGTCATTTTAGCCAATCTGACAGGTGTGTAGTTGTACCTCAGAGTTGTCTTAATTTGCATTTCTCTGATCAATAATGATTTAGAATACCTTTTCATATGGCTAGAAATAGTTTCAATTTCTTCATCTGAAAATTGTCTGTTCATATCCTTTGACCATTTACCAATTGGAGAATGGCTCAAATTCTTATAAATTAGAGTCAATTCTTTATATATTTTGGAGATGAGGCCTTTATCAAAACCTTTAACTGTAAAAATATTTTCCCAATTTGTTACTTCCTTTCTAAACTTGTCTGCATTAGTTTTGTTTGTACCAAAACTTTTTTAACTTGATATAATCAAAATTTCTATTTTGTGATCAATAATGATCTCTAGTTCTTCTTTTGCCACAAATTCCTTTCTACTCCACAGGTCTGAGAGGTAAACTATCTTATGTTCTTCTAATTTATTTATAATCTCATTCTTTATGCCTAGATCATGAACCCATTTAGACATTATCTTGGTATACAGTGTTAAGTGTGGGTCAGTGCCTAGTTTCTGCCATACTAGTTTCCAATTTTCCCAGCAGTTTTTGTCAAACAGTGAATTCGTATCCCAAAAGCTGGGGTCTTTGGGTTTGTCAAATACTAGATTGCTATAGTTATTGACTATTTTGTCCTGTGAACCTAAGCTATTCCACTGATCAGCAGCTAGTCTATTTCTTAGCCAATACCAAATAGTTTTGATGACTGTTGCTTTATAATGTACTTTTAGATCTGGTACAGCTAAGCCACCTTCATTTGATTATTTTTATCATTAGTTCCCTTGAAATTCTTGACCTTTTGTTCTTCCAGATGAATTTCGTCATTTTCCTAGGTCAGTAAAATAGTTTCTTGGGAGTTTGATTGGTATAGCACTAAATAAATAGATTAGTTTAGGTAGTATTGTCATCTTTATTATATTCACTCAGCATATCCAAGAGCACTTAATATTTTTCCAATTGTTTAGATCTGACTTTATTTGTGTGGAAAGTGTTTTGTAATTTTGTTCCTGACTTTCTCTTGGCAGATAGATTCCCAAATATTTTATACTATCAGCAGTTATTTTAAATGGAATTTTTCTTTGTATTGTTGCTGTTGGATTTTGTTAGTGATTTATAGGAATGCTGATGATTTTTGTGGATTTATTTTGTATCCTACAACTTTGCTAAAGTTGTGGATTATTTCTAATAGTTTTTTAGTTGATTGATTCTCTGGGGTTCTCTAAGTATACCATCATATCATCTGCAAAGAATGATAATTTGGTTTCTTCATTATCTACTCTCTCACATTTTCTTCTCTTATTGCCAAATCTAACATTTCTAATACAATATTGAATAGCATTTGTGATAGTGGGCAACTTTCTTGGCAACTGTTCTTATTGGGAATAGTTCCAGTTTATCCCCATTACATATGATGCTTACTAATGGTTTTAAATAGATGCTACTGACTATTTTAAGGAAAATCTGGACAGTATTTTCAATGTAAGTTTTCTATCCGGGTAAAGACCCAATGCAACTCAGTATCTTTAGTTATAATAGACACTCCCTAGCACTGATGATTTTAGAGCACCAGTTTAGACCATCATTTTAGAAGTTTTTAGTAAGTTACAGAAAGAAATAGTAAAACTATATTAGTAGGTGAACAAAACTGTCCCCTCTCAAAACTTGATAAACCCAAACAGAAAATAAACAAGAAAGAAACTAAGAAGGTAAATAGCATATTTCTGAGTTGAATATGAAAAACCTTGCAAGAACACAAGAACAGAAAGGACTTACTTTTTTTTCAGCAGCACATGACATCTACACAAAAATAGATCATGTAATAGGACATAAAAACCTGTAAATAAAATGTAAAAAGACAGAAATATTAAATGTATTTTCAGATCTTAACATAATAAAAAAAATGCATTCAGCAAGGCATACTGAAAAGATAGATCAAAATTAATTGGAAACAAAATAATTTAATTTTAAAGAATAATTTGGTCAAAGAATATAAGAACAATCAATCATTTAAAGATAATGACAATGATGAGATAACATACCAAAATTTATAGGATACAGTCAAAGAATTATATAAAAGAAAACTTATTTCTCTAAATTCTTACACCAGCAAAATGAAAAAAGAGCAAATAAATCAGGCAGGTGACTTAAAAAATCTTTAATTGAACATCTAAGTGTGAGTCCTGAAAATCAAAGGTAAGTTTAATAAGACTAACAGCAAAAAAAAATAATAATAACTGCAACAAAACTATTTAGTTAATAAATAAATCTAGGAGCTGGTTTTTAAAAAAAAAAAAAAACAAAAAAACCCCCCCAAAACTCTGATTTTTAAAAAAGAAAAGAAAACAAATATCCAGTATCAAAAATGAAAAAGAAATCACTATTAACAAAGAAGAAAAAGTAATTATTAAGAATTATCTTATCAAATTATATGCCAATACGTCTGACAATATGAGTAAAATTGAGAAATATTTGCAAAAATATAAATCACCTAGATTAATAGATAAGGAAATAGAAAGTCTAAGTAATTCCATCTTAGAAAAGGAAATTGAACAAACTATTAATGAATTCCCTAGGAAAAATCCCATGGTCAAATGGGTTCTCAAGTGAATTTTACCAAACATTTAAATAATAATTAATTTTAATACTATACAAACTATATGAAAAATAGGCAAAGAAGGAGTCCTATGAAACTCCTTTTATGAAATAAATAGTGCTGATACCTAAACCAGAAAAAGCTAAAACAGACAAAGCAAGTTATAGATCAATTTCCTTATTGAATATTGATGCAAAAAAATTTGAACAAAATATTTATCAAGTCAATTATACCAATGTATAACATGGATTTCACACTATGACAAGGTGGGATTTATACCAGTAATGGATGGATGATTCAATACTAGGAAACCATATTAATAGAAAGCCAATAGAAGTCATACAATTATCTTAATCGATGCTGAAGAAGCTTTTGACAAAATACAGCACTATGTCTACTAAAAACACCAGAGAACATAGAAATAAAAGGAGCATTCCTTAAAATGATAAGTAGGATCTATCTAAAACAATTAGCATTATCTATAATAGGGATAAGAAACCTTCCCAATAAGATCAGGGATGAAACAAAGATGCCCGTTATTACCATTTTATTTAGTATAGTACTAGAAATGTTAGCTGTAGCAATGAGAAGAAAAATAAACTAACGGAATTAGAATGAGCAATGAGGAAACAAAACATTTTCAGTATTTGCAAATGACAAGCTAGTATACTTAGAGAACCACAGAGAATCAAGTAAAAAATTACTTGAAATAATTCACAATTTTAGCAAAGTTTCAAGATATAGGATAAACTCACCAAATCATCAACATTTCTTTTTATGACCAACAAAGCCCGGCAGGAAGAGATAAAGGAGTTTCACTTAAAATAATTGTAAATAATATAATAAAATGCTTAGGAGTCTATCTGCCAAGACAAATCCAAGAACTACATAAACATGATTACTAAACACTCTTCAAACAAATGAAGTCAGATCTAAACAATTGGAAAAATATCAGCTGCTCTTGGGTAAACTGAGCCAATATAATAAAAAGGTCAGTTCTGCCAAAGCTAATTTACTTCAGTGCCAATCCAATCAAACTACCAAAAAACTATCAGTAAAGCTAGAAAAAATAATAAAAAAGTCAACAAAAGATCTATTAAGAATATCAAAGGAATTAATGGAAAATACAAAGGAAGGTGGCTTAGCAATACCAGATCTCAAACTATATTATAAAGCAATCATCAAAACTGTTTAATACTGGCTAAGAAAGAGTGATGGCTCAGTAGAATAGACTTGGTACACAAGACACAGTAGCCAATGACAAAAGTAAACTAGTGTTTGATAAATACAATAACTCCAGTTTTGGGGATAATAACTCACTATTTGACAAAAACTTCTGGGAAAATTGGAAAATAATAAGACACACCCTAGGTATAGACCAACATTTTGCACCATACACCAAGATAAGATCAAAATGGGTGCATGGTTGTATCCTTTTACCTATTAATACCACCAGTAGGCACGAATGTCCAATGAGATCTTTTTTTTTTTTTAAGGAAAATAATCTATGTAAGAAAAATATTATAGGCTTTTTTCTCATGGTAAATAATTGGACATTGAGGGGATGTCCATCAATTAAATAATTAATAAATTGTGTTATATAATTATAACATTATATTATTGTTCCATAAGAAATGATGAGCAGGATGTTCTCAGAAGAATTTGGAAAGTACTCCATGAGCTCAAATAAAGTGGAATGTACTGTGTACAGAATAATTGCAATCTTGTTGGATGATCAGCTGTGAATGACTTTGCTACTCTCAGCTATACACTGACCCAAAATTACTCTGAAGGATTTATGGATGAAAAATGCTATCTATATCCAGAGAAAGAACTGATTGTGTCTGAATAGAGGGAAGCATATTTTTTTAAACTTTTAACTTTTCTGGGGGGAAAACTATGTTTTCATTTACAAAATAACTTTTTTGGAAATGTTTTGCATAACTTCACATTTGCCTTCCCAATGTGGGAGGCTAGGGAGAAAGAGAAAGAATCTCATAGTTTTAAAAAATAACTAAAAATTGTTTTACATGTAACTAAGGAAAATGAAAATGTTATTAAAAAAATTATTGCATGATTTAAGTATAAAGAGTGACACCATAAGCAAATTAGAAGAGCAAGGAATAGTCTACCTGTCAGATCTATGGGAAGGGGAAAATTTACAATTAAACAAGAAATAGCATTATAAAATATAAAGGACTAAATTTTGGTTATATTAAATTAAAAAGCTTTTGTAGAAAACAAAACCAATGTGACCAAGATTAGAAGGAAAGCAGAAGATTGGGAAACAATCTATGGTCCAATTTGTTTTTTTTTCATAAGTGATATTTCATTTTTCATCTACAAACCTTTGCTAAGGATTTCTGCCATAACAAATGCAAAATACACGCTTAATGGGTATTAAGGAAAACATCACAGTCTGTTGATACCATTGCATGTTCACAAATGAAACTGCAGCTTCCTGAAAGGTTAAGACCAGATAAGGAGGGACAGCAAAAGTATAGACAATGGGAACATTGGTCAATACTTTTAGTATGCTGATTCCAGTCCATCTCCTATTATGGCACTTTGAAACATTACAAACCCTTCTATCACTGGATATTAGTCCATGTGACAGCTCATGCCTGGTAAATGAGTGAGAAAGAGACAAATCAAATCTTGCATTTATATTAACAATTTATTAATTTGTTTTTAAGTAGTCATCGATTCATTCAGTGTTAAATATAACCATTGAGAACAAATCTTCACCAAGAAAAATATCTACTTGTAATTTTCTTCTCTAAAGTGTAATGTGCTCTGGGAGCAGGTTTCTTTTCAGTCAAATAATTCAGTTCAGATTCAATAATCACCCCAAATGCAGCCAGGAGTTAAAGTCCAAATTCTTTATTGTCTCCTTCAAAGTCTTGTCACCTTCCTGGGTCCCGGTTAGCTTTCTGGAGTCCTTCTGCAGTCTTGGTTCTGAGAGCTCCCGCCACTAGTCCTTTGCCTCTGCTAGCTTCTGCCTCTACCCTCCCCCCCCCAATGTTTCTGATTCCAAAGGTTTCCACAACAAAGGTGGAAGGTGGAATGAATCTGTCTCAGCCTTTGAGAGCTTCTAGTGCACTTGTCCTTTTGGCCCTGAGATCTTCTTGCTTATATGCCCTACACTGAGTATACGCCAATCATTATATCACTAGGAAACCATTATTTGTGGTAGCATTAAATCAAAGCTAAACTAGATTTAACCATTGTCTCCTCAATTCCACTCAGGACCTTGTTTCAAGTTCTGGCCCACAACATCTCCTTGTAAGATCAGATCTATCATACTGAACCATGCTCAATTAGATAACTAGTCTCTATCCATTCCAGTGACTTAGTGCCTTGTAAGAATCATAACATCTACTAATCTTTCAGTCACATCCATTACAACATAAAACTGAATAGGAGTGGAGACTACATTTAGATCATTTCATCCCATAGAGTATAAGTTTACCAGTAAAGGGTTAATGCTACTCTTTAAGAGTGGTGTCACAAGGTATCGCAAAAGAATTTGCAGATTTGAACCCATCTCCAAGTCAAGGGGCAAAGTTTATCATAATTGTAATGACAATTGAAGATGGCTAAGTTCCAAAAGAATTTAGCAGAGAACCAGGAACAAAAAAGTAAATTTATAAGAAAAAAATAAAGGCTAGGTGTTTCATGTTACTTATTTACTAATTTTACTGTTTACAGGTAGGTTTGAGGGTGGTCTATTCACTGTTGTCTCCAGAACTTTATTATCACTGACCAGCAGAATGTTTATCTAACAGTCAGCAATGTTTATAGGATTATAATACTGCTAAAGCCATGGGACCTCAGCATTATTGCTATATCTTCCCTAAAAGCCAGGGAAAGAAATATATAACCATATTACTACAGCATTCCTAAGGCCAGTTGACATCAGGGGCCACTCCAAAGTCAGGAAACCTTAAGGTCATTGACAGATTGTTTATCTGACAGCAATGTTTGTCCTAAGATTAGGGGACCACAGGGTTATTTTCCTATAAGCCGCACCCCATCAGTGTCCATCTAGAGGACAATGATGTTCATCTCTCCAAGAGACTGTGAATTCATCAGCAAAGTTGTAGCACATCTTCAAAAGGATAAAAGAAGATGGGTTTCCTGACTATTCCTGAATTTACGTTTCTTGGATATACACCAACAGCTAAGGTAGAGAGCCTCAACTTGACATGAAGCTGTTTGAAAGCTTTATTTTGAAAACATGTAATTGTATGGGGAAGAATGGTATTGTAGGTGCAGAGGAGTTCCTCTCTATAAAGCCATTACTAACCCTGTTAAAGGTCCAGCCTGTTCATGCAGAGTAGAGGTTGGTCTTTAGTTGTTGCTTCTCAGGTCTGACAGTTTCCACATGAAACTCTAGGCATTTCTGACACTTTAAGGTGTCAGGGAGAATGGGGAATGGACAACAATGACCCTTGGTGACATCCAAATGATGGTGAATTTGAGGCTGAATTTGTGTGCGCATTCTTGTCTGAAAAGCTCTGAATGATCTCAAGGACAATTGCTGTTAAATTCTCTTTCAATATGTGTAATTAAGGAAGGAATATTCCACGTTCATGATTCTATTCTGTGCCTCTTTATATGTGAATAAACTTTTTTTCAATTCAAAAGAATGAGAAAGAGGGTTAAGAAGGCAAATATTAAGAAGGGAATAAGAACAGAAGTAGAGGAATCAAATGTGGACAGTCTTCACAAACATTGTAGCCAGAAAAAAGGGGAGAAAGTGAGGGAGGGAGGAAAAGAAGAGAAATACAAGAAAATGCCTTGTCAGCTATTAAGGAAGCTTGTTAAATATCAAAACATTTTTGCATATGGGAGAGTTAGAGAAAAAGAAAAAAAAACGTCTTAAAATGTCTATGTAATGGGAGTTGCCTGGATATGCATAGGTAGTTTAAGATTAAGGCTCTCTCTATAGCCTAATGAAGTGGTCAGTGGCACTGCAGAGAGTTGTGGAAACCCCTCTTTGGTTGGCACAGGTCCAACATGAAAGAATTCACAAACACGAACTATTAGACTGGCAAAAAGGAAGTTTGTGGTGGGCACTACAGAAGCCAGCTTTTGCTAGGAAGACTGACTTGCGAGTGACCAAGTCCTGGCAGAGAGATAAAAGTCCTAGCAGAGAAATCCTGGCACAGAAATAAAGAGAGGTTAATGCTGAGAAGAGAATGTCTTCACAGCGGGCAGGGGTCCTGACGGGCAGCTATGCCAAGGAGGGAGAGAGGTTCCTTGACAAGGCATGGTCCTGCTTTGGGCCTCTGCCAAGAAATGAGCCCCAAATTGCCATTTAATAAGAAATCTGAGACCGAAGTTTCAATTGAATGAATACTTCCAGGTTGTCCCTGCCTCCAGGCCAACTGAATAAGATTACTTAAGTTCCAGCTACGTAGGAGTGGTCTTGGACTAATTTTCAACTCAATAGAGGGTGCAGCCCAATAGAAATATCAGGTCCACATCTCCAGCTAAATGAGCTTAATAGAGTTTCCTATGAGTTGGTGTGAGATGGCAGCCAAAAAACTGTCATTTCCATATTGGCCACAAGATGGTAATCTTCCAGTTTAAATCTGTTTGTGAACTACACTAGCCCATTTGATCAGGAGATGGCACAGAAGACTGCTGTATTTTTAAAATAGAAATTATTTCCTCAAGAAAGATTTATTTAATTGCAACAATAGGCCTAGCCAGGCTGTGAATAAAAGAGAAAAATGAAGCACTCCCTCTAAGGATGAAGCACTCCCTCTAAGGATGAAGCACTCCCTCTAAGGATGAAGCACTCCCTCTAAGGATGAAGCACTCCCTCTAAGGATGAAGCACTCCCTCTAAGGATGAAGCACTCCCTCTAAGGATGAAGCACTCCCTCTAAGGATGAAGCACTCCCTCTAAGGATGAAGCACTCCCTCTAAGGATGAAGCACTCCCTCTAAGGATGAAGCACTCCCTCTAAGGACTGGCACTGTTAAATCGACTTCCCTTACAGCTTTGTTTCCTTTCTTTTTGTGGCTTCTGCTGCTCCAGATCTGCTTAGTCTCGCTTTAATGTTGTTTCCAAGAGAGAATAGCGAGCACAGGAACACCTGACTTTTGCCTGCCTTCCCGGCTCTGCCTCTCCAGCTCTTGGATTTCTCCTCCTTGCTTTACCCTTCCCCCGGGTCTCCCTGCCTTCACTCTTCTCCTCGTCCCCTGTCCAATCCTTCTTCTTCTCAGCTGTCAAAGGGCCCATGTCTGATTGTATCCATTCCCTGCTCAATGAGTTCCAGCAGCTACCAATAATACATGCAATGATACATGGAGGACCAAATACAAACTCCTCTCAAACTATTCATTATCTGGCTCCCACTTCCCTTTGTGGCCTCCTCTGATATCATTCAGCCTCATGTGCTTCATAATTCAGCTAATTCAATCTTCTTGCTTTGCATCCCATAGGAAACTTCCCATGCCAAAGATTTCTCATTTCCAAGCCTCTGACAAGGCTGGGCCCAATGCCCGAAAGCACCTTCTCCACTCACGGCCGCCTAAGAAGCCTCAGTTTCTTCAGTACCCCTTGTGATGTGAGGCTTTTGGAGCCTTCCCTAGATCGCTGAATCTCCCCTCCTGGACCATTTGTTTTTCTTTTTATGTGTATTTTGTATGTGCCTGTACCTGTTCCAGCCAGCAGCAGGCTATAAGCTCCTCCGGGATGGGGGCTCTTTCACTTTTAGCTTTGCTGAGCTCATCCTTGGCTGGGAACAATACTCCTTTCCTGGAGAACTGCGGAGGAAGAAAGAACCTTGGGGCAGAGCTGGGAACAGCTGTATGCCAGAGGCCCCGGTGCATGGCTGGCCGGCCACCGGAGCTCAGCCCAGAAGCAGCCTGGGGAGGCGGGCTGGGCAGCTTCCTCAGGTTCGGGGAGACGCCGACGTGGGGCAAACCACACCCAGATGCCCCCTCCGGCTGCGGGCAGGGCCTGGGCAGCACGCCCCATGCCCTCTTCCAAGCTCCCCGGAAGCTGGAGGGAGTCTGGCCAGGGCAGCTCGGCGGCCCTTCAGGGGCCACCCCAAGCGCATGTGCCAGGCTGCCTCCCTCACACCCTCGGCCGCCTGCGTGTCCCCCCGCCTAGTTGTTGGCCTTCCCCTAGCTCGAAGATGTGCTTGCGCTTCCGGTGGTCCAGGGCCACACCGCTCTGGGCCCTGTCCGAGCTGACCGGCGCCTCTCCGTGGTAGGGCAGCCCGAGGTCTGTGGTTCAGAAATCTCTGGAGAAGCTGAGGGCGCAGGACACGATCCCCAGGGTGTCATGACCCGTGAGACACAGGGAGGCTCGGGCGAGGAGGCCGACCGGGCCTCACACCCAGCCTCCGGCTGTGTCACGACCCATGAGACACAGGGAGGCTCGGGGAAGGAGGCCGACTGGGGCTCACACCCAGCGTCCGGCTGTGTCATGACCCGTGAGACACAGGGAGGCTCGGGCGAGGAGGCCGACCGGGCCTCACACCCAGCCTCCGGCTGCCGAATCCCTTCATCACATTTGAGGCTCGTGGCTTCCCCCCAGACCCCCAGCATGACGAGGAGCCTGAAGAGCAGCCTGGGGGCTGTGGAGGCTGGGGGTACCACCCTCAGGCCCAGGGGCCACCCTTCCCAAAAGGCCTTAGTGATCCTGAGCAGGTCGGAAGAGGGGTGAGCTGGAGAGCCACTGCCTGCCCGCGGGCGCAGGAAACGGCTGACGAGAAGGAGTCGCGGCGGGCGGAGGCCCGAGCAAGGCACCGGGTGGCTGTGGGTTCTGGGGTCCTCCGGCTCCAGCTCTCTGCCTTCAGCATGGTCACACAGGGGGGCTGGGCCCGAGCTGGCCGTACTCCCCCCATCACCAGCCTTGCCCCCCAGACTCTTCCAGGCCGCCCCCTCCCGGAGCTGTTGGCTGCCTTCTTGCCAAAGGCCTCCATCTCCTGTTTTCAGCAGAGCAGGCTGCATCTGCTCCTGGCAGAGGGCTTGGGGGCAAAGTGGCAGCAGGCCATTTGGAGGCCCCGCCCTGGGGCATGGGGGGAGGGCCGGGGTCTCTGGGGGCCCGCCTCTCTCCCCAGGGTCCTTTGGCTGCCTCCCCTCCCCCGGGGGGGCTTACAGAGAAAGGCCAGCCTTCAGCCACTGACCCCGCCGGAGGCCACAACCTGAGGCTTGGACCCAAGGGGGTCTTCACACACTCTCCCCCCTCAGCACCCACTTTGCTGAGCCTCTGGACGCGCGCTCTTTGCCCCTTTCCTCTCCCCCGGCCCAGGGCCCCCTCACGCTCGGTCCGGTCTTTGTCGCTCCAGCAGGGGCTGCAGAAACAAGAGGGGGAACGTGGGTGGGAAGGCGGAGAGCCTGGCGGGGGCTGCCAGCCAGGGCCCGTGGGTTACTGGAGAGGATTCCGTGTGTATGCGGGCGCCACGGCCCATCCCCGGCTCCCCAGAGGACGGTAGCAGGGCTGGGTCCTGAGAGAGCAAGAGGTGCGGTGTGGCCTTTAGCCTGGGGGACTCCTCTGCTCCCCTTCTCCTTCCTTCTATCCTTCCAGCCTCCCTGCTCTTACCCAATTCCCCCCTGGCCATCCACATGATCCCCATTGCCAGGTGCTGCTGGGGAAACTGAGGCTGGAGACTCTTTTCTCTCCTCCTGCTCTCGCTGTCTCCTCTGCAGCTCCTCCTCCCCCAGCTGCCAGAAAGCTCAGAGTTCAGAGGGTGAAGACCCCCTCCAAAAAGCCAAGGGGCTGAGGGGAGACGGAACTTGCTGTTCCAACTGGGGGGCTCTGAAAGCAAAAGGGCCATTGCTGCTCCAGAGGCTCAGTGGGTGGGGAGGGACTTTACAGGGGCTGGGGCAGGGAGGCTCTGAAGGGAATGAAGGCCACGGGGGGGAGGGGGGCAGGTCAAGAGTTCCCCCTGATTCACAACTGTCAGCGCTCCTCCCAGGAGGCCTCCTGCCTCTTAGTGAGGCTCCCCACCTCGTCCGACCGGAGGCTCCCGGCTACAGAGCCAGGACTTGGCCAGCCATGAGCTTAGCCAAACACCAGCACTTCCACAGCTGCAGGAGAGAGGGTGCCGGGGGTCAGCGCAGGCGGGGGGGGGGGATCTAAGGTCAGTGGGCACCCCAAGGCCTGCAGCCACATGTCTAGCGGGATGGCTCTGTGGCTCCTCTGAAATAGGAGGCGGCCTCCAGCATGGGGCTGTGCCAGGGGACACCCCTGGGGGCCCAAGCTGAAACCAGGCCATCTTTCCCCGCCATCTTCTGACATCTTCTGGTGCCTCGTCTGCGGCTTCTCGGAGATCTGGGGGCACAGAACTGGCTGGGATTCCCTGGGCTGCCCCTCCATGTGCCCTCCTTCTACCCCGCAGGGAGACGCCATGGCCCCTGTGATCGGCCTATTGTCTCCCTGTTCAAGTCTAAGCCTTTGGGTGCACAGTGTGTCATACAGTAAATGCTTAAGAAATGTGGGGAAATGGTGGCTCCGGAGGCTCAAGCCCAAGGCTGTTGTTGCCAGAGGAAACAGGGTGAGGAGGAGAGCTTTCTCCTGGGGAGGCCGCAGGGTCACCTCCTCGGAGGCCGTGGTTCTTGGTGAGTGCAGAACAATGGCCAGCCAGCTGGAGCGCCAGTCTTGGCCTCGATGCTCCTGGTGGTGCTTGGTCAGCAGGGCACACATTCCTAGGGGTGCATAGGCACTAAGTGTCCCGGGCCCCCAAAGCCCCGGACTCGCCATGGCCGGCGACGGGCATTCACGTGCCCCGGACTCGCCATGGCCGGCGACGGGCATTCACGTGCCCCGGACTCGCCATGGCCGGCGACGGGCATTCACGTGCGGGGCATCCAGAGCATGAGCTCCCAGGTGGCATGCAGGAAGCAGAACTCGTCGCCCGTGTTCAGGAGTAGCCGGCGTCTTCCGGCCAACGTGGCTCAGAACTGTGCCCAGGTCTCGGCCATTGCCCTCATGGGGCCGCCGGTGCCCTCTGCCCTCTCCCTTCTGCAGGCCTTTTATAGGCAATGACTGTCATCCTGCACCTGCTGTACTCATAGAGCCCCCAAACCAAAGCTTGGGGGGGCCATCACTCCTGGCATCCACTCCTCCATCCTTGGTATCCTAATGTTCCCAGAGCCTCAGCAGGAGGATGGGGGGAGAAGAAGGAGGAAGGGAGGCCGGGGTGGAGGCCAGGGCCCTTTTGGAGCCTGCCCTTGGGCCCCTCTGGCCGTGGACACTTTCTGCTAGCTGCCTCTCAGCTCCTGAATGGTGTGCTCCTAGACAGTATCTGCGCTCCAAGCAGACTCCGGGGCCCCACGGGACACATCAGGGAGCTGCCACTGCACGGGCTGACCCACACGAAAGCCCGTTGTGCCCCGCGGAAAGTGTTGGAGCTCACGGCAGCGGCCAGGACCTGGTCCCGGGTATCAAATAATTCCAGAAGGTTGTTCCCGCCCTACTGAGCCTGTTCTACCACTCAGCCACTGTAGCTGGGGCAGTGGGGCCCCTGGGGAGGCAGGGGACTTCCCAAACCCAGCCCGGGCCCTTCGGCCAGCTGCTGTGAGGCGGGAAGGAGGGGGCCGCGGGGGCCCCAGTCCCTGAGGCCCCCAGCCTGGGCCCTTCGGCCAGCTGCTGGGTGGCCCCAGACCCAACGACTCACGATCTCACCTTCCACATCCCGGTGGAACTGGTGTTGCTGGGGAGAGGCCAGCAGGCTGTGGCAGCGCTCCTGGAGGGGCTTGCACAGGGTCTGGAACTTCTCCTCCATAGCTGTGGAGGTGCGCTCCACCTCTCCCGCCCCGTGCTCCTCCTGGGCCAGCGCCTTGGCCTGAGCCTAGACGGCCTCCACTTCCTTCTCCCGTCCGGCCATCTCTCGTTCCAACGTCCGCCGGCCGCCAGGAGGGCAAGCAAGAGCCTGGGCTCCCCTGGGCGTCTTCCCTCCCAGGCCCTCCCAAGCTCCGAGGCCCTCCCAAGCCCCGGGCCCCTGGGGCACTTGCTGCTTCTTGAGGAGGAAGTTAGCACTGGAGGTTCTTGCCAGGGTCATCCCCGTGCAGCTGGACCTGCAGCGGACCCAGCCCGCTCTCCAGGGCCAAGCAGCTTTGGGCGAATAGCTCCGCACACACAGTTGGCGTGAAAGAGGCTGCGGGCCTTAGCCTCAGTGGTGTCCCCCAGCTCTTCCTACCCTTGTGCAGGGCCTCCGGCTTCTCCCCCACCCGGGCTTCAGCTTAAGTTTCTCCGACATCAGCACCTTCCCTTCCTGGGGGACAGATTTGGCCCTTACCGCCCGCCCCGGGTCTGGGACACGGGCTTCCATTTTATAGGTGGGTGGCCAAATCCCAGAGGTGGAGACCCCCAGGGAGAAGGTCCCCTCACGGCATCTCCCATAATCCTTCTCTGCTATTTTCTGAACCCAGAGGGGAGAAGGATGAAGGGGGTGGGGCACATGGTTGTGCGTTTGGCGTGCCAGTCCCCTCTGCCCACCTCAGCTCACTTCTTCGAAGGATCGTCCCTGGGACGCTCAAAGCTTTCTTGGCAATCCCACCCTCAGGTGCCAACCGGCTTCCCTGGAGCCCCTCCCCACCTGTCCTGCGTGCTGTGGCCCACAAACACCGCCCTTCATCTCTCCTGTGGGATGTAGCTGCCAATCTCCCCCTCTCTCCAGCATGCTGCCAACCCCCCTCCTGCCCGTGTCTGCTGCCCGACGTAGCCGCCAAACGTTCCCTCGTCCCAGGTTATTTCAGGTAGAGCTCTCCTACCTTCCTACTTTGACTACAGCCCTCCACGCCTTAGCACCCTCTACGAATCCCCCCAGGCCAGACACATAATATGTGCTTATTAAGTTGGATCCAACTGTAAAGTGCCTTTAGCATCTTAGGTGATGGCAAAATACAAGGGATGGGAGAACGCTGGCCCTCTTGGGCTGCTCAGGAGTGCCGCCGCGACGCTGGGCCAAAGCTGGCCTCCCAGCGGGGGGGGATCTTTGCTTTGCCACCATCCTCGTTGGCCAAGAGGAGCGGCTAAGCACTCAGGAAGCACTTGCGCTGTGCTAAGGGGGTGCAGTGAGTGGGACCCTGGGTCTGACCCAGTCTGGCCTCCAACACTTACTGGCTCTGGGACCTTCAGCCAGCCTTAAAGTGAGGACAGTGACAGTCCCCCCACTCCTCCCCCCCCCCCCCCCACGGTTGTATCCCATGGAGAAACATAGACAAGTGCAGCAGCCCTGGAGACTGCCCACCTGCCCTCGTCTCCTCCACACCCAAGGGCCCCTCGCCCGGTCGATCTCGTCCAGCCAGTCCTCGTTGGCCACCAGCTCGGCCATGAAGGCCTGTGCTTCTGCCACTCGGTGTGCAGGTCGCGAGCCTCATCAAAGGACACGTCTTGGGCCGTCAGCGTCTTCTCATCCATCCACAGTCAGCTGGACCCGGTGGGAAAGGAGTCATTGAGGAAGAGTCAGTGGGACCCGGGGCAGGGGGAGGCAAGGGAGCAGGCACAGGGAGGACGCAGAATAGCCTCGCCCCCAGGCCTGGGGCCGGGTCCCCCACATACACAGACAAGGAGACGAGGGGCCTACGTTCTTGTGGGAGGAAACCCCAAGGATGGACAAATCCGTACCAAAATGGCCCAGCCTAACTTTTGGTGAGAAGGGGAAGGCTCAGTCGAGGCAAGAGGAGATGGCCCTAGAGCTGAGCCCTGACAAGCCCCAGGGCTTTGAAGAGGTCAAAGTGAAGAGGAAGATGGCTCTAGGCTTGGGGGTCATGGTGACCAATGCCCAGAGGTGGGACTGTTGTGCCCAGTTGGTGTTTTAGCAAAGAGGGCCATGTAACGAACCCAGCGTGTGGGGAAGATGTGGGAGAAGGAGCTGGTCTGGAGACATGGGAGAGGCAGAAGTGTGGGCTTTCTCTGGACCTGCTCAAGAAGGCTGAATCTGTGCTCTCAGGCCTATGCCCTGTGGTGCCTCCCAGTAGGAGTTCACTAAATGTTTGGGTGGGTTCCCTAGGGTCTGGTAGCCAGGGGCACAGCAGCTGCCCATCTGACTTGGGATTGTTCTTGTATAATTGTGTCTGTGTGCAACTTATTTTTTCCTAGAAGAACGGAAGCCTCTTGTGGGCAGGATCAAGGCCAGTTTGTCCCTCTCCCCTGCACTTAGCACAGCACCCAGCATACTATCAAAGCTTAATAAATGCATGTTTAATTCAAGAGAAGTAAGGATGCTATGGGCCGCACTTAGTAAACCCTTTCTGTGTGCCAAGCACACTCTGGCTGCTGTTGCTGCATTCCCTGCTTTCATCGTCACGCTTGGGGTTCTTGGCTTCCTCCTAGGCCCTCAGGACAGGTGTGCTCTCATTTTAGATGAACTTTGGGGCCGTGGAGGCTGGGGGTGCTGCATATTCAGGTCCGTTCCCAAAAGGCCTTAGTGATCCCAAGCACCCTAATGTCTAGGCCCATCCTCAAATATGTGGGGCTGGATGAGAAAGAGATGGTACATTTGCAATGGACTTTGGCAGGCTGAATTTTTTCAGGAATATCAGACTGATATGTTACCATGTCCTCATGGACCCCCTGAGTATGACTACATACAGACATTACATGCAACAGAAGAACTATCTGTAAAATGTTCCTTAAATCGATGATACATTTTTAATATTTAATGTTCTATTATATTCACATTATTTTATTTGTGTTACATTTCTAACCTTCATCATGAACAAGATCTCCTACTTCCCCAGTTTATTCCAAGACTATTTATTAAAGTAAGTATAGCTTCTCATTCATAATTTCAGCAGAGCGTAAATATTATTTATAAACTACATGACAGTATACTTACAAAAGCTTTAGAAGCATAACCTTTGGTGCAAAAATGCTGGTCTTCATTTAGCCTGGTCATATTTATCAAAGAATAAGCAATCAAGGAAATCCTTCCAAATATATCACTTCAACAAAAAGCAAAGTGAGCATAAAAGAATTCGCTTATTCAAGATAAACTATTGCATAATAGGGAGTAAGCCAAAGAATTCACATTCCCAATTTAATATTTTATATAAGCACTAGACACCAGCAACATTTATCTGGAGGCATAATTTAATGCTGGTAAAAGTCTTAATCAAACTTGAAATATTTATTTTATATTTTTCCTTCGAAAGTAAAAATGACTCTTTTTTTAAAATTTAATTTATATTTTATTTTATAATTATAACTTTTTTTGACAGTACATATGCATGGGTAATTTTTTACAACATTATCCCTTGCACTTACTTCTGTTCAGATTTTTTCCCTTCCTCCCCCAACCCCCTCCCCCAGATGGCAGGCAGTCTTATGCATGTTAAATATATTACAGTATATTCTACATACAATATATGTGTGTAGAACCGAATTTCTTGTTGCACAGGAAGAATTGGATTCAGAAGGTAAAAATAACAGTTTACATTCATTTCCCAGTGTTCCTTTTCTGGATGTAGCTGATTCTGTCCATCATTAATCAATTGGAATTGGATTAGCTCTTCTCTATGTTGAAGAAATCCACTTCCATCAGCATACATCCTCGTACAGTATCGTTGTTGAAGTGTATAATGATCTTCTGGTTCTGCTCGTTTCACTTAGCATCAGTTGATGTAAGTCTCTCCAAGCCTCTCTGTATTTCTCCTGTTGGTCATTTCTTACAGAACAATAATATTCCATAACATTCATATACCATAATTTACCCAACCATTCTCCAATTGATGGACATCCATTCATCTTCCAGCTTCTAGCCACTATGAAAAGGGCTGCCACAAACATTTTGGCACATACAGGTCCCTTTCCCTTCTTTAGTATTTCTTTGGGATATAATCCCAGTAGTAGTATGGCTGGGTCAAAGGGTATGCACATTTTGATAACTTTTTGGGCATAGTTCCAGATTGCTCTCCAGAATGGTTGGATTCTTTCACAACTCCACCAACAATGCATCAGTGTCCCAGTTTTCCCACAGCCCCTCCAACATTCATCATTATTTGTTCCTGTCATCTTAGCCAATCTGACAGGTGTGTAATGATACCTCAGAGTTGTCTTAATTTGCATTTCTCTGATCAATAGTGATTTGGAACACTCTTTCATATGAGTGGAAATAGTTTTAATTTCATCATCTGAAAATTGTCTGTTCATATCCTTTGACCATTTATCAATTGGAGAATGGCTTGATTTCTTATAAATTAAAGTCAATTCTGTGTATATTTTGGAGATGAGGCCTTTATCAGAACCTTTAACTGTAAAAATGTTTTCCCAATTTGTTACTTCCCTTTTAATCTAGTTTGCATTAGTTTTGTTTGTGCAGAAACTTTTTAATTTGGTGTAATCAAAATTTTCTATTTTGTGATCAATAATGGTCTCTAGTTCTCCCTTGGACACAAACTCCTTCCTTCTCCACAAGTCTGAGAGGTAAACCATCCCATGTTCCTCCAATTTATTTATGATTTCGTTCTTTATGCCTAAATCTTGGACCCATTTTGATCTAATCTTAGTATGTGGTGTTAAACGTGGGTCCATGCCTAGTTTCTGCCATACTAATTTCCAGTTTTCCCAGCAGTTTTTGTCAAATAATGAATTTTTATCCCAAAATTTGGGATCTTTGGGTTTGTCAAAGATTAGATTGCTATTTTTATTCACTATCTTGTCCTGTGAACCTAACCTATGCCACTGATCAACTAGTCTATTTCTTAGCCAATACCAAATGGTTTTGGTGACTGTTGCTTTATAATACAGTTCTAGATCAGGTACAGCTAGACCACCTTCACTTAATTTTTTTTTCATTACTTCCCTTGAAATTCTCGACCTTTTGTTGTTCCATATGAATTCTGTTGTTATTTTTTCTAGGTTATTAAAATAGTTTCTTGGAAGTCTGATTGGTATAGCACTAAATAAATAGATTAGTTTAGGGAGTATTGTCATCTTTATTATATTCGCTTGGCCTATCCAAGAGCACTGAATGTCTTTCCAATTATTTAAATCTGACTTTATTTTTGTGGCAAGTGTTTGGTAATTTTGCTCATATAATTCCTGACTCTCCTTTGGTAGGTATATTCCCAAATATTTTATACTATCGACCGTTATTTTGAATGGAATTTCTCTTTGTATCTCTTGCTGTTGGATTGTGTTGGTAATGTATAAAAATGCTGAGGATTTATGTGGATTTATTTTGTATCCTGCCACTTTGCTGAAATTCTGAATTATTTCTAATAGCTTTTTAGCAGAGTTTTTGGGGTTCTCTAAGTATACCATCATGTCATCTCCTAAAAGTGATAATTTGATTTCCTCATTTCCTACTCTAATTCCTTGAATCTCTTTCTCGGCTCTTATTGCCGAGGATAGAGTTTCTAGTACTATATTGAATAGTAATGGTGATAGTGGGCAACCTTGTTTCGCTCCTGATCTTACTGGGAAAGGTTGCAGTTTATTTCTATTGCATATTATGCTTACTGATGGTCTTAAATATATGCTCCTGATTATTCTAAGGAATAGTCCATTTATTCCTATACTCTCAAGCATTTTTAGTAGGAATGGATGTTGGATTTTATCAAATGCTTTTTCTGCATCTATTGAGATGATCATATGGTTTTAATTAATTTGATTATTAATATGGTCAATTATACTAATAGTTTTCCTAATATTAAACCAGCCCTGCATACCTGGTATAAATCCCACTTGGTCATAGTGTATTATCCTGGGGATGATTTTCTGAAGTCTTTTTGCTAATATCTTATTTAAGATTTTAGCATCAATATTCATTAAGGAAATTGGTCTACAGTTTTCTTTCTCAGTTTTCAATCTACCTGGTTTAGGTATCAGTTCCATGTCTGTGTCATAGAAGGAATTTGGTAGGACTCCTTCAATCCCTATTTTTTCAAATAGTTTACATAGCATTGGAGTTAGTTGTTCTTTAAATGTTTGGTAGAATTCACATGTAAATCCATCTGGTCCTGGGGACTTTTTCTTAGGAAGTTGGTTAATAGCTTGATCTATTTCTTTTTCTGAGATGGGACTATTTAGACTACTTACTTCTTCCTCTGTTAATCTGGGCAAGCTATATTTTTGAAGGTGTTCTTCCATTTCATTTAAGTTATCGAATTTATCGGCATAAAATTGAGCAAAGTAGCTCCTAACTATTGTTCTTATTTCTTCTTCATTAGTGGTGAGTTCACCCTTTTCATTTTCCAGACTAACAATTTGCTTTTTCTCTTTCCTTTTTTTAATCAGGTTTACTAAGGGTTTGTCTATTTTGTTCGTTTTTTCATAAAACCAACTCTTAGTTTTATTAATTAATTAAATAGTTTTTTTTACTTTCAATTTTATTAATCTCACCTTTTATTTTTTGAATTTCAAGTTTTGTGTTTGTCTGGGGGTTTTTAATTTGTTCCTTTTCTAGCAATTTTAGTTGTAAGCCCTATTCGTTGGCCCTCTCTTTCTCTATTTTATGCAAGTAGGCCTGTAGAGATATAAAACTTCCCCTTATTACTGCTTTCGCTGTATCCCACACATTTTGGTATGATGTCTCATTATTGTCATTTTCTTGGGTGAAGTTATTAATTATGTCTATGATTTGCTGTTTTACCCAATCATTCTTTAGTATAAGATTATTTAGTTTCCAATTATTTTTTGTTCTGTTTTCCCCTGGCTTTTTATTAAATGTAATTTTGATTGCATTGTGGTCTGAAAAGGATGCATTTACTATTTCTGCCTTACTGCATTTGATTTTGAGGTTTTTATGCCCTAGTATATGATCAATTTTTGTATAGGTTCCATGAACTGCTGAGAAGAAAGTATATTCCTTTCTGTCTCCATTTAGCTTTTGCCAAAGATCTATCATATCAAACTTTTCTAGTATTCTATTTACCTCTTTGACTTCTTTCTTATTTATTTTGTGGTTTGATTTACCTAATTCTGAGAGTGCAAGGTTGAGCTCTCCCACTATTATAGTTTTGCTATCTATTTCCTCTTGCAGCTCTCTTAATTTCTCTTTTAAGAATTTAGATGCTGCACCACTTGGTGCATATATGTTTAATATTGATACTGCTTCATCATTGATGCTGCCCTTTAGCAGGATATAATGCCCTTCCTTATCTCTTTTAATTAGATCAATTTTTGTTTTTGCTTGATCTGAGATGAGGATGGCTACTCCTGCTTTTTTGGTTTTGCCTGAAGCATAATAGATTCTGCTCCACCCTTTTACTTTTAGTTTGAATGTATCACCCTGTTTCAGGTGTGTTTCCTGTAAACAACATATAGTAGGATTCTGACTTTTAATCCAGTCTGCTAACTGCTTCCTCTTTATGAGGCAGTTTGCCCCATTCACATTTATGGTTAGAAGGACTAATTCTATATTGCTTGCCATCCTATTAACCCCTGCTATGCTTTTCCCCTTTCCTTCCCTCTTACCCCCCCACCCCGTATTAAACTTGTGAACACCACTTGCTTTTCACAGGCCTCCCTTTTTAGGATCCCTCCCCCACCTTAAAGATCCTCCCCTTATTTTACTCCTTTTCCTCGAAATTTCTGTATTCCCTTCCCCTTAGCTTACTCCTTCCCTTTCACTTTTCAATGAAGTGGAAGAAGTTTCACCATAAATCGAATATGTCTATTGATACACACTATGTTCATCTCCCTCCTTTCTTTCTCTCAGATATAATAGGTTACCTTTGCCTCTTCATGAGATGTAGTACCACCGCTTTATACTTTTTTATGATATAATTTCCTTTCCACCTCTAATTTCTAAGACAAATTGTACATATGTTCTTTACATATTTTTTCGGCAGAAGTATAGTTCTCAAGATTTCTTTTTACCTTTTTAGAAATCTCTTGAGTTCTGTATTTGAAGATCAAACCTTTTATGTAGGTCTGGTTTTTTCATCAAAAATAGATGGAATTCATTTATTTCATTAAATGTCCATCTTCTTCCCTCGAAAACGATGCTCATTCTTGCTGGGTAAGTTATTCTTGACTGCATACCAAGTTCCTTAGCCTTTCGGAATATCATGTTCCAGGCCCTGCGTTCTTTTAATGTGGACGCTGCTAGATCCTGGGTTATCCTTATTGTGGATCCTCCATATCTGAATTGCTTTTTTCTAGCAGCTTCCAATATCTTTTCCTTTGTCTGATGGTTCTTGAACTTGGCCACTATATTTCTTGGCGTTTTGATTTTAGGGTCCCTTTCAGTAGGTGATCAATGAATTTTTTCAATGTCTATTTTACCCTCTGTTTCCAGAACGTCTGGGCAGTTCTCTTTGATAATTTCCTCGAAAATGGTGTCCAAGCTCTTTTTTTCCTCACATTTTTCAGGGAGTCGGATTATTCTCAAATTGTCTCTCCTGGATCTGTTTTCCAGGTCTGTTGTCTTTCTGGTAAGGTACTTGAAATTCTTTTCAATTGTTTCATTTTTCTGGTTTTGCTTGACTACCTCTTGGTTTCTCCTTGAGTCATTCATTTCTACTTGTTCGAGTCTAATTTTCAATGATGTATTTTCTTCACTCACTTTTTTATATCTCTTTGTAATTGTCCAATTGAGTTTTTATCTTCTATGGAATTTTTTTTCCATTTTATTTTTTAGAGAGCTGTTTTCTTTTTCCAGCTCACTAATCCTGTTTTCCTTGGAGTTGTTTACCTTTCCCAGCTCACTAATCTTGTTTCTCAATGATTTGATTTCTTTATCCACTCTGTCTTTAAATGCATGGGATGACTTCTCCAGGCTCTCTTGCCAAGCTTCCCTTTCCTTTTCCCATTTCTCTTCCAGCTCTCTTGTGAGAGCCTTTTTGATTTCCTCTATGAGATTCTTTTGTATTGAGGAGCAGCTCATATCCCCCTTAGGGGATTCCTCTGGGGACAGTCTGTTTTTAATCTCCTCAGTGTTTGAAGTCTGCTCTCTCTCCATACAAAAGCTGTCAATGGTTAGAGCCCTTTTGAATTTTTTGTTCATTTTGTCAGAGTAGGAATCGAAGAAAACAAATTGACAAGAGAAACAATTGGTCTGTTTTGCGGGGGATGGGGCTGGATGGTATTAATGGGCTTCCTCTACAGACTGGGGGTAGGGCAGCAGAGAGCCACTAACAGAACAGCGATGATTGTACTGAGTCTGTGCTCTGAGGCTCTGAGAACGCACTGAGTCAGTCCAGGTGGGTGGGTGGCCAGGTTCTCAGAGACGCTAGCTTTCCGGGGTTTTAATCTTCATCTCTGGTGTTTACACCCTCTCCGCTGATCCTAGCTTGCTGCCAAGATGGAGTATCCACACTGGGGTAAAAGTCTTTTAGCAGAAACGGCAGAGATCGTACCCCTCCCCGTCCGGTCTGAGCTGTGTGAGCTGCCTGTCTCGCTCTGGCTGCCTGCCCTCAGTCTGCGTCCAGTCTGATTGACCCTCCCCCGAGCAAACACAGACCTTTTCTGGCGACTTTCAAGGATGTCTTCTCTTGGTGATTATTTGTGGGTTTCTTTCTGGGTCAAGCATTAAGTCTGAGGCTTGTCATGAAGTAAGTTCTGAGAGAAAACTAGGAGCTCAAACAGCTGTCTGCCTCCACGCCGCCATCTTCCTTATTTCAAAAATGACTCTTTAAGTGATAACCTGTTTGTCCTGTATTTATTTCCTCCAATATTTGCTTTTGTAGACAAAGACCATATTGGAAGCCAAAATCAGCTCAACACTCTCTCTACTGCTATTGAGTCCAAGTGTTGCATCTGATTTTTATATAAGAATATAATGGACAGTTTTAATTAAGAGGACTCACTCTGAATTTCCATTAACATTGAAAGAATTAATAACTTATTTCACTTCATAAATCAATCATTTCTCTCAGTTTCCTTATATCTCCCTTCCCACTAGTTAAATGTGAGTTATGTGTCATGCCATTGCAATCCAGTAAACCAGGGCTTTGAAATGAGAAAGTATAATATTGTAGGTGGGCACACAGGGACTCACAGAAATGGGCCATCTTGCTTCTCATTCTGGACACAGTTAATACTATATTTTAAGATTACAATGAATCAATCAAATACAGTTAGTAAATTCCTATTGTGTGCCGTCATATTCAATGTTCTGCAGATACAGACTTTTCTCTCAAGAAGCATACATCTAATTGCTAGATTAAGAACATGCATTTACATACTAATGAATTAAAATATTAAGAAAATGCAAGTTAATTAAGTGGGAGCGCCTCTAACAACTAAGGAAATCAAGAAAAACAATGGGTAGGAAGTGTCATTGAACCTTTGAAGGAAATTCAGAACTTTGAGCTGAGAATTAGCTAAGGTGAGTCTGAAATGCATTTCAGTGATGGGGATAAACTGTGCAAAAATACAAATGTGGTAAAAGAAGTATTACATATGAAGAACAACAAATTAATTTGGTCGCACTACCAAATGAAAAAGAATTATATATAAATGGCCTATTTCGTAGGTTGCCTTAAAACAACAAATTGATTTAAATGTACAAAGATTCTTACCCTTTCTTGTCATGGGATCCTTTGGCAGTATGTGAGTATGTGTGTGTATGTGTGTGTGTGTGTGTGTGTGTGTGTGTGTGTGTGTGTGTATGAATCCCTATTCAATAATGTCTTAGAATGCATAAAATAAAGTACAGAGGACTACAAAGAGAAGATTAGTTTAAAATAGTTAATGAATATTTGTGTTTTCAAATACATGCACTGACATTTCCAACATTTACCTTTGCAAAACGTTGTGTTTCAAATTTCTCCCCCTCTTGCCACCGCTCCTCCCTACCCTATACAGTATACAATCCAATATAAGTTAAACATGTGCAATTCTTCTAAACACATTTTCATATTCATCACACTGAACAATAAAAATCAATTCAAAAGGGAAAAAAAAACAGGAAAGAAAACAAGAGCAAACAAGAACAAAAAAGGTGAAAATACTATGCTTTGACTCACATTCAGTCACCATAACTCTCTCTTTGAATGCAAATAGCTCTTTCCATCACAAGTCTAATGGAATTGCCTTAAATCACCATTACAGGTGATCATCACACAATGTTTTTGCTATGTACAATTTTTTAGTTTTACTCATTTCATTCAGTATCAATTCATGCAAGTCTTTCCAGGCTATTTGAAATCAGCCTGCTCATCATTTCTTATAGAACAATGATATTCTATTCATATATTATAACTTGTTCAGACATCCCTCAACTAATGGGCATTCACTCAATTTGCAGGTCCTTGTCACTATGAAAAAGGTTGCTACAAACATTTTTTTGCAAATGCCCTTCCTTTCTCCTTTTTTTATATGATCTTTTTGGGATATAGACCCAGGAGAGACACTGCTGGATCAAAGGATATACACAGTTTGATAGCCCTTTGGGCATAATTCTGAATTGCTTTCCAGAATGATTGGATCAATTCACAGTTCCACCAACAATGTATTGGTGTCCCAGTTTTCCCACATCCCCCCCCAACATTTATCCCTTTTTCAGTCATCTTAGCCAATTTGAGAGGTGTGATAATACATCAAAGTTGTCTTAACTTGCATTTTTCTAGTTAATAACAATTTAAAGCATTTTCATATGAATAGAAATGGCTTACATTTCTTCATCTGAATTTGTTCATTCCTTTGAAAGGAGAATGACTTATATTCTTATAAATTTGAGTCAGTTGTCTATGTATTTTAGAAATGCCTTTATCAAAAACACTTATTGTAAACTTTTCCCCCAGCTTTCTGCTTCCCTTCTAATCTTGGCTGCATTGGTTTTGTTTGTACAAAACCTTTTTAATTTAATGTAGTCAAGAATTTTTTTAAGCACAGTCATGGATTCTGGGTTATGAATCCCTCTACTAGAGACATACTAGGGAGCCACTGAAATTTCCTGATCTTGGGAATGGCATGATGAATATCTTTTTGTCAAATGAGTGGAGGATGAATTGGAAAGAGTTGTGAGACTTAAAAACCGACTAATAGGGACAGAGTGAAGGTCATAAGTTTGGGGTTTCAGACAAGATAAGGCAAGCCCATATATGGGTTCTATAAGAAATGATGAGCAGCTTGATTTTAGAAAAGCCTAGACTTACATGAACTGAGTGAAGTAAGCAGAATCAAGAAAACATTATACACAGTACAATGTGTACAAACTCATGTGATGATCAATTGCTACAAATTTGGTTCTTCTCAGCAATGTGGTGATTCAAGGCAATTCCAATATACTTGTGATGGAAAATTCCTGAGAGAACTATGAAGACTAAATGTGGATTGAAGCATAGTATTTTAACCTTTGGCTTTTTTTTTGTCAAAAGTGGATTTTGAGGTGAATATATCTGGTTGCATTTTGTGCTTTTTTGCTGTTATTATATCTTTTTCTCTGGTGACATTAAAGATACGAAATACGGCCTTCAGTATCTCCCTTCCCTCAATTATTTTATGTGTTACACTTCTTATGACTTGTTATACTATGTTATACTCTTATGACTTGGACTAGCTCACAGTAATTCATTCTCTTCTCTTTATCCTAGAACAGAAAGAACTTAACAAATGTTAATTAACTAAGTGACTTATGGGAATAACCATGCTAAAGACCTTTGTAACAATTTAAGTATTCTTTTTCTTTTCCTAACAATATACCTTTTCCTGTATACATATTTCACCTGATCTCACCCCAAACTGCTTTGAAAAACTGCTTTAGGTGCTGAGGTTTGATCATAACCAAATTCTGGGTCGTGGATCTCAGGAGGATAGACTACATATATGACATTTGTGGAATTGTGAGATACACGTGTCCATCACTTTTTGATGGGGTTTATTATCATAGTCAGAAGGACTTGGATTCAAGTTTTGCCTCTAATGTCTACTAATTTTCTGACACTGGACAAGCCACTTAACCTCTAGACAATTATATAAGACTAAACATTGAAGTGGTGCCAATTTTCATTAATAAAGAGAGTTCTTTTCCATGAGCTCTGCCTGTAGCAAAAACATCACAAGTCCAGGTCCCTGTTATGCTTGGGTCCTGTGTTTCAACATTCTGCACTACAGATAAATGTAGAATTGATGCTGTTTGAGTGGTCTAGATTCCTGGTGGTCTGGAGGTTAGTAGCTATAAGAGAGTTATTAAGAATCCCCTTTAAATCAGCTGCAGGTTTTAGGAGTGAAAGAATTCACTCATTCCCAAATATTAGTTGCAAAATGAAAGTTTATTGTCAGAAATCAATTTACCAAGAGACTGATATCTGTAGTGTCAGATCTATGGAAAATGGAGTTTTGCACTGAGAATGCAGTTCTCAGTGGACAGAAAGTCCTGGCAGCAAAGGGAGCTGCCAAGGTCCATCTGCAAAGACTTTAGTTGATGGAAGCTTATTATGTTAGGCGTCTTGATGGGGAGTGGGACAACCAGAGCAGATCAGAACCAGTTGGGGCTGGGCAGCCCAAGCAAGTCAGAATGGGATCTGAGACAAGCTCGGATCTCCTGTTGGAATTCAGAAGGATGCTTTTTGACCAGGATTTGTAATGAGGCTCTGGCATCCTGGAAAGATAATTTGTCTGGGGAGGATATGCCTCACACAGGAGGGGCTGGAAATCTGAAAGAAATCACAGATCAATAGAAAATACAGTTTCTTAAAGGGACTACAACCCGTTTCATTATGAAGTTTTTTAAGGGGAAAGTAATCACAGCCTGGCTATAGTCTTACCTTTTTCTTTTTTATGATGTTACAATTTGACATGCTAATGTTGTATCCAAAGAGGTCCCCCTCAGGCTGCATAAACTCCAGTAGTTCCCTATCACTTCCAGTATCAAATACAAAACGTTCTGTTTCACATTCAAAACCTTTCATAATCTAGCCCCTCCCCTCATTTCTTCTATCTTACACCCCCTATCCCAACATACCCTCCAATCCAGTGGCACTGGTCTCCTTGGACAAAATGAGTGAGATCTCTCAAGACAGTTGTGAAAATCGAGTAAGACTTCAGCTGCCCCAGAGTTGGAGGGGGCCTGAAGGTCCTTGAGCATTGACTCAAGGGCATACCTAAATCCCCTTCCTGCTATTCTCCCATGACATCATTTCCTTCCTACCTGATCAAATATGGGCAGCTATGTACCTTTCAGCCAAAATT
The DNA here is from genome assembly GCF_048593235.1 of Sminthopsis crassicaudata. Taxonomy (NCBI): domain Eukaryota; kingdom Metazoa; phylum Chordata; class Mammalia; order Dasyuromorphia; family Dasyuridae; genus Sminthopsis; species Sminthopsis crassicaudata. Next base: position 85,877,865 of record NC_133623.1, read on the forward strand.
CAATATCCTGGGTAGTTCCCATGTTCAGAATGAAAGACCCTCAGCCCAAGAGGATGAGTCAGTGGTGGAAAGGGTATTTGTGTTAGGGACTATTTAAAGTGTCAAACATGTCCCAGAAGATGTCCTCCTTTCAATTGCTTGTTCGACTGGGGGCACGCCCATTTCTTGTGAGAACGTATAATAAACTTTTGTTTTGCTCCAGGGATATCTCCAGCTTTTGTATTATATGGTCATCACTCACCATTCTGAGCCACACATCCAAGTTCAACAAACAAGACACTCCATCTTTTGGCTCTGGACATTTTCTCTGGCTGACCCCCATTGCTGAGAATCTTCTTTTCCTCATTTCAAATTCCTGGCTTCCCTTAGCTAAAATCCTATCTTCTATAGGAAACCTTTTCCAATCCTTAAACTCTACTGCCATCTCTCTGTTGTTTATCTCCAATTGTTCCTGAACATAGCTTATCTGGACATTATTTTCTTGTTTCTCCCATCAGAACTGACATACACAGTATCTTAGCACATTGCCTAATACAGAGCTGGTGCTTAATAAATTCTTATTGACTGATTACCTGATTTGCTATGCCTATAATGTGATATATGGGACTGAGTGAGAAGGAGACGAACCATTTGCATCAGGACCTGGTAGAATTTTTCCTTTGGTCAATAGGTGTGCCATTTTATTGTAGGTTCTGCAACATATATGAATACCATGGGATATCAATATTGTATCCATCAGAAATAAGAAACATTTTTAAGATCACTAACCCAAGTAAGTATAAGCTTCGTTGTCTAGTGTTTCATTATATTTATAATGGGAACCATTTCTAAACCTCCAAAGGAGCAAAACTTTCACTTCCTCAGTGTATTCAAAGTGTGGAAATTGAGAACCACACTGACTACACCTTGTAACCCAATTCTAGATCTACCTTACTTCTCTTTCTATTCAAATATGGTTCTAGTTCTATTTCTGTCTTGTGAGAAAACTTTATTCATTGTGGGAACTGTGAAAAAAAACTCTGTGGCATTGTTTGAACTATCCCTGCATGACTGGAACATCAGACTATTTCTATCTGTTGTTAAGAAACCCTTAACTAAGAACCTAGGTTATACTGACCAAAAACACAATCAGATGCAAGGATCAATGCAAGGGTATTTTCTCACATTTATGCATCTCAAGCAACCCATAAGTTTTATCTGGAAATCAACCCTGTATTGGTCTATATATACATATACATATGTATATACAGCTATTATTTCCATGGTTCTTTGATACAGACACTTGTTAGGGAATGCGAGATTTCTTTCCCTGATTTTAGGGATTTGCACCTATTCTCTCTCCCTCTCACATTTGGAAAGTTCCTAATCTTTTTTTTTCCAATTAGAAATCAGATTACATAAGTTTATATCCTAGGTAATTGTTTCCTTTTAATTAATTAATCTTATTTGATTGTTTTTCATATATAAAAATCTCAATCTGTCTTTGGGTTGAATGAGGAGTCCATGGACCCATTATTAGCCTGTTTTGCTAATAAATTGTACTGCTTGAAGTGTTTCCTTTGTTATTACATACCATGGAAGACCATCTCTTCAATGAACCATGACTTCTCATACATCAGTTCTATCAGAAAACTTTATTATATTGTTTTAACCTAACCCTGCATAGTTGAGAGAACAGACTTGTTGCTTAGAAACCAGATTTCTTCAACATTTCATTCAAGACTGCAAATTATGCAGGTTTATCCCCCCCAAAAAACAACCTTAAAAAGGAGCTAGATACAAAGAATGATGCCAGAAATATAAAAAGTTTCCTCTCCTTATACATCTCAAGTAACTTATATGTCTTATCTAATGACTCCTCTTGTCCTGGGCAATCAGCTGTTATTACTTTTTCCTTTGTTTTAATTCCACTGAGAGAGACTCGGGGGAGTGGGACACTCCTGTTTTAGTTCTCCACAGATGAATAACTTAATAAACTTCTTTCTTCATTTTATTTTTTATGGATTGTTCAGCAGGGTACAAACACTTGATAAATTGTTAATGTGACAAGATATCTACAGAATCTTTCCATCATCTTCAGTGTAGAAATGATAACTTTTATTTAAACTGTTGATATCAAAGAGAAAGCTGTCTTGTAATTATTTCAAATCTCTCATTTCAGCAAAAGGCTGAACCCACTAAAGTAACCCACATATTCAGGCCAAAGAACTCAAGACTGGCCATCAAATATATTGAATGCCTACTTGCAACATGGAAAGTTTTATTTGGGAAAAATCATTTTTCTTTTAAAATTCCCAAGATAAAATCATCCTTTCCACCATTTAAAATCATTTAGAGAAATGAAAATAACTGCATGAAATGACATAATAAGAGAGTCCGATCTCATGGTTATAATCCTGCTCTTTTAAGCAAGAAAACCTAGTGTCAAATCCTGCTTCAGATATTTACTGGCTGCATTATTACAAGTCAATTCACCTTCCTTAACTGGTCACCCTCAAATGAGGGGGTTAAACTAGATGGGCTCTGAATAATTTATAGGCACAATAACGATAGTACCGCTAGGGAACTTTGAAAGATCCTTAAAAAAAAATCTGCAAGCAACAAAAAGAAAGATTAAACCTTATCCAGCTTAATATTCCTACTCCTCATGCTCCTTACTCTAGCCCTATTCTCCCCAGACTCACTGCCATTCCAGACTTAAATCATTGAGTATGAGCCTGTGGACCCATTTAGTGACGTAAGAAATGGGTAAGTAGAGAGGAAATTTGAGAAAGTAGATGCAGACTATATATTTGAATAGGTTGGTAGTGATTGAAAAAAGAGAGGCAGATTTGTTCAGAACAGAAATATGAAAAAAAGATGGGGAACATGGTCCAGGTGCGAAAATGCTGGAATTGGAATCAGAGGTACCAGATTGAAATCTTAGCTCAAGTACTGACTATAGCAGCAGCCTCACTTACCACTTGATTTTGAATTTTCTAGGATTAATAATTGTGGTGAGCTCTAGGCACCTCGACAAGTATTTATCAGCATGTCTGACTTAACATTGACAAAATCTTAGTCAAGCTTGTAATATTTATTTTATAATTTAAATTTTTATGTTTATTTTGTAATTACATTCAAAATTATGAAGTGAAATGAAAATGATAGGCTGTATTTGTTTCTTTCAACATTTGTTCTTGTGGATAGACAATAGGTACACTGTAGGCAGAAATCAACTCAATGCTATCTAACCAGGTGCCCTTGATTATAACCAGATGCTGTTTTATGGTGTAAATTACATAATAGGGAATTTTAATGGAGATGATTCAGTCAGAATTCCTATTAACTCTGAAGGAATTCATAATTTATTTCACTTCAGAAATCCATCATTCCCTTCAGCTTCATTATACCTACCTTCACCTTGGCCAAACGTATTAGGTGTCACATCAGTTACAATCCAGTAAATCTGGGTTTTAAATGAGTCAAATTATAATACTATGGTTTAGACATATGATGGAAGAATAAAAGTGAAAGATCTCATTTGACTAAAATGCAGCGCTCTATTATTTATCTTTCCTGTGCTTTCTAATTTTGGATACTCCATGTTAGCTAAAGAATATTCTATATTTTAATGGCACTTAATTTATTTTGAATCATTTATTAAATTCCTATTATGTGCCAGGCCCTATTCTAAGTGTTGAGGATATGAAAGCAAAAGTCTCAAGGACCATATATACTATTGCTAGAGACAACATGTGTCAATAAACACTTATTAAGTGCCTATTATGAGCCAGGCATTGTCTGTGCTAAGTACTGGAGATACAGAAGTGGCAAATAATCTCTGCACTGAAAGTTTTCACAGTCTAGGGGGGGAGACAACAAGCAAACATTTACAAATCATCTATATATAAAATAAATATGAAATAATTAAAATGGAGAAGGAATTAGAATTAAGAGGGATTGAGAAAGTCTTCTTGTAAAACATAGATTTTAGTTGGGGCATAATAGAATTCATGGAAGCCAGGAGACAGAGGTGAAAAAGCAAAGCTTTCTAGGCATGGGGGACAGCCAGAGAAAATGCCCCAAGTCAGGAAATGGAGTATGTTGTTTGTGGAATAGCAAGGAGGGCCATATCATTGGATTGAAGAGTACATAGCAGGAAATAAGCTGTAAGAATACTAAAAAGTTAAAAAAAAAGTAGGACTAAGTTATGAAGGACTTTGAATACCAAAAAGGATTTTATATTTGATTCCAAAGGCAATAGAGTGTCACTTAAGTTTATTGAGTAGGGGAGTGACATAGTCAGAGCTGTACATTATGAAATTCTCTTGGTCAGGTTCTCCAAATGGACAAAGGACTTGAATGAGGAGGAATCTGAGGAAGGCAAACCCACCAACATTCTATTGCAATAGTTTGGCCATGAAATGATGAGGGTCTGTACTAGGGAGGTAGCAGTGTCAGAGAGAAAGGGGGTGCATACAAGAGAAGTTGCAAAGGTAAAAGCAACAGGTTTTGACAACAGATTGGACATGGCAGGTGAGAGACAGTGAGGATTTGAGAATAACTCCTAGGTTTCAAAGCTAAGGGAATGGGAAGACAGTAACGTGTAAGTGAAGGAGACAGGGACAGTTTAGAGAAAGAAAACAAACTCAGTTCCAAACATGTTGAGTTTGATATGTGTTAGGGACTTTCCTTCTGAGGATTGCCAGGTATGCCATGTCAGCGGTAGGGTGGAACCAGAAGGTAAAAAAGGGGCTTGGCCTCTGAGGCAGGAGGTTGTGTCTTATAGGTGTTAGATCTTTTTTTTAGGATGCAGCACTAACTCCAGGTGTCTCCCTTCTGCAGATCCACCTCCGCAGTGCTGAGTGGGCTAGGTACAGGATATCCCAGAGGAGAGTAGATATAAATGGCCAGCTTTGCCATAGGCAGAGAAGGATGCAGACAGAAGTAGAGAGAGGCAGAGATGCAGAGAAATTCTGGGATGCAAAGAGAGAGATGCAGAGACATACATACACTTGCTCTTGCTTCCTGCTAATCTCTGCTGAGATTACCAATAAAGAAAGGCTGTGTGGCACCTTAACATCAGTCTCATCTCCACGTTTATCCAGGGAAGATTGGTATGTATGATCCTGGCAATCAGTAGCCTAGAAGTGGGAGGTTACAAATGGCGCCCAAAGAACAGGGACTGGATTGGCCAGGGACCTCATGAGTTCAGCTGGTCCCATCACAGGAAAGAAGACGCGACCCCAAGACTGATAAATCAAGGCAAAAGTAGATGTGACATCACAGGAAGAGGCAGTGGAAAAGAAGCAGGAAGTAGGTAGATTTGCCAACAGATTTAGGATGTATATTACAGGAGGCAGCAAAAAAAGGGAACCAGGAATCAAGGATTTGGTGTGTTTGATAGTCCCCAGGAAAGAACGTGGGCTCCCTTAGAATGGAAGAAATTTAAGGCATTGAAAGAGGTTTACAGGGTTGAATCTCCATATGTTAGGAGCTGCTGGCCTTTCTAGCCTCCAGCAGTATAACCTTTCCCTGATTTTGTGGCTTACTTACTTACTGGTGGCTGTTGAGAGGTTAGTAGGTAAAGGAGAAGCAGTTGGTCTTCTTATCAGGAAATTAGCCAGAAAAAACACTGATAAGGACACAAGCCTAGAGGAGATGATAAAAAGATGTGAGAGTGTTGGCTCCAGTGACTTTTTTTCCCCCCTGAGGCTGGGGTTAAGTGACTTGCCCAAAATCACACAGCCAGGAAGTGTTAAATGTCTGAGACCAAATTTGAACTCAGGTCCTCCTGACTTCAGGGCTGATGCTCTATCCACTGCACCAACTAGCTGCCCCTCCAGTATCTTTCAAACTTGAACTTGCAAGCTCCTGTGTCCAGGTGCTCTGTAGAACAAGGACCACTCCTCAAAGAGGCAGTGGCTGGAGCCTTCGGAAGGCCTGGGATTAGGCATGCTGGCAGTCAGTGATCTCTGAGGGAGAGGTTACAAGTAAGGATTGCCAGACCCTGCAAGGGAAGGCTCGTTGCCTCGTTGAGAGGCGGGAAGGCAGGAATGTATAATGGGTCAGGGTATAAGTTTGCCCGTGTTCATGCCCACTGGCATAGCTGTGTTTAAAATAAGTCAGGGCAGATGTGGATAAAGTCTTACAGGATAGAAAACTAGATCCTATGAAAACAGGGCTTTAAGCATCAGAACATTCAAAAGATCCTTTGAAAGGATGAGAAAGGATATTGGCAAGGTCCAACCTTAGTAGTTTGGAGAGGGCCAGGATATTTATGTCTTGCCGGTTCTAATGGGGAAGGCCACTGGATTTCAGAAGGATTCCAGAATTACCACCCATTTGGTCAACCTGAAATCACTTTAGACCTGATCTTGACATTTGGTACCAGATACTGAGGCTGCTGCCTACAAGTCACTCATCTCCCCATTTCAGTCTGGACCCCATTGGGTAGGGCCAGCTATATACCCCTTGTCAGCCTGAAGTAGTTCCAGAAGATGAGACCTTCATCCCTTTGCCTTTTGATGAATCTAGGTCTGACTGCTTGAGGTGGTCCTTTATAGAAAACTTGAGGAAATTCTTCTATAGCTCTGGTACCAACGCCTGATCGGACATCCCCTTTATTGCATCTTTGCACTTTTTCTATTTAAGCCTATGTTTTATATCTAGATATATTTTTATATTTTTAATATCAAGGCTGGTTTTATGAGAGTCCCCCCTAAACAGAAAGGGGAATATGTTAGGGACTTTCCTTCTAAGAATTGCCACGTGCCATGTCATCTGATAGGATAGACCCAGGAGGTAAAAAGGCACTTGGCCTCTGAGGCAGGAGGTTGTGTCTTACAGGTGTTTCCTTGAGAAGACAAGGGGTGTGTCTTGCTAGATCTTTTCTTTGGACGAAACACTAACTCCAGGTGTCTCCCTTCTGCAGATCCACCTAGGCAGTGCTCAGTAGGCTAGGCACAGGGTAATCCCAGAGGAGAGTAAATAAAAGAGTAAATAAAAATAAAAGAGACCTGAAGGACAAGTGTGGTGGGAGGGTGTGATCTGGAAGAAGATCAGCAAAGAAGTCTGAGAAGCAACAGCCAAATAAAGAGGAGAACCAAAAGAAAGTAGTGTCCCAAAAATGTAGAGAGAACAAAGTATCAAGTAGAGCATGATACATGTGTCAAAGGCTGAAGAGCAGTCAGGCAAAATGAAGATGGGAAAAAAAAGACCATTGAATTTGGAAATCTGACAAGAGTCATTTTAGTATTTTGGTATTTAGTATTTTAGTATTTTGGGGGAGCACTTTCAGCACAATGATGAACTTGGTAGTTGGATCATAAGGGGTAAGAAGGGAGAGAGAAAAGAAGTAGAAACATGTACTGTGGGCAGCCATATCAAGGAGATTGGCCACAAAAGTTAGAAAAGATATAGGATGATAAATGGCAGATAAAAGATCAAATGAGGGTTTTTTCAGGGTGGGGGAAACATGGGTATATGTATAGGCAATAGGGAAGGACCCAGCAGACATAAAGAGATTGAAAATAAGTGATATGGTAAAGATATCACAGTGAGCAAATCTCTTGGAGGAGATGGGAGAGAATAAAATTGCTTGTATAGGTAGACAGCTGACCTCAGTAAAGAGCAAGGTTATCTCTTCAGGTGATACAGGAGTGGAGTGAAATCATTGCAGAAGGCATCTGATATGAGATTAGGAAGAGAGAAGAAAGGGGAACTCAGTGAATGGCTTCAATTTTGTCAATAAAATATGAGGCCAGATTCCCAATTAAAAAGGTGGGGGAGGAAGGGCCATGGGAGATTTGATGAGGGATGAAATAGTTTGGAAAAATCTCTGGGGAAAGTTTTATGTGTAAGCTTTTGAGGGAGATAAGAGGAAGACTGGCTAGAGGAATTGAGGAGTCCAGTTTAAAATAAATTTGTAATGGATTCAGTAATAAGTTTTGATTGTTTCCACCTTTGTTAATATGTGTAGTGGGGATGAGGGTATAGGAGGTAAAGAAAAGGAGAGTGGAAACCACTAAAAATGAAGTGAGCATCACTAAGTGATATTACAAGGGACAAGTCATAGCTTAAGAGAAGGGGAAAATGTAAAGTTGAATTGATTCCCCAAGTTATCAAGAATGTAACAGAACTCAAAGTAAGGGGAAGAAAGTAGCAGGGGAAGGAGATATGAGAGGGGGGAATGTGATAGATGGCATATTGGCAGAGAGGGTGATCAGAACCAAAACATTTTTGAGAAGGGACAGAGTGAAAGGAGAGAGAGAATATAATAAACAGAGAGGAAATACAGTTAGCAACAGTAATTGTGAAAAAAACTTTTGAAGCAAATTTCTCTGATGAAGGCCTCATTTCTCAAAGGTACGGGGAACTGATTCAACCTTTTAAAAATAAGAGCCATTGTGCAATTGCTAAATGATTAAAAGATATGAACTGTTCCATAACTGTTCCATAATTCCAAAAGAATTGGAAATTGAGGGAATGCCCATCATTTGGGGAAGGGCTGAATAAATTGTGGCGTCTGATTATGATGGAATACCACTGTTCTATAAGAAATGATAAGCAGAATGCTCTCGGAAAAACCTGGAAAGTCCTCCATGAGCTTATGTGTACAAAGTAAAAACAATGTCGTGGGATGATCAGCTTTGAATAACTTTGCTATTCTCAGCAAAACAATGATCCAAGACTCCTCTGAAGGACTTACGAAAAAAGCTATCCATACCCAGAGAAAAAACTGATTGTTTCTGAATACAGATTGAAGCATACTTTTTAAACTTTGTTTTTCTTGAGGGTTTTTGGGGGGTCAGAGAAATCTTTGTTTTCCTTCACAACATGACTTTTATGGAAATATCATGCATTGCCTCACAGGTTCCTATTCAATGGGGGGATGAGGAAGAAGGGATGGAGAAAATATGGAACTCAAAGTTTTAAAAACAAATGTTAAAAATTGTTTTCCATGTAACTGGGAAAAACAAAATGGTAAATAAATGGGGAAAAAAAGTTTTGTACAAACAAAGGTTAGAAAAAAAAAAAGAGAAAACTGGAGGTGGGATTTTTATAGACAGTTTTTTGGTTAAATGTCTCATATCTCAAATATATTTTTTCAAGTTTCTAAGAATATGAGCCATTTGCCAATTGACTAATTTGGCCAATAAATGCAGGGAAAGAGTGCACTTGAAGCTACCAGGATCCACAGTGATCAGTTATTCTCCAAACCAAAACTTATCCCCCCCTCCCAGGCAATTAAGGTTAAGTGACTTGCCCAGGGTCACACAGCCGGGCAATGTTAAGTGTTTGAGACCATATTTGAACTCAAGTCCTCCTGACTTCAGGGCTGGTCCACTATACCATCTAGCTGCCCCTTCCAAACCAAAATTTCACCCTTGGATAATGAAAGAATTTGCAAGTGTGATGGCTGAGTCACCGTCAGTGATATCTGAAAAAATTAGAGTATGGAAGTACCACAACAGGGCTGTCAAAAAAATAGAAAAGAACAGCATTTTTATAAGCCAATGAACTTGACTAACCACTGACAAAATTGTAGAGCAGAATATGAAAATACTTGTGTTAGATATTGGTCTCAGCTTACTTTCTGTCAGAATAATTAGAAAGGTAATGCGTAGGAAAGTTACTTCTAGTGTTTAGAAGAGAGATCTGCAAATTTGCAGGTGACCCAAGCCTATCTTGCAGGAAAATGGCAACAATGGCAACTAGAGAGCTCCCAGAATTAGGAAGAAGGATTTCTGGAAGGCAAAGACACTTACTTACAGGGTGTCCCAAAGGCCTTAGTTCAGTTTTAAGTGATTAAAACTATTGTGTTTAATAGATCTTAAATTATTAAATCTGAAAACTTCACTAAGATTTTAAGAATATCCTTTAGATATGAATAACAATTGTTCTGCTAATCCTTAGGAGGGAAAATTAGAAACAATGGAAGAGTCCATTTTTATCTCAATTTAAATAAGAAATTTTTAATCAGAGTTATGTGAATTACTCATTAATTTTGGGGTTCAGATATAGGATAGATGACCAATTAATTGGGTTATGGTAAGAGAAAAGTGATATATCAGTTAGGGGATTTGGAGTCTTGTTCTTTAGTACCACAGTTCAGTAAAATCACAGATGAGTTGTAGAACATCCAGAGAAGTCAGGAATAATGGTTGAAGGGCCTTGAGTTTATGTGAGAAGAGAAACTCTTGAAGTAATGAGGAATTTTCAGTCTGGTGATAATTAAGGTGGGAACAATAAAGGAGTCTTCCCGTATTAGAAGGACTATTAGGATGAAAGATCGAACTTGGCCCTAGTGGATAGAACTAGGAAGGGTGAAAGTTGCAAAAACAGATTTCTATCTCTGTGAGCAGAATATTTTTTTTTTTGTATTTGGGAACCTGTCCCCAAGTAGAATGGACTATCTTGGAAGGCAATGGGTTTTCTGTCACTAGAGGTCTTTGTCCAGCCAAACCTCAGCTTTTGATCACTCCCACCATTTCGAAACTATATACAAGCTGCTGAATGAAGGTAGAGAAAATCATACAACTGTTCTCTGACTGGGTCCACTACAAAGTTATGCCATTCATCTGAAACTGGGCCCTCATTGCTGCCTAGCAATTGTACTGTACCCCCCCTTACCAACTCCATCTCCCCACTCTTCCCAGCAGTTCTTCCAGACCTTTTCATACCTTCTTGAACCTCCCAGGACTCCCCCCCTCTCAGCTGAGAATATTGCTTCACATTTTACCAAAAAATTCACCAAAATCATATAGGGTTATGCTATCCTCTTATGCCTTTTGTTCCGTATAGTTAAATTCCTTGAAAAGGTTATGTATGATATGGAGGCACATCTTATTTTCTTCTTAAACCCTTACAATCTGGCTTCTGACGTCATTATTCCACTGAAACTGCTCCCTTCAAGATAATCTAATCCTAATTATCTAATAATCTAATTATATATATATATATTATAGTAATAATAGTATATTATTAATATAATAATAATATTATATCTATATGATAATCTCTTTGTTGTCAAACAACTAATAATCTCTTTGTTGCCAAATCCAATGTTTTTTTTTTTTTTTTTTTTTTTTTTTTTTTTTTTTTCTGAATCCTTGCTCTCCTTGAAGCCTCTATATCTTTTGACCCTATTTGTCACCTTCGTATGTATGCTCCCTTTTCTCTAGGTTTCGGTACAGCTCTCTGCTAATTCTCCTCCTACATCTCTGACTGTTTCTTCTTTGTTTCTTTTGCCGTTTCTTCCTCCAGATCATACTCTCTAACCATGGGTGTCCCTTGGAGTTCTATCCTGGGCCTTCTTCCTCTGTAATATACTTCACTTGGTGACCTCATCATTCCCCATGGACTTAATTGTCATCTGAATGCTGATGATTCTCAAACCTACACATTCTCCCCCAACTTCTCTGCTGACCTCTAATCTCACATCCCCAATTGCCTTTCAAACACCTTGAACTGTATATCCACCAGACATCTGAAACTCAGTCTGTCCAATAATCGACCTCATTATCTTTGCCCCTAACCCCTACCCCGCCTCTATTACTGGAAGAGGAAACAATATTCTCTCACTCTCTCAGGCTCACAACCTAGGAGTCATCCCAAACTCTCACTGTCTCTCACTTCCAATATCCAAGCTGTTGCCGAGGCCAGTCCATCTCACTTTTGCAGCTTCTCTCCTTTGATACTGCCATTTCTTCCCTCAGCACACACACACACACACACACTCACACACTCACACACACACATACACACACACACACACACACACACACACACACACTGCACATCTTCATCACTTCATGCCTTAACTGCAGCAAAAGGTAGTTGTGGATCTGTCTGCCTCCAGTTTCCCCCCATTCCAATCCATCATCCACTCAGTCACTAAAGTGCAGATGCAGTCATGTCATCTCCCTATTTAATAAATTTCAGTAGTTCCATCACCTCCAAGGTCAAATCCAAAAGGCGGTTGGGCATTCAAAGCCCTTCATAATCCAGCATCCTTCTATCGTTCCAGTCTTCTTACATCTTCTTTCTGTATTCTTTAACCCATTAACATTGGCCTCCTGGGTATTCCACAAACAAGATCTTTCATCTCTTGGTCATCTCTCTGGCTGTCCCTCAAGCCTGTTATGTTCTCTCCTCCACTCTAATTATTAACCTCCCTGGCTTTCTTTAAATCACATTTTCCTCGATCCCTCTTAATTCTAGTACCTCCCCTGTTAATTACATATTTTTCCTACATATAGCTTGATTTGTATGTATTTCTTTGTATATTGCCTTCCCCCATTCGATTATAAGCTCTTTGAGGACAGACTTTTGCCTCTTTTTGTATCCTCAGTGCTTATCACAGTGCCTAGCACATAGCAGGAGTTGCATCAATACTCATGGATTGACTGAAGCAATTTACCACTTGTTAGGAGATACTACCGAGACAATTCTCATTTAGGTTGGAATGGTGGCCTTGGAAATACTTTCCACCTTGAAGATTCTGTGATTCTGGGGTAGGGGGAGGAGGGAGAACACAAAAACTTATTACTAAAGTTTAATTTTGGCCTAAACATGCCAGTGTACTACAATATCCAGTATAGCTACTGGATTTTAACAAAATACCATGCTATATTTTTGTATGTCAATTAATGGGTAAAAGAGCATTTATTAAGCCCCTAATATGTGCCATAGGTGCTGGGGCTACAAAGACAAAAAAAAAATGAAATATGTCCTGCCCTCAAAGAAATTATATCTTATTGGTGGATGCAGCAGGGTCAGGATAAATCTATACAAAATATAAAATGCAAGGGAATGGTGGGGTGGAAAAGAAAGATCTCAATGAGGAAACTAGGACTTGTCAGAGGCAGAAGTGAGGCTGTAATGCATGCCTGTGCAAAAGCACGTAAGTGGGAATATCTTTTGTGTATCATTTTGTGTGCGAAGGAATGGCCTTGACAGTAAAGGCAAAGTTCAGAAGAAGGGTGTATTGCAGGGGAGACTCTAGGAGAAGTCCAGTTTTGGATCCATTGAATTAATATGCTATAAAGTTCAAAACAACAACATAAAACCAAAAAAAAGAAAAAACCTTGTCATTTTTTTGATTGGCTTCTTCTCTAAGTGGAGGTGTGGCTCTTAACATGGAGCATGTCCACTCTAAGCCTGTTGTGTCCCACTGCTCAGGAGTCAGGGAGGCTGCTCTGCCTCAGGCCTTTGCCTCAATGACCATTTCACTTAGATTCAGAGAGAGAGAGGGAATGATGCCTCTCAGAATGTTGGCGTTTTTAGTTTGGTACAATTTGTGCCTCTTTTAGAAACGGAGGGGCAATTATTTGGCTTCCACAGTTATGGAAATTAAATTGGAGAAATGAAACTTAAATTAGAAAACGGAAATCCACAAGAGAATGAATAATCAAGAGAGAAGGTTTTCTCCCCCAAAAGACTATAAGCTCCTTGGGGGCGGGGACTGACTTTTGAAATCAGAGGTCATGGCCGGAGATTTGAAAAGAATCTTGTTCTTTGCCTCCAGCCCTCCTCTGTTTCTTCCCCCTTCTAGAATGGAAGCTCCTTGGGGCAGGGACTATATAATGAATTTCCTAGTTATATTTCCCAATAATTTCTAGTTATTTTTCTATAATTTCTCTAACGCTCAATTAATGGAGTTTGGGGAGGTGCTTCAGGATAAGAAATAAGATGCTGCCTTTGGAGTTTCCAAGGGGCATCTACTCATGTAAGCAGCCGTCCCTGCAAGAATGTAAAAGGAATCTTTCCTGCGTTCATCAGCGAGTCAGTGGAGTTCTTGGCAAGATCTTTTGTTTGTTACACGCTCAACTGATCCTGTGTAAACCTTTTTGTGCATAATTGTTTGCTTATTGTGTCCACCCTTAGCTTGTAAGCTCTTCCATGACAGAGGACATCTTTCTTTTCTTACGCTTAGTACATAGTCTAGCCCCGGGTAGGTGCTTAATAAATGTTTATTGACTTGATCGCCTGCCTGACCATGCTTGTACTCAGATGTGTGAGGCTGAGTGAGGTGATACATTTCTTTCAGGCTCTGGTAGAGAGCACTGGGGGTCGATATGACCGAATATCAATATCGTATCCAAAGGAACATGTGGTGACATTGCTAATTGCTAAATAAATTACGGATAATTACATTTTTACTGTTGAATGTTCCCTTATATTCATTGGGGTGTATGTGTTGTTCAGGAAAAAGTTGTAGCTCTATGGCAAGAAGGTCTTGCTAAACTCTTCTCAGGGTTGCTCGTCCACCTTTGGTATACACTGGAGTGCCCAGCTCTCACTGGTGGCTCCAAAAAGCAGCTGTGGCATGAGCAGTGGCCACACCCCAACAGACCCACGGTGAGGGTAACTGATGGACCACAAAGCCATCGGTGAGTCAGAGGGGTGTCTACCCCAAGCACATGTGGAATAAGAACACATGAACATTTTGTGTCAACGGGCCCAAAGGCAACAGAAGCAGACCCTGGGAAGCATTGTAGAGCTTGGTCAGGGTCCTCCACTGCATCCAGAGCCTTGGCCAGTCATCTTCATTTTTGTCCTGCCGTTGAACTCCATTGATTCTGGAAGAAGTGTGACTGAAGGCTTCCAGCAACTCTTTCTCACTTAAATCCAATTTACATGCAAGTCAAAAGGCACCAGCATAGCATATTCATATTGTTTTAATTATCACTTCTAACTCTCAAAAGGAACACACCCTCCCACCTCCCTAGTGTATTCCAAGATGTCCTTTTAAGCTAAGCTATGACTTCTCATACATGGGTTCAGAATAGCATAAACACTTGTTTATAATGACACAATACCTACAGAACCTTTCCATTATCTTTGGTGCAGAAATGACAATTCTTATTTAACCTTTTAATATCTGTCATAGAGTGAGCTGTCACAGAAAATCCTTTTAAAACTCTCATTTCAACAAAGGACAGAGAAACGATAAGGAAATTCACTCATTCAGCATAGACTATCACATAACAGGCAGAAAGCAAAAAAAAAAAAAAAGTCAGCTCAACAATTATCTATTCAATGCTTATCACAAGGAACACTGCATTTGGGGAAAATAATTTTTCTTTTACAATTTCAAAAATAAATTGATCCATTACACTTCTTGTCTTCGAACTTAGAGATGAGAGAAACCAAGTAAGATGAGGGGATAGGAGACAGAATGATTTCATGGCTACACCCCTGATCTTTGAGGCAGGAAGACCCGATGTCAAATCCTGCTCCAGGCACTTACAAGCTGCATTATCTCATACAGGCCACTTCATCTCCCTTAGCCTCTGTCAAATGAGGGGATTGGACCAGATGAGTTCCAAGGTCCATTCCAGATCTAAATCTTTGACTATGAGCCTGAGGACCCACTGAGTGATCTAAGGAATGAGTGAGGGGAAAGGGAATTTGAGACACTAGATACAGATCATACATTGGAAACGTTTGGCAGTGACTGAGAGAGGGAGGGAGGGCGGGAGAGAGAAAGGGGGAAGAGCCTGAGACAGACAGACAGAAATGGATTGGTTCAGAATGAATTGCCACACATGGAGGAAGATGGAGAATGTGGTCCAGTGGGAAGATCACCGGAATTGGAATCAAAAGCACCAGATTGGAATCCTAGCTTGACTGCTGGCTATGATTACAGCACCACTGTAAGCCTCACCTACTATGATTTTTGAGTACTCCAGGGTTAACAATTTTGATAAGCCCTCCTCCCTGGACTAGCATTTAACTGCACATTCAATTTAACACTAGTGAAGTGTTAGCATAAGTCAAACTTGTATTATTTATTTTCTCATTTTAATACCAATTTAAGAAACACTATTAAAAAGAACATTTATGTCCCTTGTATTTATTTCCTCCAATTATTTGTTCTTGTAGATGGGCAACGGCTATATTTTTAGCTGAAATCCACTCAATACTATCTGGACTGTGATTGAGTCTAAATCCAATGTCAGATGCCCTTTTATAGGCTTTAAGAATGTAATGGGGATAATTTAGTCTGAATTTATATCGCTCCAGAAGGAATTCATCACTTACTTCAATCTATCATTCCTTTCTGCATCATTCTGCCAACTTTTACATTGGTTAAATAGGAGTTAGGTGCTAGTTGCAATCCAGCAAATCTAGATTTTTAAATGAGCCAAAGTCTAATACTCTGTTCTGTCCATGCGATTAATGTCTGGGTCAACCACAAGATAGTGCTCCCAACAGTCCCTCCTGTCTATTCTGATTCTGTACACTAGATGCTATATAAAGAAACTGGGTGACAAGTTTGTAGCAGACTCAGGTCTCTTGTGTTTCTCTCTACCTTTGTTCACCTATGTGAGTGTGTGTAAAATCAGAAGGTGGCAAATGGTGGGAGTAACCCAAAAGTGACTAAGCAGGAATCAGACAATCAGTGAAATGATGGTGGGTGACTGATTCCAAAGGACAGTGTAAAGTTGTATTGGTTAACCAAGATATCAGATTAGTGTAGTGGAGATAGCTTTAAAAAGAAGTGAGAGAGGAAGAGACTGGTGTGAATGGAAGGTAGGTTTTGAAAAGGAAAGAGAGAAGAGAAAAAAATGGATTATGTCAAATTAAAGGGATATTAGAATTACTAAATATCTGTGGGTGATAAAGGTATGACCATGTCTTTGGGTGGCTAAGTGATTCAGAAGTGAGGGAAATGAGTCAACGGAGGAAGTGAATGGTTAGTGTTTTGAGTGAAAATCAGGAGGTACGCTGAAGTCCACTAACATGAAAACAGGAGTTGGGGAGGCAAGACAAATTGCAAGACGTAACTGAATTCACTGAAGAAAGAAGTGGAGTTACCTGGAGGTATGTAGACGATAGCTACCAGGATTGTGTTGGGGGGAAGGGATGAAGTGCATGACTCTCAAAGGAGAGGTTTCTGAGTAATGGAGGAAGGGAAAACCCAGGAACAGCAATGGGGTACTCCGACTCCTTTGCCTCGACCAGTAAGCCAAGGGGAATGAGTGAAAGTACAGCCAATACTTGAAAGACTGGCCGAGGAAGTTGTGCCATCATGGGACAGCCAGATTTCAGTGATGGCTAGGGGATGGCTTAGAGACTGTGGATGAAGGGAAGTTTGCCATCTATGGAACAGGCATTCTGGACGATGGAGTAGAAGGGGTAGTATTTGGTGGCGACTTTGGAGTGGGAGGGTTGAGAGGGATGGAGACAAGGAACCTGGTAGTGGGGGATGGAGTATGTGGCTTGGGTGATGGCCTACAGGGATTCAGAATCACTGGGATTTGTAAAGTATGACCAGGGGGGGGAATGTTCATTATTGAAGGCACCACTCCCCTTCCCAGAGGAGGCTGAAGATCAGGCAAAAGACAAATACAGCAGCAAATAGAAGGCACGCAGTCAGATGGTCAGATGGGAGGCCCCATTTCACTACTTTGCTTCTGTGAAAAAACTGGAGAAGTCACAAGGTGGTACAGCAGGAGTTGGAGGTCACTCCCTACTGACTTGGGTCTGCCCTCAAGGGATAGGTGCAGGAGGAGATGGAAGGCCTGAGGTCAAAGGACAGGCCTCCTCTTCACATGAATCAGGAACTCCCCACAGAGGCTCTTTCACCAGCAGGAGTAAGTCTGTTAGTAGGAGGTGTAAGTTGTCTTGCACTGAAGCAGAACCACCAGTCTCAAGCAGCTTTCCACAGCAAGAGATGGATGACAAGTGAGCAGAGGAAGGAAGTTCTTGTTCCTCTTCTTACCTAAGGCTGGTGAGGTACAAAATAGAAGATTCAAGTTAAAATTTAAGTTAAAAACCTTTCTTTAGTGCCCAGGGAGTCAAGGAAAGGTCTCATGGAAGAGGTGTGACTGACAAAACTAGGAATTCCTGATCCACAAGGGTAAAGATGGAATGCATTCCGGGAATGGAAGAGAATCTGTGCAAAGGAATCCTACCAGGGTCCCACAAGGACAGGGGAGCAGGCATCTAGAAAGTAAAAGTAGCTCCAGTGGTAACTCCCCCACCATGGTGGCAAGATGCAGAACAAACTCTTCTGGGATCCAATTCGTCTCCAAAGTCAAATTTGGCAAACTGATAAATTCTGGAGAAGCTTTAGCATGAGTCTCCCATTTCCACAGCAATGATGCATGAATGAGAGAAATATCAACACTAATGGTTTCCCTTCTCAAATTCACATCTAAGTATTAAACTTCCCAGAGGAGGCGAAGTATGAAACGAAGCAATAATTCTCTTATCTGAAGGAAGAAACACAAGACTTTCCCTATACACAGAATGAGAACAATCTCACGTCAATAGATATCTAAGCTGTCCAGGAAGACACGGTCTAGGTACTACTGCCAGTGACTCATCAACAACGGAAACATAAGAGAAATTCATTTTGGTACACTCAGAGAATGATCCACAAAAAACATTTGCCATTCAGTCAGTCCCAAGCATTTTCAATAAGCTACATTCTATAGCATTGGCTACATAAGCAGTTTGACTACAACAGGATTTCCAAGAATAATAAGGAAAAATAAAAATGTAGACATCAAAGAACCAATGTCAGAAGACCAGTAAAACAGGAAATTAGCCCGCTAACACCATAACTAGATGGGAGATCTCAAGCTCCATTCTGCAGACCCTAAGGGCATGGTACACGCCCTTCTTAAGTAAATGGCAGGGTCTGAATGCAGATTGAAGCATATCATTTTCATTTTCTTAATTTGTTTTTTCTTCTCGTGGATTTTTCTCTTCTGTTCTGATTTTTCTTTCACAACGTGACTAATATGGAAATATGTTTAACGTGATTGTGCTTGTATAGCTTGTATCAAGTTGTTGGCTGTCTTGGGGAGGTAGGAAGGAAAGGAGGAAGGAAGAAAAATTGGAAACTCAAAATTTTATATAACTGAATAGCAAAAACTATCTTTGCATGTAATTGGAAAAAAATTAAAATATTATGAAGTATTTTAATAGTTTTTATTTACTAGATATATGTATAGGTAATTTTACAGGATGGACAATTGCCAAACCTTTTGTTCCAATTTTTCTCCTTCTTCTCCCCCCCACCAGATGGCAGGTCGACCAATACATGTTAAATATGTTAGAGTATAAATTAAATACAATATATGTATACATATCCATACAGTTGTTTTGCTGTACAAAAAGAATCGAACTTTGAAATAGTGTACCATTACCCTGTGAAGGAATCCAAAATGCAGGTGGACAAAATTAGAGGGATTGGGAATTCGATGTAGTGGTTCATAGTCAGCTCCCAGAGTTATGAAGTATTTTTTGAAAAATACATGTCAGTTAGAAAGTTGTCAAAATTTTTTCTTGACATAATCAATAAATACATACAGAATAGAAAGAAGGCAGACTTAGAGGAGACGCCTCAGGTGGACAGGGAGTTCAGGTGGACCAAAAAAGGACTCTTGCAGAGGATGGTTTTCAGTTCAATCCTGAACAAATGATGGAAGCTAAAGAGCAGAGGAGAGAAGAGAGACCATTTCAGGAATTTCAGGGGGAATATACAGCATAAAAAAAACCTGGAGTGGTGTCATGCTCAAGGAAAAGCAATTTTTAGAGACGGGAAAAGTGTGAAATGACTGGAAAGCATGGAATGCGGTCACTTCTGAAGAATTCTAAATGGCAAATAGTGCATTTCATATTTAATCCTGGTGATAATGAGGAGACACCAGAATTAGTTGGGTAGAGGATTGATATGGTCAGAGATATAGTCTGTGAAAAACATTTTGGCAGCTGAGTAGAGGATGGATTGGTGTAGGAGAAAATTTGAGGCAGAAAGATCAGGAAAAGGCTATTGCAATAGTCCAAGTAAGAAGAAAACATGACTGAAACAAGATGCTGACTGAGGGGAGAGAAGAGGAGAGATATGAGAGATGTCGGGATGGTAGAAGTATCAACACTAGACAATGATTCAGGTGTGTGTAAAAGAGAGAGAGAGATTAGGAAATCAAAGATTTGAAAGTTATGGTGATGAGAATATGAATAGGGGGTAGTGACAGGAGAGAGCTGATGGTGAAATATGACAATGATGGGAGAGAGCTATCAAGTTCTGAAGAGCAATCCGTGAAGATGATCATAGTAATTTAAAAGTGATGGTCACAGTGGTTTGCATATGACAGTGACAGTGTTAATATTGGGACAATAATTGCAGTGAAGTTACAGCAATGATGGGCTTGAGCAAGTCCTAGGTAAAGATTTATCAGTGGAGTTTCCAGAGATCTGAACTTGACTTTGGTAGGGAAGTAATAGTATTAGTACTGGAAATATAAAGTGGAGAAATAAAATAGTGCTGATAAAGTGGTATTCTGTTAGGATTACCAGGTGAGAACTCAGGTTGTCTGGACAGTGACAAGGTGAGAATTCAGGTTGTCTGGACAATTACAAGGTGAGAACTCAGGTTGACTTGACAGTTCTCTGGCTCAGACCTTTGGTTCGGGCCTTTAAAGGGAGTTTACACCTTAGGAATTCTAAGAGGAACAAGTTCATTGGTGGAAGTATATTCTCACATGCCCATTCTCTGGGAGGATAAAAGAAGGGCAGCATTGGGTCTGAGAGAATCAACTCTGGGATAAAGTCTTGACTCCAGGCAGGCTGAAAGGAGACCAGTCTGATTTGAGAAAGGACAAGAGTTGGAGGAGATTCAGAGCTCCCAAGAAACCTGCATACAGAGGAAAAGATTTTACAGATCTCCTCCCAAAGAAGGATTATAATTGAGCAGACGACCAGACCCTCACAATTCAAGAACTTTACAGTATTCATTAATACTATTATTTCATTTGGTATTAATATAAATGTTCCTCATTGGGCATATGAGACAGGGTTATAATGGTGAAGATGTGACAAAGATCATGGAGATGTCAAAGTGATCCAAATGTGCATGGCAATGATACTGTTGATCCTGTGACGATGATAATTATTGTGTATGCTCCATATTGGGCAGCCAAGTGGCACTGCAGTGGATAGAGTGCCAGGCCTGGAGTCGCGATGACATTAGTTCAAATCTAGCCTCAGATTCATACATGCTGTGTGACCATGGGCAAGTGACTTAACTCTATTTGCCTCAGTTTCCTCATGAGCTGTAGAAGGGAAGGATAAGTCACTCCAGTATCCTTGCCAGGAAAACTCCAAATGGGTTCACGAAGAATTAGACACAAGAAAAATGACTGAACATGCCCCTTCATACTGGGCATGACCTCGTTGTTGAACAGTGCATAATGAGCTGCCCTTGAACCTTGGAAGAGGTGGGTTCAACAGGGTTCCTCACTTGCCCATGGGTTCCCTTGATGCCGCTTTCTTATCACTTTCACTGGCATGGAGGAAAGAGAGAAGGTTTCTCTTTTTAGAGTCCTCTGCTGGGCTTTGTCAACACCTGGATGAAGCCTAAATGGGTTAGCCTGGAGACAGGAGCAGAAGTGGTCGTGGGGGATAGTGATGGAGGGGAGGTGTAGAGGTTATTCTGGAATTTCAGCCTTCCTTATGAAGAATGGTACAAAATTCACCTGATCTTCAACTGGAAACAATACTCCTGAGCAAAAGATAATAATCAAATAGAGTGTTTACAGAGAGGAGGAATTCCCAGTGCAGACAGGCAAGTTGAGCAGATAGCAATGAAGGGAGTTGGGTGGATGATGAGGGGAGGGGAGGAGAAGTGCAATAATAACACATGTTCACAAGAGCATCCAAAAGGGAGTTGAAGCAGAGAACAAATTCAGTGTAAGTAGATTGTTCCTTCCAAACATCAGCTATTCACCGCCTATGATTATTTCACTTCAAGCTGTAAGTGCCCTTCTTGCCTCATGCAAAATGATGACCTATATTCCCCCAGCCTCTTCCCAAAGCTGCTCCTTCTCCTTCTTCTCCTCCACTTCTGTCTTCTAATCTTCTTCTACTTCTCCATGCAATTTTTAAACATATTTTTTCAATTTTGTCAAGCTCTATTAAAAAGACAAGCAAAAATCGAAACAATCCCCTTTGCTTATTTAAAAAGGCATCAACACCATGAACCCAGTCAAAATAATATGCCTATATGTATAAAATATACATTCTGAAAGTACAATATAGTGGTAACTTGCAATAACATCTTTCTTTGTTTCTGTCTCTTGTCTCTACATAAACTGCTGATTATACTGTCAATGTCAACTGGATCACTTGACAACTTCCTACTCATCCTTTTTAATATTTATAATTTATTTCATAAGGCAGTTTCTTCATTGATTCCCTTGAAATTCTTGATTTTTTTGTTCTTCCAGATGAATTTTGTTGTTTTTTCTAGCTCTATAAAGTAATTTCTTGGCAATTTGATTGGTGTGGCACTGAAGAAGTAGATTAATTTAAGTAGAATTGTCATTTTTATTATTTTGTTCTCAGACTACCCATGAGCACTTGATATTTTTTCAATTAATTAGATTTGACTTTATTTGTGTAATAAGTGTTTTTTTTTTTAAATTATGGTCATATAGTTCCTGTCTTTGTCTTACAAAGTAGACTCCCAAATATTTTATATCATCTACAATTATTTTAAATGAGATTTCTCTTTCTATCTCTTGCTGCTGGGCAAGTGTGTCTATTTTATATCCTATAATTTTGCTAACATGGTTAATTGTTTCAAGCAATTTTTTTTAGTTGGTTCTTTAGGATTCTCTAACTATATTATCACATCATCTGTAAAGAGTGATACTTTTCTTTCCTCATTACATACTCTAATTCTTTTAATTATTTTTTCTTATTGTTAAAGTAAACCTTTATAATGCAATACTGAATAGTAATAGTGATAGTGGCCAACCCTGTTTCACCCCTGATCTTCCTGGAAATGCTTCCAGTTGAGACCCGTTACATATAATGCGTGCTGATGGTTTTAGAAAGATGCTACTTTCCATTTTAAGAAAAACTCGATTTATTCCTACACTGTCTACACAAGTCAGTTGCACATTGTGTGATGTCAGCTTTTGTATCACCCAACAAATTTGTCTTGCGTATTGCTTTGGCCAATTTGTTGATATAGATTGGAAAAGACTATTGCACTCTTCTAGTTCTATAATGTGTCACTATATAATAAATAACTCAATGTCATCAAATCGAATAATTTATAAACACCTTTAGAACTTGAATGCTTTTACACAAAAGAATGCAGTGCGTCCTTTGAATTAAATTGAACTGTGCCATATGCTTTTTCCCTGAGATTCTTTTGACTTTTATTTTGCTTTGCAGGCATACCACTGTTAGTGAAGAGGGGCAGTGATGCAGCACTGGGCCCCCCTGCTGACTCTCATCCAGGTCCTTCACACTCCAGTGACCAGAATCTGAAACCTGTTGTACCAGTAAGTGTCCAGTTTCCATTTATAGAAGAGGTTTCCGAGCAGCTAGCTTATTTGGTAATAAGCATGTGTGTCTGTGTCTGTGTGTGTATGTGTGTGTGACACTCATCTATACTTCTATATGGGTGTGTGTATGCACACATATATTACATCCAAACGAAATCTCTCTCTGGGCTTCTTTGTGCCCTGCTTCCTAGGAAATTATATGTATGTGTATATAAAACATATATTCCACATTTCTTTCAAATGGATCTTATAAAGTCACAAAGTAAATTGTGTTTTCCATTTTGTATTTTGTTTTTCGCAATTTTAAAATGTAATCTAAAAAAATGATTCCTACATTTATTCACTTATAAGAACTCACCATGTCTTCCTCCACTGCCACTAACCTCAACAAATCTTTTAATATAAGACCAAAAAAAATATCAATCTCTCATTCCAAAATTGCCTACTCCCACAAATCTATTTTCTACATTGACAATGTTCCAAAATGTATGCCTCAGTTGATATTTTACATCTGGTGTTTCATCTTGAATTCTCTGGATTATTAACTTAGAAAGGGTCCTCCTGCTCCTTGATTTGCAGCATGCAAAGTTATTCTTGTCCCCTTCTCCTGTGTAGGAAAAAAAGCCATGATTTTCTACTGAGCTGGAACAGAGAATGCTTTGAGAAGACATTCATTAGGCAAGATTTTAGGATTTCTCAAGGCTGAAAATTAAAAGAGACAAGCAAGTTCTTGCAGAATTTCTCAGAGACAGAATTTTTTGGTACCATGCGGTCTTCTATATATGAAGCAGAAGATGGTAGCAAAGGTGAGGAGCAAGAAATAATGATGATAAAACTAGCTCACATCATTCTAGCAATGGAAAGTTGACATAAGTGCATAACATGCTTGGATGAAAGAAGGTACATATCTACCTTGTTGATTAGCAGAGAGAGATGTGACTCAGATGCCATAAGCCAGAAATAATCATCAAAATGGAAAAACTCCATGGTGACAAGTGTCACCAAAGAACCAGAACGGAAAACAAGTGATTGGGAATGCAAATGCAAAATGAACTGAAGGACAATCTGGAAAAGGGAAGCAAACAGCAATAATGCTAAATAAAAACACAATCTCTCCATACGAGTAGAGATTACAAGTAATTTACTTAAACAAATATAATAATCTTAAACAAGATTACAAGATTTACAAGTAAAACATGCTGATTGGGAAAACAACAGGAAAGGACTTTACAGAGTAAACTGTCCCAGAAGGACACATCAGAAAACCTGAAACGTGTCCAGAAATTCTAAGCAAAAAAAAAAAGTGTCCATTAAAAGAATCCACAAATCACCTCCAGAAAAAAAAAATAAACTAAACCACAAATTCTAAGACACAGTGATTAAATGGAACAGTTTAACAACAAACAAGGAATTCTGCAAGTGACCATGGAAAAGACCTCTAATATATAAAGGAAGGGAAATTTGAATGGCATGAAAATATTTTACACCCACCAGAAACCACAATCATCTACCAGGGGAGTTAACAGGGACAGAATCCAGCAGTAGTCTGCTGAAACGTCCAACCAAAGACAAGCCAACAAACCCAAGCTTAAGTTAGGAACTTGCAGAGCTCACATTGAGAATGCAGTGAACAGAACTCTACGTGGAATACACCACTTTAGTAGTATCAAAAGCTTACTGGCTTTAATAATGTAAGAATGCATTTCTAAGAGAAAGGAACTCCATATACAGCTCAATGTGATGTCCCCTGCACAGAGTTAATAAAAAAAAATAGAAAATAAAAGACATTCAAAACTTTTCTATAAAGAAAATCAGAATTTGTTAAACACCACAGGCAACAGAAATACAAGAAAGACAATTTATGTAAAGGAACCAAGGAAGGAATAGATAATGAAATATCAGTGGGGAAAAGGAGGGGATTTAACAAAAAAGACAACCATGGGGTTAACCACCACAAAATAATAACTCAAAGAACATGAAGAGATTTCTTTCTAAAAGTACATGAGGAGACAAGGTAAAAGCAAAAGTCAAACCAAGTGATAATAGAGTCAAGATAGTGGAGTGAGAGAGAGGATTTTTGCCTAACTCTCTTAGCTCATCTAATCCACGACAATCTAGAAAATGTGCCAGACCAAATTTCATGTCAAAAGCCAAGAAAAAAATCAGTGTCATTTTTCTAGCCTATAGCTGCTTAGGAAGATAAACAGAGAAGTCTGTAGACACTAGGGTTAGGGTCTGGACAGGAAGACCTAAGGCATGAAACATCCCAGTGTCTAGGAATGGGAAGTCTGAGGAAGGGTAACAGGGCACAAAGCACCAGGACAGTAAGAGATCCCAGGGGATCCCTGAACCACGCTGAGTTAAGGAGGAATCAGTGCCATCCGGAAGCTCTGTTACTCAGTATTTGGCTCTGGATCACAGACTAAGGAGGACAAGAAACACTTATGACTTTGGGCTCTCTGTACTGAACAAAATCAGTTCTAAAAAAGCAGTAGGCAGGCTGTGATTGAAGGAGCAGAGCGGTGACTCAAGTCTAGTCTCTGTCTCAGTACTTAAGTTTTCAGAGAATTATCAGGGCAGGAGTCACAGACCAAACGGGAGCCAGGAGTTCAGTCACTTTGAATTCAAAGTCATCTACCAGGGAGTTTACAGGGACAGAATGCAGCAGTAGTCTGCTCAAACTTCCAACCAGGGACAAGCCAATAGACCCAAGCCTAAGTTAGGAACTTGCAGAACTCCCATTGAGAATGCAGTGAACAGAACTCTACATGGAATACACCACTGTAGTAGTATTCAATTGCTGGCTCTAGTTTGAGCTGTGAAAGCAGCAGAAGGATATAAGAGGTTGGAGGGGAGGGTCAAATCCAACATAACCCCACAAATATGCAAAAAGCCCAACACTCATATAAAATTCAAAGTCAAGAATTAAGTTGGGAGAATTAGCAAATAAAAAAAAATTAATACCAACACTGAACAAATATGCATCCCAAAGGCACAGCAACTAAATTCCTAAATGAATTAGACAAGAAAACTATAATAGTGTAAGATCTCCTCCACCTTTCTCAAGGCTAGACAAATCTGACCAAAAAATTAACAAGAAAGAAAAACTAAGGAGATGATTGAAATATTTTAAAATTTAGATAGAAAAGACTTCTGGGGAATATTTAAATGGGAATAGGAAAGAGTATACCTGTTTTTAACTGTGCATGGCATTTCGCCAAAAGTTGGGCAAGTATTATGGCTTTATACTTGGCTCTTTTTTTTGAAGTATCCTTAATTTTATAATTATAATTTTTGACAGTATCTATGCATGAGTAATTTTTTTATAACATTATCCCTTGTATTCATTTTTCCAAATTATCCCCTCCCTCTCTCTACCCCCTCCCCCCGATGACAGGCAATCCCATACCTTTTACATGTGTTACAGTATAACCGAGATACAATATATGTGTGTAAATCCCATTTCTTGTTGCACGTTAATATACTTGGCTCTTTTTTAACCACAAAAATAATTAAATTCCATCTTCTATGGAAAGCCTTTCTTAGCCTCTCTTGATTCTAGTGCTCTTTTTTCCCCTCAGGGTAAAGAATTGGAACTTAAGGGGATGCTCATCAGTTGGGGAATGGCTAAATAAATTGTGGTATGTGATTATGGTGGAATATTATTGTTCTATAAGAAATTATGAACAAGAAAGTCCTCCCTGAGCTTAAGCACAGTGAAGTGTACTGTGTACATGGTAATAGCAAAGTTGTGGGATGATCAGCTGTGAATGACTTTGCTACTCTAAGCAATATAATAATCTAAGACTATTTTGAAGGACTTAGGATGAAAAATGCTAGCTATATCCAGAGAAAGAACTGATTATATCTGTATACAGACTGAAGCATACCTTTGTAAAACAAAACTTTTTTTTTCTTTTTTTTTTTGGGAGGGGGAAGGAAAGCTACATTTTCTTTTTCAAAATAACTTTTTTTGTTGTTGTTTTTTTCCATCTTTTTTTTTTATTGACAGTACATATGCATGGGTAATTTTTTACAATATTATCCTTTGCACTCACTTCTATTCTGACTTTTCCTTTCCCTCCCTCCACCCCTTCCCCTAGATGATAGGCAGTCTTATACATGTTAAATAGTTATAGTATATCCTAGATAGAATATATGTGTGCAGAACTGAACGGTTCTCCAGTTGTACAAGAAGAATTGGATTCAGAAGGTAAAAATAACCTGGGAAGAAAAAATTCAAAATAACTTTTGTGGAAATGTTTTGCTCTCAGGAATATCATAGCTAAATTCTAAAGCTCTCAGACCAAAGAGAAAATAACTTCAAATTATTCAATATCATGCAGCTAAACTCAGATTTAAAAAATACTCAGCAGCTACAACGTTGAGTGTGGTGAATCTGGAATATGATGTGGGTTACAACAAAAAATAACTTACCCAACAAAACTGAGTAGAATTCTTCAGAGGCAAAAAATGGACACTGAATGAAATCGAGACACTCCTAAAGAAAAGACCAGAAATGAATTAATAATGTGAACTTCAAGTAGAAGACTCCAGAGAAACATAAAGAGGTAAACAGGAAAGAGAAACCATAAAGTACTTGATAAGATTTAATTGTTTACATTACATTAAATTAAAAAGATGATGTGTCTACCTAATCACTTTATCTTTATTAGGACAATTAGAAGGAATCTACATAGACTGAGGCATGGGAATGAGGCAATTATGTTGGAATGATCTAAAAAAAAAGAAAACTAGATGAGTAAGAAAGGGGGGAGAGAATGGAAAAATGATAAAAATATTTCACATAAAAGAAGCATGTAAGGAAGAGTTTTTATAAAGGAGGAGGTAATAGGGTGGCAGGCCATTCTTATTTGAACTGATTGAAAGAAGGAGGGATCTATGATCATACTCAGTCTAAAAGGGAGGCAGTGGTCAGAAGCAAAACAAACTTTTGGGGAGGGACATCCTAATAAAAGACGGAAAGGGATAAATAGGAGAAAAGAGAGGGAAATGTAGAATTGGAAATCAGAAATGTGAATATGAATTGGATGAACTCACCTGTAAAACAGAAGCAGATAGCAGAATGGATTAGAAACAAGAATCTAACAAAATGCTGTTTACAAGAAACACCTGAAACAGAAAGACACACAGATTTAAAATAAGGGCCTGATTCAGAATGGATTATGATTCAATTGAAGTAAAAAATAAATGAAGAGGTAACAAGTATAATCTCAGAGAAAGCAAAAGCAAAAATAGACCAATTAATAGAGATAAGCAGGGAAACGACTTGCTAAAAGTTACCATAGACAAGAGAATCTTTCAATGTCAATACTGAATATATATGCACCACACTGCATAACATCCTAATTCTGCTTTTAAAAAAAATCATTAGGGACAGCTAGGGGGCACAGTGGATAGAGCCCCAGCCCTGAATTCAGGAAGACCTGAGTTCAAATCTGGTCTCAGACACTTAACACTTCCTAGCTGTGTGACCCTGGGCAAGTCACTTAACCCCAGCCTCAAATAAATAAATAAATAATAAAAAATAATTTTTAAAAATCATTAAAATTTTTTATTGTAAAAATAAACGAGATGAATAAATTTGATGGTTAAGAAAATATTGAAAATCAACACATAAAAAACCCCACAAAATTCAACATTAAAATATAGGTTATAAAACCCATATATTAACAAAAGAGAAAGCAAATCAAAATTTAAAAATCTAACAAGATTAAAAATATATAAACTATGAAATTTTAAGTTTTTAAAGTAAACAATGGGACAAGAAAGAAAAATGCAAACAAAATAAACCCAGGGAAAATATTAGAAACATTGCCCAGCTATTAACCAAGAAAATCAAAAATTTAAATGAAATGAATGTTTATGAAACTGTAAAATATCTGTATTAAGATGGCACTAGAGAAAAATTTAACAATCCAATCTCAGAAAAAATAAGAACAAGCAACAAATTAAATTCCAAAGGAGAAAAAATACCCAGGACCGGATCTATGTATGAAAAAATGTCATCATCATATAAAGAAAAATCAATATTTTTTACATGATCTGTTTTGCAAATAATAAAAAAGAAAAGAACCTACAAATTTTTTTCCATGATACAATTTTTACCTACTACCTAAATAAGGGAGATTTAAAACAGAGGAGGAAAGAACACAAAAACATCCTTCAAACTATTTATAGTGACTCAAAATTTAGTGAAACTGATAAAAATTGATAAAAATTAAAATTGACCAGATGAACAGAAGAATAGAAAATTTAAATACCCTTATTTGGGGAAAAAAAGGAAAAAGAAATTGAGTATCCATGAGCTCTCTTCAAAAAACCAAAACCAAACCCTGCAGGTCTATTTACCAGTGAATTCTATGAAACATTTAAGGAACAATTACTTACAATACAAAATAAACTGAAAAAAAAAAAAAAAGAGAGAGAGAAACAGCCCTACCAAATTCTTTCAATGATTCAAATATGGTTTTAGTAACTAAATTGGGGAGAGCAAAAACAAAGAAACAAAACTAGAGACTAATTTAACTGATGAATATTGATGCGAAAATAATTAAATAAAATATTGGCAAGGAAATTACAGATATATATCACTTAAATCATAACATTATAACCAGGTGAGACTTATCCCAAAATTCAGCAAGTCTGATTCCATTTTAACAATGCTAACAGCATAGCTGAGCATTTCATTAACAAAACCAACATAAGCCATATCATCACCTAAACAGAAGCAGAAAAAAATTCTGACAAAATAAAATCGCCATTCCCATTAAAAATATTAGAAGGGGTACCTAAGTGGTGCAGTAGATAGAGCACCAGTTCTGAAGCCAGGAGGACCTGGGTTCAAATCTGCATTCAGACACTTAACACTTCTAGCAGTGTGATCCTGAGCAAGTCACTTAACCCAATTGCTTCAACAAAAAGAAGAAAAAAAAAGTTAGAAAGCATAAATATAAATGGAATCTTTCTTCAAATGGTAAGCAATCCATCTAAAACCAAGAGCAAACTTTCTATGAGGATGGACTAGAAGACTTCCCAATAAGATCCAGGGTGAAGCAAGGGATGTCTATTATGACTAATGTTATTCAAGAGTGAACTAGATCAATGCTAGCTTTAGGAAGAAGATAAGAAAAATAAATTGAAAGAACAAAAAAGGCAATTAAGAAACAAACCTATCACTCACAACAAATGATATAATAGTATACTTAGTGAACCCAGAGAGGGGCTTCTTAAACTTCCATTCATGATCTCTTTTTGCCCAAGAAATTTTACTTGACCACTACACACCTGTCAGATTGGCTAAGATGACAGGAAAAGATAATGCTGAATGTTGGAGGGGATGTGGGAAAACTGGGACACTGATACATTGTTGGTGGAGTTGTGAATGGATTCAACCTTTCCTAGAGCGATTTGGAACTATGCTCAAAAAGTTATCAAACTGTGATCCAGCAGTGTTACTACTGGGCTTATATCCCAAGGAAATACTAAAGAAGGGAAAGGGACCTGTGTGTTCCAAAATGTTTGTGGCAGCCCTTTTCATAGTGGCTAGAAGCTGGAAGATGAATGGATGCCCATCAATTGGAGAATGGTTAGGTAAATTATGAATGTTATGGAATATTATTGCTCTGTAAGAAATGACCAATAGGAGGAATACAGAGAGGCCTGGAGAGACTTACATCAACTGATGCTCATTTCAGAGCAGAACTAGGAGATCATTGTACACAGCAACAATATTATACAATGATCAATTCTGATGGACATGGCTCTTTTCAACAATGGGGTGATTCATGCTAATTCCAACAGACTTGTAATAGAGAGAGCCATCTGTATCTAATAAAGGAGACTCTGGGGACTGAAGGTGTATCACAACATAGTACTTTCATCTTTTTTGTTGTGTTAGCTTGCTTTTTTTTTCTTTTCTCATTTTTATTTCCTTTTTGATCTGATTTTTCTTGTGCAGCATGACAAATGTGGAAATATGTTTAGAAGAACCGCACATGTTTAACTTATATTGGATTTCTTGCTGTCTAGGGAAGAGGAGTGGGAGAAAGGGAGGGAGAAGAATTTGGAACATGAGATTTTACAAAGGAATGTTGAAAAATATCTTTGTATGATTTTGGAAATTTTTGTTGTCTCACTGAGTCATTCATTTCCATTTATTCAATTCTGAATTTTAGTGAATTATTTTCATTTACATTTTTTTACTTCTTTTTGTATTTATCCAATTGAATTTTTAAATGACTTGTTTTGTTCTATGGAATTTTCATTTTACAATTTCCTTTTTTAAGGAGTTATTTTCTCTTTCTGTTTCTTTCACAAATTGTGTTTTTAAGGAGTTCTTTTCTTTTTTTGTTTCATAAATTCTGTTTTTCTGGGAGCTGCTTTCTTTTTCCATTTTATCAAATCTGTCTTTTAATGAGTTCTATGCCTTTTCTAAAACCTCTTGCAAAGTTTTCATTTCCCTTTCCCCATTTTTCTTCTAGGTCTCTTTTAAGATTATTTTTAATTTCTTCTAGGAGAGCCTTGTGTGGGGTAATCTGGGGACAAGGTAACATCACATTTTGGGGCCTCACCTAGAGACAATTTGCCTTTAATCTCCACAGGGTTTGATATCTGTTCTTCTCTTTCACTATAAAAGCTGTCTATTGTCAGAGTTCTCTTTACTTTTTTATTCACTTTTTTTTAAGTTAAGGTCTGTTTTTAGGACAGGGGAGGTTTTCCAAACTTCCTCTACAAGTTGCTAAGGGCCCCAGGCTGGGCTGAGTCAGTGCTGACTCCCTCCTGGTGCTGGGTGGGCATGGCCAGGTCCCATGAGATTTTGGCATTTTGGGGGTCACTATTGACCTTTTATGTTTGTGTTGGAAGTTTTATAGCTTCTCTGCTGATCTACTGGCTTGTAACCAGGGCAGAGTGGCCAACCTAGATTCCTGTAGATTCCTCCCTGTAAATTCTCTACCACGCAGAGTCTGCACCGTCCCGGGACTCTTGTGCTGGCATCTGTGCTCAGTCTGCTTGTGCTTGGCTCCCTTCCTCCCATTTCCAATTGAAACAAGCTTTTCTGGTGATCTTCGAAATTATCTTCTACTGGTAATTTGTTACATTCCCTATATTTGTGGATTCTGCCGGTCCAGAGCTAATTCAGAGGCTGGATTTGCTAATTAGTCTGAGGGTTGTAGGAGAAGGTTAGAAACACGTGTCTTCTCCATCTTGGCTCTGCCTGTGATTTTGAAAATTAAAAGCTATTATCAAAAATTTTTAAAAAGAAATTTTACCTGACCTTGAGTATATAAGCATATAAAATAGGTGTACAAATGAAACATTTACTGAAAATAAATCATAATATCTCCACCCCCCCCATTCAGCTACATGACCATATATGAAGTCACAGCCCACTGAGTTTTGCCCTAGAAAATCAATTAAAAAAAACTAGCTGAAACAATGAACAATTTCAGCAAAGTTGCAAGACATACAATAAACCTACATCAATCGTGGACAATTGTATGTACCACCAATAAAACCTAGCAGGAAAAGACAGAAAGAGAAATGGCTTTTAAAATAACTGCAGGCAATAGAAAACGCCTAGGAGTCCCTCTCACGTCTGAGAATGTTGTGAACATAATTTCAAAACATTTTCTACACAAATCAAGACAGAGCTAAACTGGAGAAATATTAATTGCTCATGGGTAGGTCAGGCCAAGATAAGAAAAATGACAATTGCATTGAAATCAATTGATTCAATGCCACACCAATGACATGACCAAAGAATTACTTCACAAAGTTAAAAAAAAAAAGTCTGGAAGAACAAAAGTCCAAGAATAGCGACGGAATCAATGAAAACAAACGTGAAGGAAGGCAGCCTAGCAGTACCACATTTCAAACTGATGCTACAATGCAGTGAGCATGAAAACAATCTTGGTCCTGGCTAAGGAAGAAAGTGGAGGAGCAGTGGAATAGATTAGGTCTACACAACAGGCAGTAGCAATTAGCTCCTGTAATCTCTGACCCAGACCCAAGTTTGGTGGGGAAGAGTTCACAATTTGACAAAGACTGCTGAGAAAATTGGAAAGCACTTTGGTAGATACTAGGTATAGACCAAATACTGTAAAAGAAGACATGGTCAAAATGTTTCTTGCTCTCAAGGAGCTTCCTTCCTGTGTGAAGGAAATATGTTAAAATCATATAGCAAGTGATTTGGAGGGAGGACACAGGTCTCATGAGACAGACTGTTCACACTAGAACAAGGATGCAGGAGGGAACAAAGGAAAGAGAGAGGGGAAAGAATGGGTGGGTAAGAGGACAGCCAAATTGGACCTAGAAGATCCCAGTCCTCATACTTAGTAGGTGTTATCTTGGGCCAGACAGGATGTCCTAGAACCAAATCCTTCTTCCAAATACTCATCTAGGTGACATAGGCAAAGTATTTTCCATCCCTGAGTTCATGGTGAACTTAAGGTGCGAGATGGAATAGGCAGCCAGATTATCTGGCTCCTAAATATGTTCTTTTCATGTGGGGAGCCAGCGAGGATATGCTCAATCTAGATAAGGAGCACGCGATCCAGTTTCAAGTGGATTACGTAATCTGTGTGTGTGTGTATCTGTGCATACATCTGTGCATCTCTGTGTGCATCTGTGTCTCTGGGTAATCTGTGCGTGTGCATCTCTATATGTATTACCTGTGTGTGCATGTGTGCATCTCCTTTTGTGTGTGCGCAAGTGCACATGCACAGATTACCCAGAGACACACACATGGATTACAAACAGGGAGATGCACAGATGCACACACAGACAGATTACACATATACACATATAGATTACACACACGGAGATGCACACATGTACACACAGATTACCCAGATACACACATGGATTACAAACAGGGAGATGCACACATGCACACACACAGGGACTGCACACAGAGAAATGCACAAGTGCACACACAAATGGATTAAACACAAGGAGATATACAGATGCACACACAGATTATGCATAAAGAGCTGCCCATATACACATAGGTTACACAGGAGATGCACACCTGCACACACAGATCTCGCATATAGAGATGCCCATATACACATAGATTACACAGGAGATGCACACCTGCACACACAGATCTCGCATATAGAGATGCCCATATACACACATAGGTTACACAGGAGATGCACACCTGTACACACAGATCACGCATATAGAGATGCCCATATACACACATGGGTTACACAGGAGATGCACACCTGCACACACAGATCACGCATATAGAGATGCCCATATACACACATAGGTTACACAGGAGATGCACACCTGCACACACAGATCACGCATATAGAGATGCCCATATACACACATAGGTTACACACAGGAGAAGCACACCTGCACACACAGATCACGCATATAGAGATGCACACACCAGGGAGATACACAGATGCACACACAGATTGCAAATATACCGATGTACTAACACGGACATGACCCGGCGCCAAAGGAAATACAGGAATTCCCACACACGCCCCCCTGCCCCAAACGAGGAAAGGCAAGGGCCGACAGGAGTCTATGCCCTGGGGGGGTCGCCCCCTTTACCTACCGCGGCTCCTCCCCCCTCAAGGTTGAACTGAGTTCCCCCAACAACCCCCCCCCCGTTCCCATCCCTCCCTCCCCAAACGCACCCCCCTCCTGCCCTCCCGCTGAGCGTCTCCGGGACGTCCGGGAAGTTACTTCACCACTTGGGGCACGGGCCGGGGGGGGGGGGGGGGGGGTCCTCTCCTCCCCTTCCTGGCAGAAGCAGCCGGGAGCCCCCGAGCGGGCGGGGCCGCTGCGCTCTCGCCTCCTTCCCTGCCTCCCCGTCCCTCCCTTCCCGTCGCCCTCCCTCCGTCCCCCCAGCGGTGGCAGGTTCAGCTCGGAAGCGAGGGGCCAGGGGCGAGGGCTCTTTCCCGTGGCGGGGCGCGGAGCGGGCGCCCGGGACCTACCGGCGCGGCGGGCGGTCCGAAGGTCCGGGGCGCGGAGAGGGGAGGGGACGGAGGCTTTCTGCAGTGCGCTGGGAGGAGCTCGCGGGGCTGGGCGCCCCTAAGCTCCGCCCCCGGGCCCCGCCCCCCGGAGCCGGACCCTCCCTCGCACCCCCCCCCCCCCCCCCCCCCCGTCGCCGCCGCCAACCCGCGCGGGCCCACCGTCTGTGGGGCACTCCCGGTCTCAGTCCCGCGGAGGCGGGCTGCCGGGGCCGGGGGCGGCCGTCCAAAATGCCCGGGGGTCAGGCCCTCACGCGCAGGTGGCAACGCGCAAGAGATGGGCATTCTGGCTCCCACGTACCCGCCCTCACGCGGGGTCCCAGATGCAGGCAGACACGCTCGTGGTGGCAGACGCCGCCACATAGAGGGGTCACACCTGCACTCTCAGAGGCGGCCACGCGTGGCCCCACAGACACGCTCGTGGTGGCAGACGCCGCCACATAGAGGGGTCACACCTGCACTCTCAGAGGCGGGCACGCGTGGCCCCACAGACACGCTCGTGGTGGCAGACGCCGCCACATAGAGGGGTCACACCTGCACTCTCAGAGGCGGGCACGCGTGGCCCCACAGACACGCTCGTGGTGGCAGACGCCGCCACATAGAGGGGTCACACCTGCACTCTCAGAGGCGGGCACGCGTGGCCCACAGACACGCTCGTGGTGGCAGATGCAGATATATGGTCAGGCTTGCACACTAACATGAACAAGTGCAGGCACACATGGCCACACTTGCAGACACACTCATGGTCCCAGATGCAGGCACACTTGTTCACATTTGTGCACTCACAGATGCAGATACACACACACACACACACACACATATATATGGTCAAAGATGTAGGCAGTTACAGATGCTGGCATACACGCTCACACACACAAACCCATGTTCACACCTGCACACACACACAGTCACAGATGCAGGTCCACCCAGACTGGGCTCCTTGTTATTTCTTTCCTGTTGGTGTGTGTCTCGGTCAGTGGGATGTGGGGCCCTTGGAAAGCAGAGGTTGGATGAAACCCTGGAACACCCCCTGGTGCAGAAAAGCAGTGATGAGGCCTCTGGCCTCCAGCAGCAGATGAGGACAGAGTCTCTTGTACCCCCAGGAGTCTAGCTCAACTTTAAAAGTTAAAAAAAAAAAAAAAAAAAAAAAGTGACTGGAAAATTCTCAAAAGACAACCCTGATCCTAGAAAACGAATATATAGGAAGATCAAAATACCTCTAAGTGAAGCCTCAGAGAGGAATAAAATTTGGTTGAAGTCAAAAGTCCTCTTGGAAGAGCTCAAAAATGAATTGAAAAATCAAGAGGGGTAGAAGAAAATTTTAGAAAAGAAATGAGAGTGATACAAGAGAATCATGGAAAATAGTCATCAGCTTGGTAAAGGAAGCAAAAAAAAAAAGGAAAATGACACAAAAATTCTGTGAAGAAAAAACTCTAAAATGGAAACAGAGGTATAAAAACTAACTGAAGAAAATAATTCCTTAAAAATTCGAATTGGGCAATGAAAACTAAGGATTTTGAGACATCAAGATTCAAACAAAGAATGAAAAGGAAAAAGAAAGAATGAACATAGAAGAAAAACAGAAGTAAAATAGCTCATTGGAAAACCAAGTGACCATCCAGGAGAAATAATTTAAGAATTATTGGACTACCTAAAAGCATGATCAAAAAGAGCTTGGGGAATATCTTTCAAGAAATCACTGAGGGAAACTAGTGATATATTAGATCCAAACAGGAAAATTTGTGAAAATTGGAATGAATTCACCAATACCTCCTGAAAGAGACCACAAAGGAAAGCTTCAGAAATATTATAGCCAAATTCCACAATCATCTGCTGAAGGAGGAAATACTACAAACAACTAGAAAGAAACAATTCAAATATGAAGGAGCCACAATCATGATTACACAGGATTTAGCAGCTTTTACATTAAAGTGATTAGAGAGCTTGGAATATCATATTGCAAAAGGAAAAATGCTTGGATTACAACAAAGAATCAACTATTGATAATTGAGCATAATCTTTAAGGGGAAAAATAGACATTCAATAAAATAGGTCCTCTATTGTATTTCAAGCATTCTTGATGAAAAGACCAGAGCTGAACAGAAAATTCAGTCTTCAAATAAGATATTCAAGAGAAGCATTAAAAAGTAAATAGCAAAGGAAAAAAAAAACTTATTCAATTAAATACTTGTGAAATTTGTAAGGCTTTAATGAAAGAGGGGGGAGGGAGGAGAAGATATAGAGAGAAGAGAGAGAGGGAGAGGGAGAAAGACAGAGAGAGAGAGAGGAAGAGAGTGGGGAAGGGAAAGATGAAGGGAGGGACGGAGAGATAGAGAGGAAAGGAGAGAGAAAAGCAGAGAGAGAAGGTTTAAGCAGGTAGAGATAAAAAGGAGAATGGGTGGAAATTTAAAGAAAGTTGGAATGTATTTGCATTGACACAATGTGAATTGAGGGCTTGAAAGAAAGGGTTTGGAGTGATATAAAGTGAGGTTTAAGGAGATTTTTAGTCTCCATAAGATAAGGAGGATATATGAAACTTTCTATGCCTATAAATTTGTGGTCACCTGTTGGAAAAAAATGTCAGCTAGCAATTTGATAATAGATTATCAAGTTACATTTACTAAATGAAAACTTTAGTAACAAATTTGCAGCATGGAATTGAGTACAGAATACTGAAAGTTGGTCTTTGAAGGACTATTAAAAGGTGTGTTTCAGTCATAATACCATTAATGTCACAATTTCCACATTTTAGGCAAGCCTAAATACATGGGCTCCAAACAGGGAGATGAGAATGTGACCCTGCCACCAAATACCTTTTGAAGTAAAGCAGTGGCCTCTGTAACTTGAGGTCCTGGTCACTAATGGCCCTTGGAAAAATTGAGATTTTGAATGCTTTACTATAGGGAAATCAGACATTAATTTAAAAACACTTGACACTTGATTTCAAGACAATATGATTAAAATGGCATAAATAAGAATTAAAAGTGTAAATGCTTCAAAATTATTCTACGGTGATTTTTGAATGCATAAACAAACAGCACTCAATTGATAAACAGAGAAAATAATTTCTTATGTCAGATGATTCAGAAATGCATTCAACCAAATTGATGTACTTGGGCAGTAAGTTTTGTTGTATGTTTATTTATTTATTATATTTATATAGTTTATGATATTGTTAAACATCTGCAGGGATTTTAGAGAGCTCATTGTAGAAGAAATACTGTGAATATGAAAAAATGATACTTAAACAATACAATAATTGTATCCTTTGACAATTAATTTCTCTTTTGATCTGGACATTGCTGGATTCTGAATTGAGGCCTTAGAGAATGGAGTTTTAAAACTACTGGAAATATGTTGCTTTAAAATGAAAAATAACAAATTTCTCTTTGGGAAAAGAACAGCATGTTTTATAAAGTATCCTTTATGAAGTTCTTTAGGGACTTATCGGGTTTCTTGGGACCTTCTATTTAGGCAAGGTCACAAAATCTTACCAGTTTTGCTGATAATCTGCTGTGGAATTCAAAAGAAATTAAGTGGTTTGAAGAAGAAATAGAGGGAGCATTACAGCTGAGCTCTCCCAATGGTCCTCTCCAAATAGCTTTAAAACAATGTCTCAAATTGAATTCGGAAACAAGAGTCAACCAAATATTGGGGTAAGTCATTTTTCCAGTGCAAGATTCCAATGCACAAGATCAGAAAGCAAGAGCTCTGTGAAATTGGGATGGGGGCAGCCCAAAGCCACCACAGGGGCACTACCACCTGGGGGCCTCAGAAGCAGCTGCAATTGGTAGTTTTAGGAGCTCTCAGTCTACATATGGTGAAGGGATTGAACAACTAATCCAGAAAGAGATTAGAGGGGAAGATAGCAGAAGATACAGAACTGGGGGCTGTTTGGCAATGCTATCTATTGTCTGTACCCAGTTTAGGGTCATAGTCCCAGGATGAAGAAAAGAACTAGTGGTAGCAAGAGAGCAAGAACCCTGAGCAAAGTTCCAGGACAGAGAAGAGCACTGGCACTTGTGGTTACCAGGGAATAGGGTCCTTTTATGGGTAAAAAAATCAGTGAAGAACAGGATAGTACTGACTATACCTCTCCCCACACATCTTTCTGTAAACACACACCTTGGAAAAACTGAAAACATATACATCCCCAAAACGAACTATGAAAATAATAATGTTAAAAGGCCTGTAGTTTCAGGCAGTCCCTTCCCCTTATCAGGTGAGCAGAGCCCAATTTTTAAAAAAATAATAGCTTTTTATTTTCAAAATACATGCAAAAACAGTTTTCAGCATTCACCCTTGCAAAACCTTGTGTTCCAGATTTTTTCCCTCCCTTTTCACCACACCCTCCCCTAGACAAGTCATTCAATACATCTTCAACATGTGCAATTCTTCTATACATGTTTTATTAGCTTTTTATTGTCAAAATATATGCATAGTTTAATATTCAACCTTGAAAAACCTTGTGTTCCAAATTTTTTTCTCCCTCTCTTCCCCCACCCCCCTCCACTAGACAGCAAGTAATCCAATATATGTTAAACATGTGCAATTCTTCTATACACATTTCCACAATTACCATCCGAGCCCAATTTTGACATAAAATTTGAAATCAAGAAACAGGCTGAAAATCGAGCAAACAACAACAATAAAAAAGGAATCTGACCATAAAAAGATACTATGGTGACAGGGAAAATCAAAATCAAGCCACAGACACAGAAGAAACAAATGTGAAAATAAATACCTCAAAGTCTCAAAGACAAAAAATGAATTAGACAAAGCTCAATAAGAACTCTTAGATGTTCTAAAAAAAGAGCAAAAGTATTTAATTTAGTGTGAGTTATAATTGGGAAATGAATGATATAAGTAAACTATGAAACGAAAATTAATAGCTTAGTAAAAGAGGCACCAGAATTCATTGAAGAAAAGAACTTAAAAAGCAGAATTAGACTAATGGAAAAAAAGATACAAAAGCTCACTGAAGAAAATAATTTTTTAAAAAATTAAAATTGGAAGTGGTGTGGTGAAAAGACTTGGAAAATAGATCAAAGAGAGAGAATTTTAAAATTATGGGACTATGTTGCAGAAAACTGAATGGGAATCGAAAGGAGTTTTTCCTTTTCTCTGTGAATGGCAACTTCACAAAAACTGATCATGTAATAGGGCATGAAACCCTCACAAACAAATGCAGAAAAGTAGAAATATGAAAAAGGACCTTTTCTTAGTTTGCTACAATAATAGATTCAAAAAGATTGTGAAAGCATAGATTAAAATTTAATTGAAAAATAACTTATTCCTAAAGTATGAATGGATCAAAGAACAAATTATAGAATTAGTAATTTCATTAAAGATTTTGACGAAATGAGACAGCCTACCCCCCCCCCAAGATTTATATAATGAAGGCCAAGCAGTATTTAGGGGAAATTTTATATCTCTAAATATTTACATCAATAAAAAAAGAGAAAAAAAAGATCAATAAATTGGATGTTCAAATTTAAAAATTAGAAATAGAAAAAAAAAAAAACATCAATGAAACACCAAAATAGAAATCTTGAAAATCAAAGAGTAATAAAATTGAAAGTAAAAAACAAACAAACAAAACCCCATTGAATTAAGAAATAAAACTAATCTGATCTTATAGGAGGGAAGACAAATAAAATAAAATATAGATTAATTTGATTTTAAAAATTAAAAAAAAAACAAGTTAGCAGTATCAAAAATGAAAAATTACCAATGATAAAAGGAAATTAAAACAATTACCGTATTGTGAGCTATTTTGTCCAACTATATAATAGTAAAACTGACACATAAGTAAAATGAACAAATATTTACAATATAAATTGCTCAAATTAAAAGAGGAAATAGAATACTTAATTAATGCCATCTTAGAAAAAGACATTGAACAAACTATAAATAAGCTAAACAAAGCACAAGACCAGATGGATTTACAAGTTAATTCCACTAAACATTGAAAAAAAAATTAATTCCAATAATATGTAAACTAATTTGAAATAAATTGACTTCCATCAAATTCTTTTTGTGACAAATGTGGCTTTGAGAACCAAATTGGGGAGAACAGAAACAATGAAACAAAACTAGAAAACAATTTCAATAGTGAATATTGTTGCAAAAAATGAAATAAAAGTATCAGCAAGCAAATTATAGAAGTATATCACATAGATCATACATTCTTGCTATACCTATACCAGGAAAGCAGCAAGCCTAGTTCAATATAAGAAAAACTAACAGCATAACTGACCATATATCAACAAGCCAACAAAAATCATGATTATATCAATAGAGACAGAAAAGATTTTTGACAAAATAGAATCACCATTCCTATTAAAAACAAGAGAAAACATAAATATAAATGGAGTCTTTCTTCAAATGAGCATATATCTAAAACCAAGAGCAAGCAATTTCTGTAATGGAGATTTAGAAGACTTCCCAATAAAATCAATGATGAAGGAAGGATATCTATTATTATCATTACTATTCACTATTGTACTAAAAATGCTAGCTATAATACAAGAAAAAGAAAATGAAGGAATAACAATAACTCACCAAGAAACACAATTACTAGCTTTTGCAGACAATTATCATATATTTATTTATATAAATGTATAAAAAATATTTAAGAGAACTCCTAGAGTATCAATTAGTTGAAACAACAGTTTTAGCAAAATTGCAGGATAAATCCACATGAATGATCAGCATTTCTCTATACAGTGGTACCTCAAAAGCTGTCATTAATTGGTTCCAGAAGACATGACAAGTGGTAAAAAAGATGAGTACTGAACAAATTTTCGAATACACCTCCAATCCGCAGCCCAACCTTCCCTCCCCACCCAGTTCCCCAAAGGGGTAAGTGGTGGTTCTAGCTGGAGAGAAACAAGCCAGTCCAGACCAGCCCAGCTCAGCCTAGCTGGGCTCCTGCTTTCTTGACCCAACTCACTTTCTGAGAGGAGCCTTAACCTTTATACTCTCCCCTGTCCCACAATGTTCAAGCTTCCTTGTTGGAGGCTGAGGGGAGGAGCTGGATGTTAAGGCAGAAACCACTCTGCCATGCAGGGTTCTGGATGCCACCTGGGGCCTGGGGCTGTTAGGAGTCCTGGGTTTTTCACACCTCTGCCTTCCCCTGGGCTCCCCTGCTGCTGCTCATACCCCCTGCTTCTCCTGCTTCTCCTGCTTCTCCTGCTAGGCATGCGGGCCCCTCCATGCCCCTTCTAGGTCTACTGTTTGGGGAGCTAGGTGACTATACACTGAAGCAAATCATCTTGCAGGAACTTCTCAGTGATCTGCTCAACAAAGTGCAAAACCTCAGCATCGTGGGCTCCAACCTGATAGTCCCACATACTGAAGACTTCACTGGGGAAGAGCTATTTACAGCCAAGGGCAATAGTAGCACTGGGAGTTGGGCAGTACACCTGGCCAACCTCACATCCCTAGTGCTCAACCAAGACAATTACCAAGTGCAATGAGTACAGAGCCAGCATCAAGTGCTGGCGCATTTGGTTTTGTCCTTAAATGCAATGAGTACCAAATGTGATGTGTTTTGAAGCAGATAAGTGCTGAGGTACCACTGTATTATCAACAAAAAGAAAGAGAGGTAAATAAAAACTCCTTCTAAAATAAATGCAGACAATATAAGGTATTTGGTAGCCTAACTGCCAAGATACATCCAGGAATTACATGAACACAATTTTAGAACACTTTTCACACACATAAAGACAGATGTAAACAATTGGAGAAATATTAATTATTCAAAGGTAGGTTGAGCCAATACAATAAAAATGACAATTCTACTGAAAGTATTTATTAAGTACCATGCCAAATAATTTATTTCATAGAGTGGAAAAAATAGTAAAATTCATTTGAAAGAACAAAAGGTCAAGAATATCAAGGAAATCAATGAAAGTTTGTACCAGATTTCAAACAAAGTAGTAATTAGCCAAACAACCTTGTACCCAATAAGATAGAGACTGGAGGATCAATGGAATACATCAGGCACATAATATACAGTAGTAAATTATCATAGAAAGCTAGTTTTTGATAAACCCAAAGATCCAAACTTTGGGGGAAAGAATACATTATCTGACAAAGTTTGGGGGGAAACTAGAGGTATAGACTAACATTCACACCATATACCAAGATGAGATCAAAAGGGATACATGATTTAGGCACAAAGACAATTATCATGAGCAAATTAAGGGAGCATGAAAAAATTGTCAGATCTATGGCTAAGAGAAAAGTTTATGACCAAACAAGTGATAGAAAGGATCTATTTAAATTCATGGAGTAATTTTAGTGGGAATTTCACATGAGACTCAAATAATAGAAAGAACTCTATATACAGGTACAGCGAAGCAAAAATCAAATTAATACAATAATTCCCATGTTATTATCAACATTAGCTAACATCATCTTTTTTGTATTTTAGTAACCCACTCCCAATGTCCATTTCAACAACACATTTTGTCTTGGATCTCAGATATTCCATGTCTAGTCTCTGGAAACATCTTTTCTTGAACATTCTGTGATAGGCTTCTTCTTTCGTAGATTTGTTTCTTTGGTTCCAAGTTTTTCATAGAGACTCCTTAGATGGCCTGCTAAAGTCTTTTACAAAACAGATCGCAATACAAGTTAGCACAACCTTTCACATTATACTTCTCCAGTAATTGCTTCATGTGGTGAAGACTGGCTGGAACTTTATGGTTAGTCTAATCTTATGAACAACAGAGCTATAAGAATATCAAATTAGGAACAGTTTCCTTGAAACTTCGGAGAATTTTAGATTTTTACATGCCCCATTAGAATCTAGTTACATTTAACATACAAGATAACCAAATTCTGTTCTTTTAAAAAAAAATTGTCCACTCCACTTAATTCCAATTCTTTTAGTAGGATCAGATGCTATTAAAGACTTCATCCTATAAGAAAACAGAGGTAATAATATTATTTGCAGGTAGAGACTCTCCAGTTCAAGATTCAAGGTTACACAAATGAATTTATGGATTACAAGAGGCTGACTTTATTCTACTTATAACAAAAGATCTGGAATGGGATATGGGGATACTCTTAGTAATTAATCCCCCATTGAATACAGAAAATAGTATATACAGTAAATTGGTTGCCTATAGTAAAACACGTTTAGTTTTTAACCATATTCAAATAGAAGAGGTTATACATTGTCCTATAAAATGACTCAACGAAATGAATTTCTGTTCCTTAAAATGAAACAGGAGACATTTCTAAATTTAACCTCAAAATTAATAGATTCATATCTTTGTTTCACAAGCTTTTTTTTAACCTTTGTCCAATTATTCCCATAGCATTTTGAAAAAATGAGATATTTGAAGGTCTTCATCATAAATGAGGCTAGGAATTA
Source organism: Sminthopsis crassicaudata (assembly GCF_048593235.1). Classification (NCBI taxonomy): domain Eukaryota; kingdom Metazoa; phylum Chordata; class Mammalia; order Dasyuromorphia; family Dasyuridae; genus Sminthopsis; species Sminthopsis crassicaudata. Next base: position 85,922,573 of record NC_133623.1, read on the forward strand.
GCAGGCAGATGATAAGCCCAAGCACTAATTTACTTAAATATTTGAGACATTGCATAACCACACATTCAGACTTTAAAAAGTAAGATCTAACATACTTGTATGGTGCTCTTATCTTCTACCAAGCACTTGATTACAAGTGGTTTGCTACAAAATTTTGTTACAAAAGGAAAATTTGCTACAAAAGGAAAAAGTAGGGACAAGATTATAGCAGCCTCAAAACTGGGCCTCCTTGCCTATGTCTCAGCCCAGAATAACTCATCACATGTATGGCAGAGTAAAGCATCCTTCCATCTGTTTAACTTCAGATAAGTCTCTGTTTACAACCAGTCATGGAATAACAATTCTACCTCAGCCAGACTCAAGAAGAGCCAGGTGGGAAACACCCTTGCTTGAAAGGAAATAACAAAATGGGGAAACTGAACCAAAAGGATCCAATTTTTGGCTCAGCCATCTGGCTTCTTCCCAGATATAGACCTCCACCTCCAACAGTTCAGGATCACATTCTTTTAGTAGTTTGTATTTCTCAATTTCTCATAATATTTTTCAATTGGTGGATTACTGACTTAATGATCCATCAGACAACTATACCTGAATTCAAAAGTCAAAACAGGAGAAGTTACAGACCCAATAGATTTTACGTGAAATAGCAAGTTTAGCTAATCATTGTTTAGGATTAGATACAATTGTTTTCACTCTCATGGAGTTGCAAAAATAACCAATAAACACACACACACACACACACACACACACACACACACACACAATTTCACTTAACATCTTTCATTTTTTTTCTTTTTCTTCTTTTTTTTAGCCAATTGGGTTTAAGTGACTTGTCCAGGGTCACACAGCTGAGAAGAGTTAACTGAGATTTTAGCAGTGCCTTGCTCAGTGTCATACAGCTAGGAAGCATTAAATATCTGAATCCACATTTGAACTCAGGTCCTCCTAAATTCAGGGCCAGTGCTCTATCCACTGCATCATTTAGCTGCTCTTTTTTTTTTCCTTCTTGAAATCAAACATCATCAAAAATCACTTCTATATTTTAAACAAACTTGCAAATTATCAGTAAGCCAAACTCATAATTGAGGAAACTCCCTAACTCATAACAAATTCTTTTCTTAGCACTGATGGCCTTGCCCAAACAAATGGTTTCAAGTCTTTTAATAGGAGATTCTACAAGGTCTTTTATTGATGTTTTCATATTTTACAATTTTTTTTCTAGTTCTTACTGAGTCTCATTACTCAGTAATAAACCTAAATGGTAGGATTTTCCCCAAACTATTGCAGCTCATCTATCTGAAAGTTTTCAGGAGAGTTCAGATTTGCTGTTCCTTTCCCCTTAAATAAGTTTCTCTTGTTGTAGTTCTTAAAATTAAAATTGAACATAATCTGTTAGGAAAAAAACAAGTAGGAATCTCACATAATTTGTAGTCATTTTCAGTTTTAAGATACACCAATTTTAAAAGTTATTTTAAAATTAATCTGTCTTTACTTTGTAAGACTCTCTAAGTATCTTTTTTTTTTTGCTGAGGAAATTGGGGTTAAGTGACTTGCCAAGGGTCACACAGCTAGGAAGTATTACTTGTCTGAGACCACATTTGAATTCAGGTCCTCCTGACTTCAGGGTTGGTGCTCCATCCACTTCACCATCTAGCTGCTCCCTCCCTAAGTATCTTGAGATGTTCTAATTAAATTCAATTATCTTTTGATGGCTTGCTAATTCACACAAAATGTTCCTTCCCCCTTTCCTGAATCAGGAAAAGGTTCATAATATAAGCATGCACTTTTAAAGTTTCAGCTCTAATTTTTTTTCTATAAAACTTCATGGGCACTGTCCTCAAAATTGTCTCTCTATCATCACTGAGGTAACCTTTTTCATTAGCTGTGAAACAATAAATCTGTCATTCTAGGGGGGAGGATTGAGAACTGGTTTTTAGTCCCCTTAAAATAGATACTAGAGGTTGTTAGCTCAACACTTGCTGACATATATTCAACATTTATAAAACACATTTAAAACACAATTTAGATCTGAGGAGAAAAGATTCCCTCTTCCTTTTTGCTCCCTTAATCTGTCCTTCTACACTCCTAGAACTTGGCCACAATTCAGGAATGTAAGAAGAATCTTTCTGAAAACTTTTAGAGGTTCATTTTCTCTTAACAAGATACAGAGAAACAGATTGTCAGCAAAGTTTTTCCTTGTAAACTCCATGTACAAAATTATAGATTCTGAGAGACTCACAGAATACAAGCACAGAAAAACATCAACCAAACAACAGCTGTGAGACATTGGCTCAAAATATTATTTCTCCTTACTTGCCTTATTAGCTGTTGCAGGGGCCATGTTGTCTCTCACATACACATATACAGCCTAAGAAATTATCACCCTTTTGAAACTGCTCTTGTCGTGTTGCTTTCATACTCTCATCTAAATCTTCTCTTTTACAATCATATCTGAAATGATCTTTACTGATTTTTTTCCTCTTCTGCCTCTCTCCTACCCCTCTGATGTAAGTAGTCAGAAAGGGAGGGAGGGAGGGAGAGAAAAATAAATTGACTTACCTGAACTAATCTAAGTGAAATGAGCAGACCCAGGAGATCATTGTACACAGCAACAACAAGATTATACGATGATGGATTCTGATGGACGGCTCTTTCCAACAATGAGATGATTCAAACCAGTTGCACTTGTTCAGTGATGAAGAGCCTTCTACACCCAGAGAGAGGCCTGTGGGAACTGAATGTGGATCACAACATAGCATTTCACACTTTCTGATGATGTTTGCTTGCATTTTGTTTTCTTTCTTCTTTTTTTTTCTTTCTAGATCTGATTTTTCTTGCGCAGCAAGATAATTGTATAACTGTAAATACATATATTGGATTTAACATATATTTTAACATATTTAACATGTATGGGACTACCTGCCATCTAGAGGAGGGGGTAGGGGAGAAAGGGGGAAAATTTGGAACAGAAAGTTTTGCAAGGGTCAATGTTGAAAAATTACCCATGCAAATGTTTTGTAAACAAGAAGCTTTAATAAAAAAAAAAAAGAAATAAAAGAAAAATAAACTCTTTTTTTTAGCGATCATATTTGAATGCTCTTCACTGATTTTTTTCCTCTTCTGTCTCTCTCCTGCCCCCTGATGTAAGTAGTTAGAAAGGGTAGGGAGGTAAAGAGAGAAAAATAAACTCTCTCTTTCCTTTATCTTATATTGGGCAATTATCATTTTAACATCTCTCTTTATAGCACTGAAATAGTCTGTTTATCTAGACTATAAATCTTTCAATAAGCAACATAAAGTGCCAGAATATGGGGTTTCCCCCGGGGAGGCCTGTCAAGACACAAGCCAATCTGTATTTTCCAGACAAATCCATATTTGTGCATCTTAGGCTACTCTGCCCACACAAGCTGGGATTACTCCCCAGAAAACATACTGCCTCTCCCTCAGGGATGAGAATAGCCATGCTTTTCTCCTGCAGTCTTCCTATGCCTCCCCCTCTCCCCAGACCATTTCTTTGGAGTCCCGCCATGCCAAGTATGGTGGGGGCAGTTCTGTTCTGCTTTGATTATGCTATTGTAGAGTGGAATACCCTCTAAGAGAATACTGAGAAACCAAAAAATAGGTTTTATTAGCATTAATTGTGGGAGTTTACTCCAAAGAGACTCAGTCCTTGGCAGGAGAAGGAAAGAATGCTGGATCTCCACACCTAGTCAAGGCCAGGTCAGATATTACATGAAAACCAAACAAAGAAGGCATATTGCCAGGGATGGCCCAGGGTCACGGGCAAGTTTTCCCATAAGAGAGTTGGAACTTTTTTTTGCTAATTACATTTACTCATGATAGTTTATATTCTCTGTAGAGTCATAGGTCAGGTTCTCACAAGGTCTACCAGCATACAGCATTTAGGTAAGCTAGCACTCCAAACCAACTACAAGTACCTCAGCACTAGAACTTTCCAGCTAGAACAATCCCCCCTGATGAGATGAAAGAGGTGTGTAGATTCTCAACGGGAAGACCCTTTAAGGGAGACAAGAGTAGCCTAAAGTCCCCAGATTGGCAAAGAGTGGAGAAGGACAAAAATAGATAGCTCTCCCTGCTACTGGGGACTTAACTCTCACTAACTTGCAGCTAATTTTTTATTTCGTTTTTTATATGAATTGGTCTATCAATTGCAGGCTAATTTAAATAGATTGTTAGGCAGGAAAACTTTGGCACTATGTATTGAAGAAGGGCCTTTGAAAATTGGTATTAGGGTCAAAAAGGTTCAGCACAAATCATATGGGTCCCTATTGTGGCCCAAAGGACAAAATTTTCAGTTAGTAAAAACTAAAACTTTAAAACTGGTCTTTCAAAAACCAAAATTCATACACACTAACTTCTTGATTAAACCAATTAGAGATAAAGAAAAACTTTGTTGGCAAGCACATCTGCTTAACTGGGTTTCTGTCTTGATAATTAGACCAGCTTTTTCCTGCAGTCTGATCAACCAAAGTAAAAGTATAGTGAGCAAACTCTTTTTTTTTTTCTTTTTGCAGAACTTTATAAACTCTCCAAAAAAAAAAAAAAAAGCTTAATATGTCTCTCTGTGCCTTTCTGGCTTTGGCCATGTTGGACAGGGGGAGATAGGGAGTAGGGAGAAGGAAGGATGCTGCTAAGAGATATGTAAGAAAACAGGGATCATGGTTCCCAAATGCAGAAAAGTAGGTGACATTAGAAACTAATTAGAGACCAAAGGTTGTCCCCTCTACTAAAAATCTCCAAATTGTGATCTGTAAAATTTGCTTTATCACTAGCTTCTGGGAGAGTAACCAGTTCACTTTAGCTATGTTAAAAGGGAAGGCAATTTTACTGATCAGAAAAAAAGCAAACTGAAAATAGTGAATTCTCACTTTATAAAATGACTAGGGCAAGAAGAAAGCTTGTTTTAAAATCAGGAAGCAGATGAAAAGAAAGTAAAATTTTAACATGCCACTGCATTTTAAATGAATTGTTTAGATATACTAGAAACACCATAAATTTGTGCTAGACTCAGTGGAAGTGAAAATGGTTCAAAATTGGATTTCAAGAAAAGTAAGATTACAATCAATTTGAGAAAGAATTGTTGAAGATAGAGTTAAACAAAAATATAACATCACAAAAGATTATACCAGTCAAGTGTACTCACCTAATGTGGAGGGATTTCATATTTTAAAAGACAAAACTATTTATAAACATAAGAATAAAACACAAACATTTTGAGATAAGAAATGATTGTAAATTATTTCAGGGTGTTATTTGCCTCACTGTCTTGGGTACTGAAACAAATAAACATTGCATAGAATAAAATTAGGAAGCTACAATAAAAAATTAATTTTTATCACTTAGAAGGATCGTCTTACCTTTTCTAAAGTACACATTATAAATGTACTTGTTTTATAAAAACAAGTTCTAGTATTTTCAGGGTGAGCAATCCACTTCAGTATCAAAGAGCTAGAGAAATTGGCAGATCTTTTTTAAAAGTCAAAGATTTTGTTTAATCAAACTAGTATATGTCAGTCAAGGGTACTGTTGTTAGTTTAGAATGGTTTAAATTTAGAGCCAACCTAATGTTCATTGCATCTCACCAATCTTCATCTCAGCATTCACTTTTCAATTTGTGGGGATAAGAAACTTTGTAATGTATGTTTAAAAGACTGAATTAAAAAATTGAAGCAAAAACTAAGAAAATAAAATAATTATTTGGCTTTTAGGTTATTTAAAAAATGAAGAGGCAGTATTGGGAGTACTACCACAAAATTTTGAACATGAGCTAACTAGAAAACAGTGGACCCTGAGATTAAAATATTGTCACTAGCAACTATAAATTAAATATGATTTGGTTGGTCTTACAACCAGGTTATTGTCCCTATTTTACTTATAAAGAAGTTTGATTGTGGTACAAAAGAAGATTTCATCTGGCTTCTGTGTGTGAAAGTGGTGATAATAATAGCGCTGAGTTGTTGGAGGAATTAAATGACTAAAATGCTTAGCATAGTTAACTTTTGTTACTTGGGTTTGAATTAAATAACATCAACAATAAGAACACAAATGATTTTCTAAGAAAGATAAGTTTTTATCTAACTGAAGACATGAAATTTGACTTGAGAATCTTGGCATTATGCTTAAAAAACAAATATATCTTAAACTATGAGTTTTCTAATATTGTGGAATTTGAAAGGATATTAGACATATGAATATAAATATGAATTCTCTTTTAATTAGAGCATACCTTTAAATACATATCGTATGAAATTTTTCTAAAACTTTGTAAAGTGCTGTTGGAGAGATCACTTCCTTCCTGAGTCTTTAAAATGAATGTCATAATAATCTTTGAAAAAAAATTCTAATAATAGATAGCCTTTTACCTTAAATTGTTATAATTGATTAAGAGATTTGAGGACCCCACCAACCAGAATTAGGATCTATTTGTAACTATATTTTAGTTCTTGAAATGGATTAAATGGATGTCCTTTGCCTAAAATAAGTTTAATCTTTTGAACTGAACTGCTAAAAAATATCAAGATTATTTTTTAAAACTTTTTAATATTTAAGTATTCTGTGGATTAGATTTTCCTATAAATTAGCCTCCTAAATGGACATAATTCAATCTTATTATTTATAACTTGCCCTATAAGGTAAGTTAGCAAATGTTTCAAGTTGTAATTGAGAAATCAAAAACTAACGTTTCCCAAGTATTACAGAAAGCAGCCCACTGAAATTCTTTAAAGTAAACTTTAAGAACTGGGTTGAAGAGCAGGAAATAGGGGCAGCTAGGTGGCGCAGTGGATAGAGTACCAGCTCTGAATTCAGGAGGACCCAAGTTCAAATCTGGTCTCAGACACTTAACACTTCCTAGTTGTGTGACCCTGGGCAAGTCACTTAACCCCAGCCTCAGAAAAAGAAAAAAAAAAAAAAAGAGCAGGAAATAAAAAATGTGGTAAATATTATAGAGTGTGTGTGTGTGTGTGTGTGTGTGTGTGTGTGTGTGTGTTGTGTATGTATTAAATACGATAGTATATATGGTAATACATATATATATGTGTGTATATATACATATATAGATATACATACATATATAGAGAGAGATAGTATATATAGTATGTAGTAAAATACTGTCACCAAAATTTTTAATCAACTGTGACTACTCCTCAGTGGATATCTCTATATTGGGTTTTATATTTCATTGCCTGTGATTAATAAAATACCAAAGAAAATGAATGTTTTGCAATATAACATTTTTAAATGAATTCTATTGAAATAGTTTTCTCTTGTAGTATAAAATCTGAGAAAAGCCAGTAGGGCAGATTATTAACCTTTCGGATCTGAATGCTGTTATTTCAATTTATCTATTATGGAATGGGTCAAAAATGCTTGAAAACTCCTAGTTAATGAGTGTGGGGTCTTGATTGGTGAAAGCCATACCAAAGAAAGATGAAAATTAAAAAAACAAACGAACAAACAAACAAAAAACAACTAAAACAATTACAGAAACACAGTATCCAGCAAATAACCTTGTGTGTGCCTGGGAACTTACTCAAACTGACCAGCTCACGGCCTTGAGTATCTGGACATCTTAACCATCTGCACTGGCCAATGTCCTTGTCCTGGGCCTAGGAATCAAGGCCCCATTCCCAAGCAGTAACACAAAACATTAGCCAAACTGCATAAATGTATGCATGATGCTTTATAGCTCTTCCTCCTTTTGTTTGATTTCTGTTAATTGCCTCAGGGCTTTTGGGGAGTCTTTGCAAGGACAGGGTCTCCCACTGACTTGTCTGGCCGCTGTTCCAGACAGCCCCTGTGTAAGTAACCATATGATGATTAAACCACTTTGATAGCAAACTTCTATTAAAATGACAGGTAGATACTATTTGATAGATAAACATTGAAACATGCAAATATGACAAATTTCCATCTTAATTAATTAATTGGATGACTTCCTAGCTTTACCTTGCTAATAGCTATTTATTTATGTTTTTTAAGATTAAATTCTTGAAATATCTCATTCTGTTACAGCAGTTTGGGATACTGTCCTCCTAAGGTGGGGGGGGGGGGGAAGGTGTGAATTAGATGAGAAATATCAGAAAAGTTTATAAGGATGAGTAGAAGTTTCCCAGAGGTTTCCAAGCATTTCCAAGAAAGTTGTTTAATAAGTTTTGAGAAATAAGATCAAACTGGTTTCTCCAAAAATTAGATATATGTGTATGTAAAGATGTACATGTGTATATGTATGTGTAAATGTATATGCATGTGATTAGCTTATAAGATTGCATTGTTAACTGAATTTTTTTTCATATTTGAAGTATCTTTCTAATAATTTTAAGAGAAAAAAAGACTCATTTCTCAATTCAGGCCCTCATGATGTAAAAACTAAAATTTTCTAACATTTCAGGTGAATTACATTCACAGCTCGATTAATCAAATCAGAACCATAAGGCTCGAGCTAGAAGGTTGTATTGAATTATATATTGAAATTATATTGAAAGAATTCCATAGCTTGGGGGATGCAGTACAGACTAGACCAGGGGTTCTCAAAGTATGGCCCGCAGGCCATATGCGGCCCTCTGAAGACATTTAGTTTTGTTTTTACTATAGTCCGGCCCTCCAACAGTCTGAGGGACAGTGAACTAGCCCCCTATTTAAAAAGTTTGAGGACCACTGGACTAGACCTTTGAAATGCTTCATCTATAACCAGGATTCCTGTGAAGAGGCAGGACTCAACAAAAAAACTTTGTTCCCTTCCCGGCTACCTCTGCACCATCTGTCTTCCTCTGTCTCAGAGGAAGAGGTCTTCCTCTGAAAACTTTGTCAATGGTATAGGCTACAAGCAATAAAGCTTTTTAATCTGTAGAATAGCCCACTCATTTTTTGAAACTATAAAAATGGTACCACAGCCAGCATTTTTAGCATTATTGTCCATAGCTCGATCTCATGACAAATGTTGGGTAAGGAATAATGCTGTCTTTAGTCAAGAACGACATCATCTGTTCATTGGGCTCCACAAATGTTGGGTTTGTCTCCATCTCAACACCCCTAATCATGGATGCATATTCCTCTCCATATAATTTTGTGTTTAAAAAAAAGTGATTGTGTAACACCAGAGTTTGGAGGACAACCCATACAGCACATCAGCTCAAGAAATGTTTTGAGACTACTAGGAACATAAGAAAGTTAGCCTGGCAATACTATGGTATACTTGACTTGAAATCTTCCACTTTAGAAGCTGAGGTCTTTGGGACTTTCACTACTTTGTCACATAGATGTTTGGGAAGGACCAGTACCTCTGGTGTGAGGCTTTGCCCAACTAGCTTCAAGGCTCTCGTCCACCTTTGGTGTCCACCTGGTAGACAATCCTCACCTGTCACTCCAAGAAACTGGAGCATGAGCAGCAGGCATATCCCAGTACTAAAAGAGAGAGGACAAAACAGAAGAAAAGATAGAGGGAAATGTAGAATTGGGAATCATAACTGGGAATATGAATTGGATGAACTCACCCATAAAACAGAAGCAGATAGCAGAATGGATTAGGAACCAGAATCTAACAAAATGTTGTTTACAAGAAACGCACCTGAAACAGAAAGACACACAGATTTAAAATAAGGGCCTGATTCAGAATCTATCATGATTCAGTTGAAGTAAAAAAAAAAAAAAAAAAAAAAAAAAAAAAAAAAAAAAAAAGCAAAAGGAAGAGGTAGCAATATAATTTCAAAGAAAGAGCAAAAATAGACCAACATAAGCAGGGAAACGACATCTTACTACAAGTTACCATGGACAAGGGCATCTTTCAATGTCAATGCTGAACATATATGTACCACACTGCCTAGCATCAAAATTCCGCTTTTGAAAAAAATCATAAAATCAATAAAACATTTTTATTGACAAAATGAAGAAGGAAAAAGTGAATATATTTGATGGTTAAGAAAATATGGAAAAATCAACATATTCAAAAAAAACCCACAGAAGTAAACAACAAAATGGAAGTTCTAAAAATCAAATATTAACAAATGAAAAAGCCAATCAAATTTGAAAAATCTAACTTGGAATTTTAAAATATATATATATATATATAAACTATGAGATAATTCATGTTTTGAAAGTAAAAAATGGACAAGAAAAATGCAAACAAAATAAACCAAAGGAAAATATTAGAAACATTGCCCAGCTATTAACCAAGAAAATCAATCATTTAAATGAAATGAATGAATATTTACAAAAATCTAAAATATCTATATTAACAGGATACTACAGAAAATTTCAAGAATCCAATCATAGAAAAATGAATAGAAAAAGGCATAAATTAAATCCCAAAGGAGGAAAAATTCCCAGGACCAGATGTATTTGTGAGAATCACAACAAAAAGAAAAATTAATATTTTATTACTTAATCTGTTTGTAAATAAAAAAGAGAGAACCTACAGAATTTCTTTTATAATATCAATTTCATTTAATACCAAAATGAGGGAAATTCAAAACAGAAAGAAAACCAGAGGAAAAAATCTCTAAGGCTCAAAAAATTTAAAAGGTGCCCAAAGATTTATATGAATAGACAGCAGAACTACACTAGTGACAGATCCTGCTTGGCACAGAAAACCAACCATAAAATAAACAAGAAAGAAGCTAAGGAGATGGACACATTTATGGAAAATTAATAATCTAATCCTAAAGACTGAGTGGATCATAGTAACAGCCAACACTTTTCACTTAAAGAGAATGACAACAATGAGACAACGTAGCAAAATTTATAGGATGAAGCTAAAGCAATATGTTCGGGGTAATGTATACCTTTAAACCCTTACATCAATAAAAGAGAGAAAGAACGGATGAATGAATTGGGTGTAGAATTAAAAAAAAAAAAAACTAGGGAGAGGATAAATTTTAAATAATCAATTAAATACCAAAATGGAAATCCTGAAAACCAAAGGAATGATAAAGTTGAAAGTTTAAAAATATACAAATAAAACTAGGAATTAGTTTTATTTTAAAAAAATAAAATAAACCCCTGGTTAATTTGTTGTTGTTTTTTTAAAGGAAAGAAGTTTAAAAATATAAAAGGAAAGAACAAAAGGAAACAATGTTAAAAATGAGAAGAGTGAATGCACCATCAATAAAGATGAAATTAAAGCAATATCAGGAGCTATTCTGCTTCACTGCTGTCCATAAAACTGACAATCAGTGAAACTGATAAAAATTGACAAAAATAAAAATTGACCAGATGAACCAAAAAAGAAAGAAATTTAAATAACCTTATTTGGCGGGGGAAGGAAAAAGAAAGAGTATCAATGAGCTCTCTTCAAAAAAAAAAAAATTTGCAGGACTAGATGGATTTACCAATGAATTTGACCAAATGTTTAAGGAACATTTAAATTAAATGCTAAATTAAACAGATACAGAAAGAGTCTTCAATTGTTTTTATGACACAAACATGACTTTAATGACAAAATTTGGGAAAGAAAAAAACAAAGAAAAAAACAAAAATTACCCTAATGAATATTGATGCAAAAAAAGTTAAATGAGTATTGGCAAGGAAATTACAGAAATATATAAATCATACACTATGACTAGGTGGGACTTTTCCCAGAATGCAGCAAGTCTGGCTCCATTTGAACAAAACCGTCCGCACAATTGTCCATTTCATTAACAGAACCAACAAAAATCACAGGATATCTCAACAGAAGTAGAAAAAGTTTCTGACAAAATAAAACCCCATTCCTATTAAAAATATTAGAAAGCATAGGAATAAATAAAACCTTTCTTCAAATGGTAAGTGATATCTATGTAAAACCAAGAGCAAAATGGGGGTTGACTAGAAAACTTCCCAATAAGATCCAGGGGGAAGCAAGGATGTCCATTATCACCAATACTATTCCATAGCGAATTAGAAATGCTAGCTTTAGCAATTTATTAGAAAAATCAATTGAAAGAACAACAACAACAACAAAGGCAGTGAAGAAACAAACCAATCACTTGTGGCAGCTGATATGATAGTATACTTAAGTGAACCCTAGAGAAGGTATAAAGGCATATAAAATAGGTGTATAAATGAAACGTTTACTGAAAATAAATCATAATTTTCCAACCCTCACATTCAGCTACATGGCCATATATGAAGTCACAAACCAGTTTCAGAAGTTTGCCCAGAGAATCAACCAAAAAAACCGAGTTAAAACAATGAACAATTTTAGCAAAGTTGCAAGACATACAATAAAGCTACATCAATCGTGGACAATTGCATGTACCACCAACAAAACCCAGCAGGAGGAGACAGCGAGAGAGATGGCCTTTAAAATAACTGCAGGCAATGGAAACGCCCAGGAGTCTCTCTCACGCCCAGAAATGGTGTGAACATAATTTCTAACTACTTCCACACAAATCAGACAGAGAAATATTCATTGCTCATGAGCGGGTCAAGCCAGGATCTCCCGTTCCCAACGGGGCCCAATCTCCGCCTGCCGCCTACCCCTCCGAGGCACAGGCCTCGAGCCCCTGGGGCCCAGTTCCCTTCTCTGACAAAGGATTTGGGGGCCCGCAGGAAGGATGGCACGGGGACGACGGAGGGGGGGGGGGGCGGCCGTGGAGAGGAGCAGGCGGCTGACAGCGGGTTCTCCTTTCGTGCGCCCGTCCAGCCTGCCCTGCTCAGCCCAAGTTCCTCCACCAAGTGACTCGGGGCCGACACCCACACGGACTGCACCCAGGGAGATGCACACACGTCCCAGCACACTCGGCTCCTCAGATGGAGCCCCCTCCTGCCCGCCCGCTGCGCGTCTCCCGGGCAACAGCAAAGTTAGCTCTGGACCAGGACCACGGGCGCTTCCTCCCCTCCCGGCGAAGAAAAGGCCAGGAGCTCCCGAGAGGGCGAGCCCTCTGGCGCCTTCCCTCTCTCCATCCCTCTGTCCCTCTGTCCCTCCGTCCCTCTGTCCCTCCGTCCCTCTGTCCCTCTGTCCCTCCGTCCCTCCTTTCCTCTCTCCGTCCCTCTGTCCCTCTGTCCCTCCGTCCTGAATAAGAAATTAAAATTTCATATTAGAATTGTAAGCTCACTCAAATCTAACAGGCCTGAGCTTCTAAATTATGGGAATTTGACCATTCCATGAACTCTATATGTCCTTGACAATAGATACCCGGAACTAGCCATTCCTGGGAATGTCTATGCTTAGGGCTGGGTGGCTCCCTCCCCGAGCATATACAATTGATAAGGAAACACAGCAAGGTGTAGACATATGGAATGAGTCAAAACACCAGATGGTCACTATTTTATATGTCAAGATGATATATGAAGTGAGTCAAAATACTAAATGGTCACACATGTCAGACTTCTTGGCTGAAAGCCCTCTTTGTTTAAGAGAGGTATATAAGACTGAGAATCTTACATCTCCACTGAGTCTCACCCGAGGGGAGGACGCTCCACCCAGAAAAATCTTTATACAATTCAAGTTGATTGAGGCTGAAACGGGGCTCCCAGCCATTTGAGTTTTTGAGGTTCCCTTGAATTGGTGATGTATTCTCTTCCTCTATCTGCTATAATTGTCATGTTGTTAATTGTTCTTATTTCCATTTGTTTGTTTGTGTAAATCTAAATTGTCTGTACCTTGTCTTGTTTGATTAAAACTTTTTACTTTTACTTTTTAACTGAGTTTGAGAGTGTCATTTATAGGAGCGAATCCGAACTTTTCTTTCAAATCATAATACATGTCCCTCCGTCCCTCTCTCCCTCCGTCCCTCCGTCCCTCCATCCCTCCATCCTTCCTTCCCTCTCTCCGTCCCTCCGTCCCTCCGTCCCTCCAGCGCTGGCAGGTTCAGCTCAGAAGCGAGGGGCCAGGGGCGAGGGGACGAGTCCGGAGGCACGGAGAGGGAAGGGGATGGAGGCTTTCTGCAGTGCACTGGGAGGAGCTGGCGGGGCTGGGCGCCCCTAAGCTCTGACCCCCGGAGCCAGACCCTCCCTCGAAATCACCCAGTGTAACATGCAGAGTCAGTATCACAGACACACTCTGTGTCACACACACCTGTAACAGATACGCTCAGTCACACACACTCTCAGTATCACACAGTCACACACACACTCTGTGTCACACAAACTGTCACACAATCAGTGTCACTCATTCTCAATGTCACAGACACACACTCAGTGTGTCACAGTGTCACAGTCAAAATCTCAGTTTCACATACAAACTCTCAGTGTCACATGACATATTCGCTGTCACTCAGTGTCACAATCAATGTCATACAGTGTCACATGACACATTCAGTGTCACACTGTTTCACAGAAACACTGTCACATGACACACTCAGAGTCAGAGTGACATATTGTCTGTGTGACAGACACACTTTCAGTGTCACACCCATTCAGTGTCTCACACACTGTCACACACTCTGTGTCACAGACACACTCTCAGTGTCATAGACACACAGTGCCACACAACACACCCTGTGGCACACACACTCTCAATGGCACAGACTCAGTGTCACAAACACAATCAGTATCACAGTGTCACACACACTGTCACATTCGCTCACTGTCCCCTGACACACTTTCAGTGTGAGACACACTTTTAGCATCACACACTCATTGTCACAAACTCACACTCAGTTTCACATGGCCCATACTCAGTGTCACATGACGCACTCTCAGTGTCACATGGCACCCTGTTCGTGTCACACACTTTCAGTTTCACAAAACACTATGAGTGTCACAGAAACACTCTTTCACAAACACATTGTCACATGACACACTTCAGTGTCACACACAACCTTAGTGTCACATAAAGTACTCTCGGTGTGACATATTATCAGTGTTACAGAAACACTGTGTCAAACACAATCAATGTCACATACTCAGTGTCACATGACACACTCAATGTCACAAATACTCTGTCACAAACACACTCCTAGTGTCACATGACACTCTTGGTGTCACAAACACACTCTCAGTTCCACATACACATTCTCAGTGTAACAAACACACTCTTAGTGTCACATGACACACTCAGTGCCACAGACACTGTCACAGACACACTCAGTGTCAAATGATACACTCTCGGTGTGACAGAAACACTTTCAGTATCACACATATTCAGCATCAAACACACACATGCTCAGTGTCACAAGACCCACACTCAGTGTCACATGAAAGTGTCTCAGACACACCGTCACCCATGCTCAGTGTCACATGACACAATCTCAGTGTCACAGATACTTCCAATGTCACACACTTTTAGTGTCATACACGCAGTGTAACACACACAATCAGTGTCAGGCACACTCTTACTAATAACACACACTCTGTGACAAAGAAACATTCTCAGTGTCATAAATCTGAGTTTCACATGATCTACCCTTGTATCACACACACACTCAATGTCAAAAGACACACTCTCAGTATCACACACACTCAGTGTCACATGACACTCAATGTAAAAAACACTGTGCCACATGACCCACTCTCAGTGTCACATGGCACACTATCAATGTCAAAGGCACACTTTCAGCATCACATGGCGTACTTCATTTCACGCACTGAGTTAAACAGGACATCCTCGCAGAGTCACATGACACACTGCTTCACATACACACTCTGTGTCACATGACACACTATCAGTGTGATCTGACACACTCAATGTCAAAGAGACACTCTCTGTCACATAACCCAAACTGAGTGTCACATGACACACTGTTTCACAGACACACACTCAGTGTCATATGACACATTCTTAATGTGAAAGACATTCTCAGTTTCACATGACACTCTCAATATCTCATGACACACTTTCAGACACACTCTCAGGGTCACATGACATGCTTAATGGGAAAGACAACCTCTGTGTCACATGACATTCTCAGTGTCACATGACACTGTTTCATAGACTGTAATGTGCTGTTGTCTCCAGAAGCTGCCGATTGCTCTCTGGGAGGAGATCTGCTGTGTCAACTCAAATCTCTCAGACAGATTCTTCTTCCCTGTAGAGAACCGTTGTCTCCAGACAGTTGCTGTTCACTCTCGTCCAGAGTAGTGACTTCCCTCTTTTATCCTCCCAGAGAATGGGCATGGGATAATGCAAGGGCATTCTGGGAAAAATTACTTCAACCAATGAACTTGCTCTTCCCCAGGAATTCACAAGTAAAAACTCCCAGTAGAGAATTGTCAAGTACTGACTTAGTACTTAGTAAGAACCTAATATCTCATTATCTCATTAGCACTTAGTAAGAATCTAACATCTCCCACTTTCTTTTGATTTAGAACATAGGGTGGTCATGACCTTGAAACATAAATCCATCAATATGGGAGGCATTACACATAATTATATAGATTACATAAACACATAGTAACATAGTAACATAACACATGCTAGAAATATGTAACAAATAACATGATCAAATAATCATAAATTGAGAATTTATAAATGTCCATAAGTCCATTGTCCATTAGTCTCCTCTTGTGTTAGGAAATCCAATGATTCCTGCTGGTTTTAAAGTTCTTTAACAGTCTTCTTATTAGCCATGCTCTTTCAGTGTCAGATGTTTCTTAGATTTTCTCCTTTATTTTGAGGTCTTTCTCTTTTTCTGTCTCTCTGATGGACAAGGCGAATACGACTCGTTGGCACCCATCTGATTCCTTCTCCTGCTGAAGAAATACAAGCAAAGCCTCTCCCCCAGGCAGTTAACCTCTCTGGTCCCTTCCATTCACCACTTTCTGGGTCTCTCCACATGACCTGGCAATTATCTAAGGACAGTGGAGCTGCTCGCACTGGACACTGCCCTTCTGGTGGGTTATAAAACCTGTCTGCCGGAGCCAGTGCATCTTTGTCAAAAATTAGAAAATTAATGGTATAGAGAACTAAATTTAGAAGTTCCCTAGGGCTGCCTGTGGCTCCCCCTTTCTTTTGTTTTTGGAAGAGTGTCTTAATGTCTCTGTTTCTTCTCTCTACTATTGCCTGACCTTGCGGATTAAAAGGTATGCCCGTGGTATGTAAAATCTTATACTGCACACAGAAGTGCACAAACTGTTTAGAACTATATTCATGTATTTTCATTCACATTCAGTTTCACATCACACACACTTAATGAGGAAAACACTCAGTGTCACATGACACTTTCACTGTCACATGATACTTTCACTGTCACATGACACACTGTTTCACGGATGCACTCTCAGGGTCACATGACATTCTTAATGTGAAAGGCACTCTCTGTGTCACATGACACACTCACAGTGTGACATGCTACACTCTATTTCACAGACACACACTCTGTGTCACATGACACACTCTTAATGTGAAAGACAGTGTCACATGACACTGTTTCACAGACACACAATGTCACATGACACTCTTAATGTGAAACACTCTCAGTGCCACATGACACACTCACAATGTCACGACACTTTCAGAGACACTCAGTGTCACATGACACACTCTTAATGTGAGAGACACTCTCAGTGTCACATAACACACTCCCAATGTCCCATGACACACTCTTGATGGGAGAGCCTCTCCGTATTACATGACACACTCAATGTGAAAGACACTGTCACATGACACACTCTCAATTTCACATGACACAGTCACAGACACAGTGTCACATGACACAGTTTTAATGTGAAATACACTCTCTGTGTATCATGACACACTCGCAGTGTCACATGACAGTTTCACAGTGTCACATGACACACGGTTTCACAGACACACACTCAGTTTCACATGACACTCTTAATGTGAAAGACACAGTGTCACATGACACACTGTCACATGACACAGTATCACAGACACACACTTAGTGTCACATGACACACTTAATGTGAAAGATACTCTGTGTCGCATAACACACTCTTGATGTGAGACCCTCTTAGTATGACATGACACACTCTTAATGTGAAAGGCAATCTCTGTGTCACATGACACACACTCTGGGTCACATGATACTCTTAATGTGAAAGACATTCTTAGTGTCACATGACACTCTCTCAGTGTAACATAACACACTTTCCCACCCACTCATTGTCACATGACACACTCAATGTGAGACACTCTGTGTCATATGACATACTTGCAGTGTCACATGACACACTCTTCATGTGAAAGATACTCTGTGTCACATGACACACTCTGTGTCACATGACACACTCTTAATGTGAAAGACACTCTGTGTCACATAACACACTCTTGATGTGAGACCCTCTTAGTATCATATACCACACTCTTAATGTGAAAGACACTGTCACATGACACACATTCCATGTCACATGACACACAGTGTCACATGACACGCCATTTTGCAGACACACTCTCAGGGTCACATGACACACTTGCAGTATGACATGCCACACTCTATGTCACAGACACATACTATGTGTCACATGATACACTCTTCATGTGAAAGATACTCAGTGTCAAATGACACACTGGCACACACTCAGTGTCACATGACACACTGTTTCACAGACACTCTCAGGGTCACATTACACAATGTGAAAGGCACTGCATCAAATGACACTCACTGTGTCACATGACACACTGTTTCACAGATACACACTCAGTGTCACATGACACACTCACAGTGTGACATGCCACATTCTATTTCAGAGACACACACTCCATGTCACATAAAATACTCTTAATGTGAAAGACACTGTCACATGACACACTCTCAGTATCACATGACACACTCTTAATGTGAAAGATGATCTCTGTGCCACATGACACACTCTGTTTCACAAACACACAGTGTCACATGACACAATTTGAAAGACACTGTGTCACATGACACTTGCAGTGTCACATAACACACTGTGTGAAATGCCACACTTTGTCACAGACACACACTGTGTCACATGACACACTCTTAATGTGAAAGACACAGTGTCAAATGACACACTGACACACATTCAGTGTCACATGACACACCCATAATGTGAGACACTCTGTCACATGACACACTCTTAATGTGAGACACTGTGTCATATAACACTCTTAATGTCACATGACACACTGTTTCACAGACGCACTCGCAGGGTCACATGACACAATGTGAAAGACACGCTCAGCATCATGTGACACAGTGTCACATGATACACTGCTTCACAGATACACATTCAGTGTCATATGACACACTTAATGTGAAAGACAGTGTCACATGACACAATGTGAAAGACACTGTGTCACATGACACACTCTGTTTCACACTCAGTGTCACAACACACTCAATGTGAAAGACACTCTCAGTGTCACATGACACCCTTGCTGTGTCACAATGCACTCTGTTTCACAGACACACAGTGTCACATGACACACTCTTAATATGAAAGACTCAGTGACTCACTCACAGTGTCACATGACACACTCTTGATGGGAGACCCTCTTAGTATCACATGACACACTCTTAATGTGAAAGACACTCTCAATGTCACATAACACAGAAACACACTCAGTGTCACATGACACACTCTTAATGTGAACGATACTCTCTGTGTATCATGACACACTCACACTCACATAACAGTTTCACAAACACACTGTCACATGACACACTCTGTTTCACAGACACACACTCAATGTTTCCAGACACACTTTTAATTTGAAAGACACTCTGTCACATGACACAATCGCAGTGTCACATGACACAGTGTCACAAACACCCACTCAATGTCTCATGGCACACTCTCAGTGTCACATGACACACTCTGTTTCACACACACTTTCACATGTCACACTTTTTTTTTTTTTCCCCCCTGAGGCTGGGGTTAAGTGACTTGCCCAGGGTCACACAGCTAGGAAGTGTTAAGTGTCTGAGAACAGATTTGAACTCGTGTCCTCCTGAATTCAGGACTGGTGCTCTATCCACTGCGCTACTTAGCTGCCCCACATGTCATACTCTTAATTTGAAAGACACTCTCAGTATCACATGATACACAGTGTCACATGACACACTGTTTAACAGAAACACACAGTGTGACATGACACACTCTTAATGTGAAAGACCCTCTCTGTATATCATGACACACACTCAGTGTCACATGACACACTCTGAATGTGAAAGACACTGTGTATCATGAAACACAGTGTCACATGACGGAGTTTCACACTCAGTGTCACATGACACTCTTAATGGAAAAGACAGTCTCAGTGTCACATGACACACTCTCAGTGTCACATGACATTCTGTTTCACAGACACACACTTAATGTCACATGACACACTCAATGTGAAAGACAGTGTCACATGACACAGTGTCACGTGACACACTCTCAGGGTTACATGACACAATGTGAAAGTCACTCTGTGTCACATGACAGTGTCACATGACACACTTTTCCACAAACATATAATCAGTGTCACATGACATACTTAATGTGAAAGACACTCTGTGTCACATGACACACTTGCAGTGTGACATGCCACACTATTTCAGAGACACACACTCCATGTCACATGACACACTCAATGTGAAAGACACTCTTAGTGTCACATGAAATAGTCTCAGTGTCGCATGATACACTGTTTCACAGACACACTCTCATGGTGAAATGACACTCTTAATGTGAAAGACACTCTCTGTGTCACATGACACACTTGCAGTGTGACATGCCATACTCTATTTCACAGACACACACTCCATGTCACATCACATACTTTTAATGTGAAAGACACTCTTAGTGTCACATGACATACTCTCTGTGTCACATGACTGTTTCAGAGACACACGCACAGTTTCACATGATACACTCAATGTGAGACTCTCAGTTTCACATGATACACACAGTGTCACATAACACAGTTTACCAGACACACACTTAGTGTCACATGACACACTTTTAATGTGAAAGACACTCTGTGTATCATGACACACTCAGTGTCACATGACATTCTGTTTCACAGACACACACCTAGTGTCACATGACACACTCTTAAAGTGAAAGACAGTGTCACATGACACTCTCAGTGTCACATGACACACTCTTGATATGAAAGACACTCTCAATATCATATTACACACTCTCAGGGTCACATGACACACTTGCAGTATGACATGCCACACTATGTCACAGACACATACTATGTGTCACATGATACACTCTTCATGTGAAAGATACTCTTAGTGTCAAATGACACACTGGCACACACTCAGTGTCACATGACACACTGTTTCACAGACACACTCTCAGGGTCACATGACACAATGTGAAAGGCACTGCATCAAATGACACTCACTGTGTCACATGACACCCTGTTTCACAGACACACAGTGTCACATGACACTCAATGTGAAAGACACTCTCTGTGTCACATGACACACTGTTTCACAGACACAGACACACACTCAGTGTCACATGGCACACTCTTAATGTGAAAGACACTATCATATGACACATTCTCAGTGTTACATGACACTCACAGTGTCACATGACACTCACAGACACACTCAGGGTCACATGACACACTCTTAATGTGAAAGAAACTCTCAGTGTCACATGACACACTCTCAGTGTGACATGACACCCTTGCAGTGTCACATGACACACTCGATGTGAAACCCTTTTAGTATCACATGGCAAACTCTTAATGTGAAAGACACTCTCTGTGCCACATGACTCTCGCAGTGTCACATGACACACTGTTTCACAGACACACACTGTCACATGACACACTCTTAATGTGAAAGGCAATCTCAGTGTCACATGACACACTGTTTCTCAGACACAGACACACAGTGTCATATGACACTGAATAAGAAATTAAAATTTCATATTAGAATTGTAAGCTCACTCAAATCTAACAGGCCTGAGCTTCTAAATTATGGGAATTTGACCATTCCATGAACTCTCTATGTCCTTGACAATAGATACCAAGAACTAGCCATTCCTAGGAATGTTTATGCTTACGGCGGGTGGCTCCCTCCTTGAGCATATACTATTACTAAGGAAATACGTCAAGGTATAGACAATATGGAATGAGTCAAAATACTAGAGATTTGATACATACATATGTCAAAATGACAGATAAAGTGAGATACTTGATACATAACGTGTGGAATGAGTTAAAACACTAAATGGTCACACATGTCAGACTTCTTGGCTGAAAGCCCTCTTTGTTTAAGAGAGGTATATAAGATTGAGAATCTTACATCTCCACTGAGTCTCATCCGTGGGGAGGACGCTTGGCCCGGAAAAAATCTTTACACAATTCAAGTTGATTGAGGCTGAAACGGGACTCCCAGCCATTTGAGTTTTTGAGGTTCCCTTGAATTGGTGATGTATTCTCTTCCTCTATCTGCTATAATTGTCATGTTGTTAATTGTTCTTATTTCCATTTGTTTGTTTGTGTAAATCTAAATTGTCTGTACCTTGTCTTGTTTGATTAAAACTTTATTTTTTCATTTTTTAATTGAGCTTGAGAGCGTCATTTATAGGAGCGAATCCGAACTTTTCTTTAAAATCATAATACAGACACTTAATGTGAAAGACTCTCTTTGTCACAACACACACTTTGTGTCACATGACACTCTTAGTGTCACGTGACACACTCTGTTTCCCAGACACCCATTCATTGTCACACGACACAATTTGTTTCTCAGACACAGACATACACTCAGTGTCATGACACTCTTAATGTGAAAGACTCTCTTTGTCACAACACACACTAGCAGTGTCACATGACAGTTTTGCAAACACACTCAGTGTCACATGACACATTCTTAATGTGAAAGACACTTTCAGTGTCACGTGACACTCAGTGTCACGTGACACACTGTTTCCCAGACACCCACTCATTGTCACATGACACACTCTTAATGTGAGACACTCTGTGTCACATGACACACTGTTTCTCAGACATTGTTACATGACACACTCTTGATGTGAGACCCTCTAAGTATCGCATGACACACTCTTAATGTGAAAGACACGCTGTCACATAACACACACTCAGTGTCACATGACACACCGTTTTGCAGATACACTCTCAGGGTCACATGACACACTTGCAGTGTGACATGCCACACTATGACACACACTCAGTGTCACATGACACCCTTAATGTGAGACACACTCAATGTCACATGACACACTGTTTCACAGACACACTCTCAGGGTCAAATGACACTTATTGTGAAAGACACTGTGTCACATGACACACTCACAGTGTGACATGCCATACTCTATTTCACAGACACACACTCCGTGTCACATGACACACTCTTAGTGTGAAAGACATTTTGTGTCACATGACACTCTCACAGTTATATGACACACTGTTTCACAAACACACAGACACACAGTGTCACAAGACACAATGTCAAAGAGAAACTTTCAGTGTCACAGGACACACTCTGTATCAAAGACACACACTCAGTGTCACCTGACACACTCTTAATATGAGATACTCTCAGTGTCCCATGAAGCACTCTTAATGTGAAAGACATTGTGTCACATGACCCACTCTCAGTGTCAGGTGCCATACTGTCAGCATCATGTGACACATTCTTAATGTGACAGACACTCTCAGTGTCACATGACACACTGTGTATCACATGACACACTCTTTCACAGACACACAGTGTCACATGACAGTTTCACAAATCCACTCAGTGTCACATGACTCACTCTCAGTGTCAGTGTCATATGACTCACTCTTTCTCACACACCCTCTCAGTATCACATGATAGGCTCTCAGTTTCACAGATACACTTTCAGTGTCACACACACTCAGTGTACACATTATTCAGTGCTTAGGAAAAACAGAAGCCTTTCAACTCAGTCTTCTTTTTTAGTGGAAGAAAAAACGGAGTAGATCCTGGATCATCCTCAGAGCCTGTCAAAGCAATCTCAGCATTTGGCAGTTGCCCACACGACTCTAAAGACTGACAGACTAGCACTTTCTGATAGATAATTAGCCCTTATCATGCTAGGCAGGTTTAAAGAACTCTACTCCATACCCTCCCATTGACTTTCTTCCCTTCAGGACCTCCTACTGTCTACCCTCACTCAATTTCTTTTTACACACTGGGCTTTTTCTGATTCAGGAATTGGAGCTTTCCTGTGCTTGAGTAGTGGAATCTAGCTCGATCCTCAACATTTTGATGAAACTGCTGGAAGTTGTACAACCCTGCCAGCAGGCTGCTAAGGAGCCGAAGGAAATCCACACTCCAAAGTAAGACACTGCCTCATCTATGTTTGGATTCACTTGTCACCATTAATTGGTGGCAAGACCTGGGTGGTCTTTATAAATTTATTTAGCTGTATAGAGATGGAGACTGGGCTGTCTTCAGTAACTTCAGTTTCTCTTCCCCCCCCCACCCCAACAACCTCCAGCTTTGAGGTTCTTACTATTTCTCCTAGGGTCATGTGATCCTATTGCAACAGCCTTGTGTTTTCCCATCTTTGGAGCAGTGTTCTTACAATTGATCTCTTTTCAGGTGGATCACTCCAGTACTACTTCTTATAGATTTCTATGAGAAAACAGCCATCTCCTCCAAAAGGAGAGCACAGATCAATAAGGTAATCCTCACATCAAAATCAAAGGAACCCATTCATATCCAGTATTCAAATGGGAAAAAATCAGAGGATGAAAAGAAAGATAACATTTTTTTTTCTCCTCCTGGGAGATGTGTTAAAATTATTATTTTTTTTCCATTGACTCATGATCCCTTGAGAGAATTTAAAGATGAATCATGACTACTCAAATAGAGACAATTCTGTGACTCTCACTTCCCCTAATAGAAGAAAGCTTTAGTACCGTCCCAGAGTGATACCATAAGCAAATGGTGACACTCTGTAAAGAGGCAGTCAACCAATATTCATGGTCTGTAATGTACCAGTCACTTTTCAGGATATAAGTATAAAAAAGTAAAACTGTTTGTACCCTAAAAAAGTTAATATAAAGCACTTTAAGTGCCATCAAATAAAAAAGTAATTTTTCAAAGTAAGAAATTAGCAGTGTAGGTGGTTTATCATGAGTGATTTTTATCCTGCAGATAGTGTCTTTGATACATCTTAATGGAAAAGAGTGAATATGTAACCCGGAGGTTAAGAGGAAGCTTCTTCTAAGCATTCATAAGGAATAGTCTTTGTGAAGGTAAAGGACTGATGATAGAAACAGAGGAGTTCTGCTGCATTTAGAAGTATTTGGAAATTCAGACCAAACTTTTGAAGACAAACAGTGCATTTGTTTTATTCTGTATCAAATATTTACAAGAATCTGTTAAGGGATAGATTACATGTTCAGCTCTGCTTGTGAAAATTTATGTAATAATTTGTGGAATGATAACAGCTTTAAGAGAGTAATCCCAATAAGAGGCAATAAAAATCTAAAAATGTAGCTGTGTCAGTGAAAGAAAAAATTCTACCATTAGGCATATGGTGAAAATGGAAACAGTAAGAGTCAGAAACTAATTAGATAGAAAGGGAGATAACAGAAGCAAAAATAACAAAACTCACCATTGGAAGGATGGTGGGCAATTTTGACCAACATAATGAATCTTGGAAGTGTAGAAAACAAAAATGATAGTAACTAATAAGAATTTGCAATCTTTTAAAATAAGAATTTTCAGACTATTTTGTAAAATCAGATTGATATTTGAAATGTAGGAGCTAAAATGCATAGGAAAAAAAGAGTGATTAATTAATCATTGAATCAATGAATTAATTCAATGACTTCTAGTAAAGCATGCTTCATATAAAAAGGGAACAAAAGAAAACCTGATAGAATCCTAGAAAAATCCTACTTGGGTGCATGTAAAGAAGTCTAATCAGGAAGCATTCACAAAAAGTAGGAAGGAAACCACAGGAGTAAATTTTGGGAGGTGGGCATTTTTAGATTACTTGGCACAGGAAGAATTGAACAGATGTGGACTTAGAGATCAGATAAGTAAATAGGACAGTGATCATACCAACTCTTTAAGAAGCAAAGTTATATTAGTATGCAAAAATTACTTTAATTTTGATTGACTGGAAATGTTTAATTGAACTTGAGAAGCAAAAAAAGTGAGTCATTTCACTATGGAACAAAAATTCCAGAGGGCAAGGGTTCTGGATTTGGACTTTGGGGTCCATTATCCTACTAGATATATTCTTGAGGAATATAAATATGAGATTATAAATTTTTTCTTAAGGTTACTAAATTGTTACAAGAATAGAACAGAAATGATACCAGAGAATTACAGAATTTATCTCCAAACAGTATACAGAAAAAAAAAAATTATACTAAATCTTGGTCTGTGAGTTTGCCTAAGAGAGGCTAGTATCCTAGGTTGCAAAGGGTAGAATAAGGGGGTTCTGGGGTAAGCGTTTAGTACCTAGGTCTGGGTCTGGTTTCAGCTTGGGCCTTCTGAGTTCACTAATTGCATTTTTATGTGAAGTATCTACAGGCTAACAGCTATAACTAGTGTTGGTTAGATGATCGATCTGGATGTTGGTGTAGCTATAGCGGAAACAGCAATAGCACAATTGAGACAGTCTGGAAAGCTGGGGATACAAATGTATGGTTTATAGCAGGCAGACGGAGGTATATAGTCCAGTTCACTACAGTGGTACAGATATGATACTTTTCATCTCAAAAACTGTCTTAAGGGTTTTGTTTTTACTTTTTCATGATCATATTGTCCTGTGATACTTTCAGAGTTTTCACAACTTTATCATTCACCTACTTTTTTAACCTCTCAACAATTCTGGGAGTCAGGGGAAGTATTTTGTAGCTCAATGAGACTTCTGGCCAGGTTCTGTTAGATTTTCTCTTACCTACCCTTTGTTTTACATTTGTTTTATTTGGAATTTTTGTTGGTTGGTTATTTTTTTTAACTGTTGGAAGATCAAATTCGAATATTAGCATTTCCATTTGGGGGAAGGAATACTCCATGTATTATGTCACCTGCATTTGAATTTCCAGGTCAACAAAGAAACTGGAAACAGGCGCCCTGTGATGTTGACCCTGTAAAGAGTTCCATGGCCAAACAAAAACTCAAAAAATACTCCTGGGCCACAAGTGGAGAATACTTTGGAAGAAGGCAAAGAAGTATATATCAAGCCAAAGGATGAAAATGTCCATGGTATAGTCTTGCTTTTTTTTTTTTTTTCTAACCTCTCTACTTTGATTTTTTAAGCAGATAATGGTTGATAACAGGGATACTCTAGTGAGTTTGAGGCTCAAGTATCTACTTCTTGATAATTTACTCTCAGTAGATTACTAGGTAAATTTATTAATTTTTAAGTCTGCCCTTAAAAATTTGTCCCCAGTAAGGAAAAAAAAGACCTTCCTTTTTTCAGAAAGAGCTTTCAGACTATCCATGGTGTTCACTCAAGAGAAAAAGAGCATTATTCCAAATATTCTCCATTTTCCAGAACCATCCTTGGCTCCTGGAGGTACTTATCTTTAGAAAGAGATTACTGCTGAAGATTCTAAATCGGGAGAGATTTTGATCCAGGGTCTTACGGAAAAAATGGTGACCATCTTGATCCAAGCTTGTGTGAGCGTGCTGGGTGTTCCTATGGACCCAGAAACACTCCACGCCACTTTGTGCCTTTGTCTGAGGCTCACCCGAAACCACAAATATGCTATGATGTTTGCAAAGCTGAAGAGTACTCCTAAATTTGATCCAGAGCTCAGGTTTTAATGGATTCACACCATTGGTGACTCTTCTCTTAAGGCACAAAGTTGAAGACTCTTCATCATACCATGGAAAATGTATGTAACACTATGGTGTGGTAATATTCTCAACTATTTCTTAGAACTCTCCATGAAGTTTGTCTTTATTTTGGAAATTTCCCTAAATAAATTGAATCTGTTTAATCAGACTATTAAACTATGTATCAGTACCAACAGGTAATTTGGGGACCAAAATGTAATGATTTGGAAAAAAAATGGAAAGCAACGTGAGCATTGAAATTGGTCATATTTAGTCCAATATTTAAAATGAACAAGTTCAATTAAACAATTCAAATAAACAATTTATTAAGTATTTACTCCGTATCAAATACCGCATTAGGATATAGGACACAGCCAAAAGAGGGTCCCCTCAAGAAGGCTACTTTCTAAAGGTGAAAGAAAAATATGCAATTGTGTACAAAACAAGTTATATACAGAATAAACAGAAAACAGAGGGAAGATATTGGAATTAAGAATGTTAGGAAGCAATTTCTATAAGAGGTGAAATTTTGCTTAAAAATTAAAGGAAGGTCATAAGAGGGAGAATTTTTTCTAGCATGAGAGGACAGCTAAAGAAACTGTCCAGAACCAAGAGTGGAATGTCTTATTTGTGAAATATTCCAAAAGACCAGAGTCATTGGATTGAAAATTATTGGAGAATAAGATGTAAGAAGACTGGAATGGTAGAAAGGGAATAGATTATGAAGGAGTTTGAACTAAAGCACTTTTTTATTGACTATGTTCCTGCAGTTTTTTTGGGAAGGATATAACATGGTCAAACAAATGTCTATAATTGAAGTTCTCTGCCATTGCCATATCAAATCTTAGTGCCTGGTTTGTGGTTTCTTTTATTTCCTAAGTCTCTCTTTCCATGTTCAGTTTACTGCTTGTAATTTGAATCTTTAATGATACTTTCCATTATATTTTACTTTTCTGGTACATGAATAGTCATTGTTCAGTTGTATGCAACTTTTTCTTGACCAGGGACCTCATCATGCCAAATAACTTCCATTATCCTTCAAAGTCTGTACAATCTGTTCTTTGTTTCCATAACACTATTCATCCCTTTCTCTAACATCCTTTTTCCTTTTGCTTTTAATCTTTCCTAATCAAGGTCTTTTCCAACAAGCCCTGTCATCACATATAAACATGTAAGCTTCAGCTTCAGTATTTGACCTTCAAGAAATTAACCTGAATTAATTATTTTCAGTATTGACTAATTTGATCTCCTGATGTCCAACACATATCTTCAGAAAAATAATTTTAAAGGGTTGATTGCATGGCATTAAGTTTTCCTTACAGTCTGATTCTCACAGCTATACTTTGTCAGCAGAGTGATAATAGCTGGTTTTTAGAATCTTGTAGAGATAATGCCATAGCTTTCCTTCCAAGGGACATGCATCTTTTAATTATATTATTATATTATTTATATATTATATGTATATATACATTATATATATTAATTATATATAATTTAATTATATTAATTATATGGCTGCTGTCTTATCCATGCTGGTTTTGATTTTTTTTAGCTCAAGAATATAAAATCTAATACCATTTCTGTTTCTTCTCCTTTTATGCCAGGAAGTGACAAGACTGATAAGGTTTTGTTATTTAAATATATAAAGGTTTGGACTAGCTTTTATGTCGTTTTTTCATCCTTATAGGAGGTTCCTTAATATCTCTTCACTTTCTACCCTCAGAATGGTAATCTTTTTATTAAAGAACAATATGCAACTTTCTCACAATCCTTTCCCAATCTTCATTGAGTCATTCTGTGTTCAGTTCAACTTGTTGCTTCTTGGCCCAACTACATGTTTCTCAAGAGACAAGGAAAATGGTCTTACACTCCCATTGCTTTGAAGACTTGCTATTTTTTATTGTAATCCACCCATCCAGATACTTCACGGAGTCAGTGAAACAGAAGTAGATGTTTTTTTCTGGAGCTACCTAACTTTGTCCAGAAACAGGCAAAAGTTGGCAATTTTGATCTCTCATTCCTCTCTCTTTGAAAACCAGCTTGCATTTTTGGTAATTCTCAGTTCA
The DNA here is from genome assembly GCF_048593235.1 of Sminthopsis crassicaudata. Taxonomy (NCBI): domain Eukaryota; kingdom Metazoa; phylum Chordata; class Mammalia; order Dasyuromorphia; family Dasyuridae; genus Sminthopsis; species Sminthopsis crassicaudata. The sequence goes on from NC_133623.1 coordinate 85,952,256, forward strand.
TGTATTCATAAAGCTTAACTAGCAGAATCCTAAGCATGATCTTGATCATGTGTCATGTCCATTTTTTACATGAAAAATTCCCTTGACCTCAAATTTTCTGGGAAGAGATTTCTTGTATTTCATATTCTATTGTTTCTTTGCATTGCTCTTTTAAGAAAATCCTCTTATCTCTTATTGTTATTCATTGGAATTCTATACTCTTTCTCTCCCTTTCATTTTCCTTTTATTTGTAAAATTCCTTTCTTCCTTTTGCTGAGTCAATTGGGGTTAAGTGACTTGCCCAGGGTCACATAGCTGGAAAGTGTTAAGTGTCTGAGATCAGATTTGAACTGAGGTCCTCCTGACTTCAGAGCTGGTGCTCTATCCACTGCGCCACCTAGCTACCCCTTATTTGTAAAATTTCATCAGACAGCCTTTAATCTTTTTTTCTTCCTTTTCCCTCAGATATTTTGTGTTACTGCCTCCCTTGTCATAGCTAGATGGCTTTCTCTACTTTGTTCTATTTGTCTGGATTTTGCAAGAAGATGTTCATCATCTAGTCCACTTCCTCCAGTCTTTTCATTTTAAAATCTGAGTAGGTACCAGAAGATCGCTGTACACTTCAATGCTGTATGAAGATGTATTCTGATGGAAGTGGAAATCTTCAACATAAAGAAGATCCAACTCACTTCCAGTTGATCAATGATGGACAGAAATAACTACACCCAGAGAAGGAACACTGGGAAGTGAATGTAAATTGTTAGCACTACTGTCTATCTACCCAGGTTACTTATACCTTCGGAATCTAATACTTAACGTGCAACAAGAAAATGGTATTTACACACATATATTGTATCTGGGCTATATTGTAACACATGTAAAATGTATGGGATTGCCTGTCATCGGGGGTAGGGGGTAGGGGAGGGGGGATAATTTGGAAAAATGAATACAAGGGATAATGTTATTTAAAAAATTACTCATGCATATATACTGTGGGAAAAAATTCTAAATAAAAAAAAGAATGAAAAAAAAATCTGAGTAGGTGCCTCAGGCACTTTATTTTCAGAAATCTTTCATTGAAATTTCATTAAAATTGAAAATTCATAGGAGATACTATTCATTTGTTCTAACTTCAATTTAATATGATTAACAGTCAATTTTTACCATCTTTTGAAAAGTTCTGTCAGATTCTGTTAACATGCTCACAACATGATACAAAGAAAGTGGTTCTAGAATCATGGGACTTTATTTTAACTCCATCAAATCATTTAATTATTATCTTTATGACTTCAAGTTGTTAATGTACTGTGCATTAGGCTTCCTACAAATTTTAAACATTGAACAGTCCCTACCTTAATTTATATTATAATAAGGAAAAAATAGTTCACCAGAGAAAATAAATACAATAGAGTTTGGAAGAAAAGACACTAACAATTCAGATTATAAAAGGATTCTAAAGTAGAAAATGTCATGGAAAACGGCTATAAGTTAAAGAAAGAGAGAAATTTTATGAGCTAGAAGTAGAGAGCATAAATCCAGACTGCCAGCACAAAAGAAATGACTGCTTTGAATGATTCACAGAATGACTCTTTTCTCACTAAAGCAAGTGATGCTTAATTTCCTTTCCACCAACTGCCAGATAAATAGTATTCTTTTGAAAATAAGCAGTTGTTTACTCTTTTGTGTTTTAAATAATTTTTACATAGGAAAAAGTAGCTTTGATAAGAATATCTTGTCATGAGATCTTTTGGACATTATACAAATTAACAAGTATTTTTATATGCCATCCATTAGTCTTTCTTATGATAATGAGTAATTAATACATATGATCATTTTGTACACGAATGGGAAAATAATGGCTTTTCCAGATGTGTCTTTCATAATGTTTGTCTTTCTTCAAATGTTTCAGATTGTAAGGTCTGAAGCCACAAGTGGAGCAGGAAGCACTAGCCTCTGGGGTTGTGTCTGGTAGCCTTGGATCCCAGGAGATCAACTGCATCCTTTGTGTACTTGAACCTGCTGCAATCCAGATATCTTTACGGAAGTTGCAAATGGATGTGTCCATATTGCCCTCTCTGCTTTGAGAGGCTCTGGGACAAGTGAATTTAAAGGGCTGTGTGCAGTGTCATTCATTCATTTACAGATGTATTGGTTTTCCATGGCTGTAGTGTGGGATTTTTATTTTGTCAGTTATCTCAGTTCAGCTAGGGATAGAGTTTGGAGTCAGGAAAATCTGAGTTCTAAGCTTCAGGTAATTGATAGTACTATGATCTTGGGCAAATTATTTAATCGGTGTTTGCCTCAGTTTTTCCAGTATTAGATAAACCTGGCCCTATTCAGACTCTGGAATTTTTTTTTCTGCTTCCTAGGTCAGTTTAACTTTGTTTAGAATAAGAGATTATTTAAATTAGATTATCACAGTTTTATAATTACCAAGTCCAAATCATTTTAGGCCTCTTATCTGAAATGACAATAAAGACTCTCTAATGTCTCTTTTTTGCTCTGAATTGACATAATATTTAAAGGAATTTTTTTAACTAAAACATTTATCTTGATGGTGGCAGAGGTGCCAAAAACTTGTAGAGCTGGGGGGGAGAATTAGGAAGAAATAGTAAGATATCCTAAGTAATCTAATTCAGCTTCTCATTTTACAAATTAGTGGTTTGGGACCTTTGGGTCCTACAGAGTCAGGATATTAATTGAGTTTCTCTGAGTTAAAATGCAATATTTTTTTTCTGTTGTACCACTGATATTCTTAGATCAGTATTTCTCACTTGATGAGAATTTCTCATCCTGTTTTATAATTTTACTCTGCTTTTTTTTGTCCCCTTGTTTTCCATTTTTAATGTTTCACTGGTTGCACTAGTTCTAGTGGGAGAGTTATTTGGAAATGAGTCAAATGGGATGTAGAAGAAAAATTAAACAGGTTTAATCATTTAGTTGTGTCTGGATTTTTTAAAAATTGTTTTTTTTTAAGAAAACAAATGAATGGTTATATAAGTATCTCATCCTCATTAATATATGGAAAACCATTTTTCTCTTCAACTTTTGCTTCGATGATGAATTTGAGAATTTGAGAATCAAAGGGCCAAATGCTGTTCAGCTAGTGACGACTACTCCTATTAAGCCTTTTCCTCTGCCTATCATTCTTGAACCATCAAAGAAGTGATATATGACATGCTGAATGCCTTGGCTGCCTCTCATGCTCCAGAGGAAGGTTGGTGGCATAAATAAGCTGTCTGGGACTTTTAAGAAGGAAAGATTCTTAGCCATAATTTAGTTTGATTTTTTCATTTCCTTCTAAAGTAAAGCGTCTTTAGGCAAAATATCGTTATTCAGAAAGCATAGAGTTAAAGGACAGCACCATGCTAAACATCAAATTTGTATTAAAATACTAGCTCTTATTTCATATGGGGTGTGAATGGGAGAAATGAATCAGGAAATTTTAATTGAATTTTATATACCTAATAGAATATGTTGTTATTGGCGTTTAGTCTACTTCATTCCCATTATCTGAGAATATCACTAAACAAGTCTCCTCTTTGCAAAAGATTTAATTTATGTAGTTTTTTCCCCCTGGGGCAGTTGGGGTTAAATGACTTGCCTAGGGTCACACAGCTAGGAAATGTAGCTCATTTCTTAAGTGGCCCTATTACATCTTGACATTAAAACCTTGTAATTGTGGAGGCTGTCTTTTTAGATCAATCTGAACCCAAACCTGGAGTGATGACTTGAGAAATAAGCCATATTATGTAAAACATGGGTGATGATATGTATCAGCAGTATAGGTCATTGACACAAGGCAGTGACTTTGATACCCAAACTGGTTTCACCATCAATGTAAGTAAAACTAGGTGTCAGGGTTAGAATATAAAATATTCAGCATAGTGCAAAAAGTTGTCAAACTGTGCATACCCTTTGACCCAGCATTGCTGTTATTGGGATTATATCCCAAAGAAATACTAAAGAGTGGAAAGGGACCTGTATGTGCCAAAATGTTTTTGGCAGCTCTTTTTGTTGTAGCTAGAAACTGGAAGTTGAATGGATGTCCATCAATTGGAGAATAGTTGGGTAAATTGTGGTATATGAAGGTTATGGAATATTATTGCTCTGTAAGAAATGACCAGCAGGAGGAATACAGAGAGGCTTGGAGAGACTTAAATCAACTGTTGCTGAGTGAAATGAGCAGAACCAGAAGATCACTATACACTTCAACAACAATACTGTATGAGGATGTATTCTGATGGAAGTGGAAATCTTCAACATAAAGAAGATCCAACTCACTTCCAGTTGATCAATGATGGACAGAAATAACTACACCCAGAGAAGGAACACTGGGAAGCGAATGTAAATTGTTAGCACTACTGTCTATCTACCCAGGTTACTTATACCTTCGGAAGCTAATACTTAATGTGCAACAAGAAAATGGTATTTACACACATATATTGTATCTAGGTTATATTGTAACACATGTAAAATGTATGGGATTGCCTGCCATCGGGGGGGAGGGAGTGGAGAGAGGGAGGGGATAATTTGGAAAAATGAATAAAAAAAAATAAAAAAATAAAAAATATTCAGCATAGTGCTTTCCTTAGAATCAGGAAATCTAGATTAAAATCCTATTTTTCACACTTAGCTGTATGATTATGATTAAATCATTTAAACTTTAAACTTGTCTTCTCACCCATAAAATAGAAAGGAAATCATGTCCCTTCCGTGATACTTGTTCTCAGATTATTATAAAAAGAAAGTGTTTATAAACTTTCTATGGAATGAGGTTTGATTATTGTGAACCTGGAAGGTGAATCTTCTCAACATAGAGTTACAATTAGGGTTTTCCACATTTTTAGAGGTGATTTGAAAAAAAATAGATTTCCTTATCTGGTCTTTCTTTTCCCCCTTAGGCTCAAGTCTTTGCTTCAGATGGTGCATCTACTGAGACATCCCAGTCAAGTACCTCTCAAGGAGAAGGTAATTATTTGGGATTTTCTTTCTATAATTAATATTCCCTTGGGGAAGTACCTTAAAGATACTATTGGTGTCATCCAAAAACATTTAGTAAATCAAACAATTTAAGAAAGCCATGTGTTTCTTTTAAGAAAGCTCAAGAGATATAATTTTCTTTCCTTTTTGAGCTGATTTTTTTCTTTTACAGCATGATAAATGTGGAAATATGTTTAAAAGAATTGCATGTGTTTATTATATTGGATTACTTACTGCATAGGGGAAGAGGAAGGCAGAGAATTTGGAATAAGGTTTTGCAAGGGTGAATGTTTATCGATAAATATCTCTGCATATATTTTGAAAATAAAAAGCTATTATTAAAATTTTTTTGAATAAAAGTTTAATAGAATTTTCTTAAAAACAAAGATTGAGAGATGGAGGTTTGTTTAGAAGGATGGAGGTCCTAGTTGAAAGAACATACTTAAAAAGTAATTTTCCATGGTTTAACATCAACTTGGATTGTAAGAATGAAAATACAGCATTTTTTTTTGGAAGCTTTACAAGTTAGGGGACTAATTTTAAAATGACTCTCCTGTATGCCACACACTGAAAATTAGTGCGTTTTAATAGAAGAGAAATATAGGGGGCAGAGCCAAGATGGCGGAGAAGAAACACGCCAATGTGTAAGCTCCTTTCTTACAGCAGTTCAGAAGAGAAATTAAGCCAACTTAAAATTTAAAACCAGATTAGATCTTCCCGGATCCTGGGGGTGACTCAGCAGATCTCGGCACTGTGGGTGTGTCCAACATAGGCAATCCAGGCTTTCACCTGTGGGTAGTTAAGAGATTGAAAAGTGGGCGGGGTGGTAACTCATAGTGCCTGGCTCGGCTGGAGGCTGTGGAACTCAGCCCTGGGAAGTCCCAGAGAAGTGGAACCTTTGAACTAGGGACCGCGGTTTCTGGCAGACACTTCCAGTTTGAGCACAGGGGCCTTTCACGTCACCTGCTGCTGACATCCACGCCCCACCGGGACGCCTAGGCTAGGCTTTGAGTCGCCTTTACTGTTCAGTCTCAAACCTCAGGGAAGCCGCTAGAACACAGCGCCCTCAAAGCACAGCAGTGCTGATCACCTCTGAGGCATTTCCAGGGAGGGGGTGGGGAACTCTCTCCCAGAGCTCTCTCTTAGCTCAGGCGCGGGGGCCGCTGCATCCACGCGGTCTGGGAGGAAGCTGGTAAAGAAATAAATAAATAATTTCCTACCCCAGGGACAGACCCCAAAAGATTTTTTAAGTATGAGTAAAAAGCCAAGAAAAACTATAGATTCCTTCTACACAGAGAAAGAGCGGGTATCCAACCCTGAGGAAGTTAACAGCAGAGAGTCAGCAGATAACAACCTAAAGGGGAACGATTCCTGCCCCCCATCACATAACTCTCTCCTTGAAGAGACTATTAAAAAGTTAAGAGAGTTTGAAGAAAAATGGGGAAAGGAAAGAGAAGCTATGATAGAGAATAACAACGTTCTGAAATTGGAGTTGGAAAAAATAAAGAATTCACAGGAGATGCAGGGAAACAAAATTAGTGAATTAGAAAAGGTAAAAAAATCACAGGAAAGTAGGATTTCTGAATTGGAGAAGATAAAAAAGTCTCAAGAAAATAGGATTTCTGAATTGGAGAAGATAAAAAAGTCTCAAGAAAATAGGATTTCTGAATTGGAAAAAGAAAATAATTCTCAAAAAAAAATTATGGAAATGGAAAAAAATTCAATAGAGCAAAATAACTCATTTAAAAAACAAAATTGGGCATTTACAAAAAGAACTAAAAACTGTGAATGAAGAAAATAACTCCTTAAAATTCAGGATGGAACAAATAGAAATGAATGATTCATTGAGAACCCAAGAATCAGTCAAACAAAACAAAAAAAAAAAATGAAAAGCTGGAGAACAACGTCAAATACTTACTGGGAAAGTCTATAGACCTGGAAAATAGATCTAGGAGAGATAATCTGCGGATCGTTGGACTTCCCAAAAACTATGACCAAAAAAAAGAGCCTAGATTCTATTTTACAGGAAATTATCAAAGAGAACTGTCCAGAGATAATAGAAACAGAAGGGAAAGTAGATGTGGAAAGAATTCATCGAACTCCTTCTGAAATAGACCCTAAAAAAAGAACACCACGGAATATTGTGGCTAAGCTGCAGAATTACCACACAAAGGAGAAAATCCTGCAAGCAGCTAGAAAAAAACAATTTAAATACCAAGGGGCCACAATAAGGGTCACCCAAGATCTGGCTGCCTCCACATTAAAAGATAGAAGGGCCTGGAACCTGATATTCCGAAAGGCAAAAGATCAAGGACTGCAACCAAGAATGAACTACCCAGCTAAGTTTAGCATCTTTTTCCATGGAAGAAGATGGTCATTCAATGAAACAGAGGAATTCTATATGTTTCTAAGAAAAAAACCAGACTTAAACAAAAAATTTGATCTACATCCACAAGACTGAAGAGAAACAGAAAAAGGTACACAGAACCCTTGAGAACTATATCTCTGTTGTGGGTATATAGAAAGTACACATGGATAATTTGATTTTACTGATATAAAAGAAAAAAAGGAGGGGGTGTAGTAAAGGGAAGGGGGTAGTATCAGAAAAAGGGGAGGGAGTGATAAAAAGAGGGAAACTACATCCCAGGAAGAGGCATAGAAAATACATCATATTTGAGGGAATTTAGAGAGGGGGAGAATCATTGTGTAAATCTTACTCTCATCAGAAGAGGCTCAAAGAGTAAATAATTTTCTCCCCCTTCTTTAATTAGAAAATAGGAGGGAAGGCATTTTGACTCAGAAGAATCACGTCTAGCCAATTTGAAATTTTAATTATTATAATCCTGTTGTTATGGTTTTTCTCAATTCTATGCATAGGGAGGAGAGCACTGAACAGAGTGGAGAATTAGCAGAGGCTTCTATCCCTAGGGTCAGATGGTCCACTGCGACCAACAGCTATGGGGAACACCAATTTTTGTTGAGTTTGTCTGTCTTTGTTAGGCCGTTGAGTCATAGGTGGTCCTGTCTATTCTATGGTAGGCAGAATTCCTAATGGCCATATGTATTGCAGGCCGATTTGAGACGGGTATCAAGCATACAGTCCTGATGATCTTCCGGTGCTCGTGTGTTGCTGAGGTCAGTACCTTTCTGCCTTTCAGGGAACAGCCAGTGCATTATGAGTTTTGCATCTCCATCTCTGTATTTCTCTCCCCTAGCAAGAGTATGAGAAAGTCTGGCCTTTTATAAAGGCTTATCAGCCAATTAGAGGTTAGAATTTGAGGGACTAATTCTTATGAATATCATTTTGCCTTCTCTCTTATCAAAGGTGGGAAAAAAGATTTTTGTGAGAGTAAAGGCCAATGCCTATTGATGTACAACAATTTGCATTACATCAGATAACTGTGAGATTTTATTTAACATTATCCTATCCAAACTTTTTTTGGTGCCTCCAAGCAGCATTGTTTTTTATCATAAATTGTGGTAGACTCGCAGCTAAAAAAGCTACCTCCTGTTGTATTTTATATATTTGCATTTCCTCTATCACATTAAGAGCCAAATTAACCAATGATATAGCTGTATCAAAAGAACTGTCTCGTTTCATTCTAGTTAGTTTTCTTATCATGTCTTTAGACAAAGAAGGATTTTTACCAAAAAATTATTTAAGGGTTTGGCACATACATCTGTGCAGGTGCGGGGTACTGAAGGGCTTCCCTAGTTGACTCGTTCCGTATCGTCTGTATCTTGACAGTTCTTTATTAATTGTCTATGCCCAGGGAGGGAGCCACTCTTCTCTGGAGCACAAACATCTCTAGGAATGGCTAGTTCCTATCATCTAGTGTCAAAAATATACAGAGTTCATGGAACGGTCAAGTTCCCATAATTTGGAAGCTGAGGCCTGTTAGATTTGAGTGAGCTTATAATCCTAATATGAAATTTTAAATTTCTTAATCATTTGGCCTTAAGATCACGAAAATAATAAGAGGACTGAGCTAGTGGGGTGAAATTAGAGTAAATTAATTTCATTTTCCAATACATAAGACAATTACACATACATAATATAACTAGAAAGAGTAATAATAATACTATGGGTATAGCTAAACTATTAAAATAAGTGGTAGAGCTACCTGATCTAAATAAGAAATCATACCAATGGTGGTTAGTATCTGATGTTACTAAATGAGAGGCCTCGATAAGTTGTCCTGCAGCTATAAGAGTCTGTATTCGATGTTCATTTAATGCGCGCTGATTAGACTCTAATAGTTTCTTCATAACTTAAGATCTGTTTAGGACATCCATATATATGAAGTAAAGCAAAGCAATTAGGTAAGACAAAAGGTAACACATGAAATTAACACATAACAGCCCATATCTTAACTTGACAATACACAATAGTTCCAGTACACCAAAAAGAAGTACACATAGCATTTTCAGATCATTGTTTCTTCCATGCTTCTAGTAAATTAAACATATAATCCCACATTGCAACAATCTCTGAGCATTTTCTTTTTGTATCTAGGTATACATATTTTGTAAAGAGCATTTGGTCCACTTAAATAATTTACTAATATTTCCAGTAAAACCCAAACTAGTAATAATACTATCATCAAAAATCTGTAGAAATTGGCTTTGATATTATAATGTATTTTGGTGGAGTAGGATCGTCGTGGGCAACTATTGAGTATTTACAGTCAAAGCCTGAGAAACATCTTGTCCCGCACTGTGCAGTCTGCTGGCCAAGGTCTCAAGGTCTATTGAATTAACTATACCCAAACCAGTTCCAGCACCACCAAATAAAGTGTCATACCAGGTTCTTTTCTTTCTAACACAATTCATCAGAGGAGGAAAAGTTACATTATTGGTACAAGTTTTGGGAACTCTTATGATTGATGGAGAATGTTTTGTAGGAGGGGGAGGTGTCAGTAATAGATATTTTATGAGGTTTCAATACCGCTATCAAGATTTTACATGCACAGTTTATCAGTTGCTTTTCAAAGTTTGTCTCAGCTTGTTCTCTGCATTCAGTTGGGAAGTCCACACCCTCAGAGTCCACTCTCTTTCCTATGTAGCACTGCTGTATCTGGATCTGGAACAGTCCTTTCCAGCTCAGGGTCAGCTTGTCCTCCTTCCATGTCCTAGCCAGGACCCCGTCTCCAAGCTAGAACTCATGCACTGTTGAAACCCTAAGGGAGGAGTCTGAGCAATAAGCCTGTTTAGTTGTAAAGTTTTCAGATGTTAAAGTAAAGACATAACATATTTCCTTAAAAACAAATCCTTGGTTTCAAATATTGGATACAAGGAAGAATTTTGAATCCCTTTAAATCAGTTTGCTTTCTTCAACCAGAAACAGCTGCAGCTTCCTATTGCTGCTCTTCCCCTGCAAAAATACATCCCGTCTCACAGTCATCTCTCTGTGACTACCTTTTCCAACAAGTTCCTTCTTTTCCCCACTGATTTCTTCTTGAAATCATTTGCTCCCACTAATAAATCCTTCTTAAATCACCTTTATTCTCCTGTCCCATCTCTCTGTTTCTCTCTTCCCAATGCCTACTTGCTCAAACTTTCTCTGACATACTTTAAACACTTCCAAACCAATAACTCTTCTGACTAGATGCTTTCATTTAAACTATTAATTGCTTTTGTAAATCAATCTCTCTTGTCCCTTGTCTTTAATCACCCCCCTTTTTTTTAAACTTTAAACTTCAAGATTCATAACCCATAATGATAACAAATTACCCAATGTTTCAGAAGCAAACCAAGTAGTTTTTCTTTTTTCTTTTTTCTTTTTTTTTTTCTGCCTGAGTGCTTCAAGGCCACTAGTAAGAAGCTTCCCAGGTGGTATTAAGCAGATAAGATTGTAATGCCGTTACTCCCCTTTAGCAGGCTTTGAAAATCTGCTTTTCAGAGAAAACTTTCCCACCAATTTAAAATAGTCAAGTTCCATTTACTTACAAATTAGTACAACAGGTTAAAAAGTTTAAAATCACAAACAATTTTTAAGACCAATACATTTTGAATCACTCTGAAAGAATTACTATTCTGAATGAATTTCAATTTCCACAATTCAGCCTGTTATTTTTCTAAGCCTGTAACACAGAGGCTGAATTCTTATCTCTTATGAGCTTGCTAACTTTTAACACAGAACAAAAAATTCAAAGCAGACAAACATACACAGACAGACACAGAGCTCTATTTTTTCTATCCAGGCTCTGCATGCTTTTAAGTTAAGATCCACTCCATTCTTTTTACAGAGTTTATATAATTGTGAAGCATATACTCCTGAATCTGTTGGCTTGATATGGGCTTTAACTATTTTTTGTCCCATGCCTCATCTAATTGCATCTAAGCAGTCAGGCTGTTTGCTTCTTGATTCCAAAAATCAAGGAGCACGTCTTTCTCTGTTCATTTTTGTAGAGGGAATTTTAAGAGGCAATGTGTAGGAAGGGATTGCATAGAGGCAGCACAAGACAGCAGCCGTAGATAAGATTCTGCATTGATAATTAATTGTCTTATTCCGCCGTCAGAAGCGGCACTTTCTACAACTTCATTGATTAAAGTCCAATAAGGGAAAATATTTATGGGGACGGAATCAGGTCCTTCTCGTTTAAGAACTTCATTCAGATCACGACCTACTCTCTGCCACTTAGCGGGGTGTATTTCTGGACCGTTTATTATAAACCAGGGACAAATTTTGTCAATATAGATAAAGAATTTTATAATATCCTTTTTCTTAACTTTTAAGCCTCTTTCTCTAAAGCTTTCTTTGAGATCTTTTATAAAAGCTTGTTCTTTAGAGAGTTAGGAACCCATGAATGCGGCAGATGGCGTACTCACCGTTCGCAGTCTTTTGATTGCTGAAGTAGGGGGGTCTGGCCAGACGGGTCCGTTCCTTCTCCTCGCCGATCTGCCAGGCTGCAGCGAATCTTCAGGTCCCTGTTCGGGCGCCAATTGACCCGACCTGCGGGTCTCGAACTAAGGGGGTCTGAAGCCGCGTGTCAACCTGTAAGCAAAGCTAGTAAGGCAACAACCTGGGAATGGGTGAAGAAAGCAAGAGGCGGAGACAACTCTGTGCAAAGCAGAATAGCTCATTTATTGGAGGAAAGTACAAGGCTTATATATGTTTCCAGAGTATAGGTTTGAAAAAACAGTTCTGTGACTACGTGACTAGGGGAATGTTTGGTGGTTAAGGAACATCTGGTGGTAGATATGTGTGACCTTGTGATATTTTATGTCAGAATGTTCTCAGGCTAAGAAAGAATGCTTTATTGTTAACACCTGGGCTTTATGACCTTCAAGGCAGGATGTTCTCATGCTTCACTGTATTGCTTATCAGTTCTTGGTATTTGGGGTGTGGGGCAGGGGATCCAGCAATTGTCATATTTGTTTTTCAGAGAATTCTCTCTCACCTCATTAAAAGGGGGGAGAGGAAAAGGGAAAAGGAAAAGGAGAATAAGGAAAGGGACGTGGAGGGAGGGGGAGGGATACTAAAAAAAAAGGGAGGGCTGTGAGTCACAAGGGGGTCTATAAATTAAATGTTGGGGAAGGGGTTCAGGGGAGTCAAGGGAAAAAACATAATCTGGGGATAATATGATGGCAGGAATTACAGAATTAGTAATTTTAACTGTAAATGTGAATGGGATGAACACTCCCATCAAACGGAGACAGATAGCAGACTGGATCAAAAATCAGAACCCTACAATATGTTGTTTACAGGAAACACACTTAAAGCAGGGAGATACATATAGAGTAAAGGTAAAAGGTTGGAGCAGAATCTATTATGCTTCAGGTAAAGCCAAAAAAGCAGAGGTAGCTATCCTTATCTCAGATCAAGCAAAAGCAGAAGTCGATCTAGTTAAAAGAGATAAGGAAGGAAACTATATCCTGCTGAAAGATAGCATAAATAATGAAGCCATATCGATACTAAACATATATGAACCAAGTGGTATAGCATCTAACTTTCTAAAGGAAAAGTTAAGAGAGTTGCAAGAAGAAATAGACAGTAAAACTATAATAGTGGGAGATCTCAACCTTGCACTCTCAGATTTAGACAAATCAAACCACAAAACAAACAAGAAAGAAATTTAAAAAGTAAATAGAACATTAGAAAAACTAGGTATGATAGACCTTTGGAGAAAACTGAATGGCAATAGAAAGAAATATACTTTCTTCTCAGCAGTTCATGGATCCTATACAAAAATTGATCATATATTAGGATATAAAGATCTCAAAATTAAATGTAGGAAGGCAGAAAAAATAAATGCCTTCTTCTCAGACCACAATGCAATAAAAGCTACATTCAGTAAAAAGTTAGGGGTAAATAGACCAAAAAGTAATTGGAAACTGAATAATCTCATCTTAAAGAATGACTGGGTGAAACAGCAAATTATAGAAACAATTAATAATTTCACCCAAGATAATGACAATGATGAGACATCATACCAAAATCTGTGGGATGCAGCTAAAGCAGTAATAAGGGGAAATTTTATATCTTTAGAGGCTTATTTGAAGAAAATAGATAAAGAGAAGATTACTGAACTGGGCTTGCAACTTAAAAGGCTAGAAAAAGACCAAATTAAAACCCCCCAACCAAAAATTAAACTTGAAATACAAAAATTAAAAGGAGAAATCAATAATATGGAAAGTAAAAAAAAACTATTGAATTAATAAATAAAACCAAGAGTTGGTTTTATGAAAAAGTCAATAAAATAGATAAACCTTTGGTAAATCTGATCAGAAAAAAGAAAGAGGAAAATCAAATTGTTAGTCTTACAAATGAAAACGGGGATCTTTCCACCAATGAAGAGGAAATTAGAGAAATAATAAGGAGTTACTTTGCCCAACTTTATGCCAATAAATTTGATAACTTAAGTGAAATGGATGACTTCCTCCAAAAATATAGGCTTCCTAGATTAACAGAGGAGGAGATAAATTGCTTAAATAGTCCCATTTCAGAAAAAGAAATAGAACAAGCTATTAATCAACTCCCCAGGAAAAAATCCCCAGGACCAGATGGATTTACATGTGAATTCTAACAAACATTTAAAGAACAATTAGCCCCAATGCTATATAAACTATTTGAAAAAATAGGGGATGAAGGAGTCCTACCAAACTCCTTTTATGACACAGACATGGTACTGATACCTAAACCAGGTCGATCGAAAACTGAGAAAGAAAATTATAGACCAATTTCCTTAATGAATATTGATGCTAAAATCTTAAATAAGATATTAGCAAAAAGACTTCAGAAAATCATCCCCAGGATAATATAGTATGATCAAGTAGGATTCATACCAGGAATGCAGGGCTGGTTTAATATTAGGAAAACTATTAGTATAATTGACCATATTAATAATCAAATTAATAAAAACCATATGATCATCTCAATAGATGCAGAAAAAGCATTTGATAAAATTCAACATCCATTCCTACTAAAAACTCTTGAGAGTATAGGAATAAATGGATTATTCCTTAGAATAATCAGGAGCATATATTTAAGACCGTCAGTAAGCATAATATGCAATAGAAATAAACTGCAACCTTTCCCAGTAAGATCAGGAGTGAAACAAGGTTGCCCACTATCACCATTACTATTCAATATAGTACTAGAAACGCTAGCCTCGGCAATAAGAGCCGAGAAAGAGATTCAAGGAATTAGAGTAGGAAATGAGGAAATCAAACTGTCACTCTTTGCAGATGACATGATGGTATACTTAGAGAACCCCAAAGACTCTGCTAAAAAGCTATTAGAAATAATTCAGAATTTTAGCAAAGTGGCAGGATAAAAAATGAATCCACATAAATCCTCAGCATTCTTATATATCACCAACAAAATGCAACCACAAGAGATACAAAGAGAAATTCCATTCCAAAAAAAATGATGAGAGTATAAAGTATTTGGGAATCCATCTACCAAAGAATAGTCAGGAATTATATGAGAAAAATTACAAAACACTTGCCACAAAAATAAAGTCAGATTTAAATAATTGGAAAGACATACAGTGAACTTGGATAGGCCGAGCAAATATAATAAAGATGACAATACTCCCCAAACTAATCTATTTATTTAGTGCTATACCAATCAGACTCTCAAGAAACTATTTTAATGACCTAGAAAAAAATAACAACAAAATTCATATGGAAGAATAAAAGGTCGAGAATTGCAAGGGAACTAATGAAAAAAAAGTCAGAGGAAGGTGGTCTAAGTGTACCTGATCTAAAGCTATATTATATAGCAGCAGTCACCAAAACCATTTGGTACTGGCTAAGAAACAGAACAGTAGATCAGTGGAACAGATTAGATACAAAGGACATCTATAGCAATCTAATCTTTGACAAACCCAAAGATACCAACATTAGGGACAAAAATTCATTATTCGGAAAAAACTGTTGGGAAAACTGGAAATTAGTATGGCAGAAATTAGATATGGA
The DNA here is from genome assembly GCF_048593235.1 of Sminthopsis crassicaudata. Taxonomy (NCBI): domain Eukaryota; kingdom Metazoa; phylum Chordata; class Mammalia; order Dasyuromorphia; family Dasyuridae; genus Sminthopsis; species Sminthopsis crassicaudata. The sequence continues at coordinate 85,967,643 of NC_133623.1, forward strand.
TCCACACTTAACACCATATACCAAGATAAGATCAAAATGGGTCCATGATTTAGGCATAAAGAATGAGATCATAAATAGATTAGAGGAACAGAGGATAGTCTACCTCTCAGACCTGTGGAGGAGGAAGGAATTTATGACCAGAGGAGAACTAGAGATCATTATTTATTACAAAATAGAAGATTTTGATTACATCAAACTAAAAAGTTTCTGTACAAACAATACTAGTGCAAACAAGATTAGAAGGGAAGTAACAAATTGGGAAAATATTTTTAAAAGTAAAGGTTCTGACAAAGGTCTCATTTCCAAAATATATAGAGAACTGACCCTAATTTATAGGAAACCAAACCATTCTCCAATTGATAAATGGTCAAGGGATATGAACAGACAATTCTCAGATGATGAAATTGAAACTATTTCCACTCACATGAAAGAGTGTTCCAAATCACTACTGATCAGAGAAATGCAAATTAAGACAACTCTGAGATACCACTACACACCTGTCAGATTGGCTAAGATGACAGGAACAAATAATGATGAATGTTGGAGGGGATGTGGGAAAACTGGGACACTGATGCATTGTTGGTGGAGTTGTGAAAGAATCCAGCCATTCTGAAGAGCAATTTGGAACTATGCCCAAAAAGTTATCAAACTGTGCATACCCTTTGACCCAGCAGTACTACTACTTGGCTTATATCCCAAAGAAATACTAAAGAGCAGAAAGAGACCTGTATGTGCCAAAATGTTTGTGGCAGCTCTTTTTGTTGTAGCTAGAAACTGGAAGATGAATGGATGTCCATCAATTGGAGAATGGTTGGGTAAATTATGGTATATGAAGGTCCTGGAATATTATTGCTCTGTAAGAAATGACCAGCAGGAGGAATACAGAGAGGCTTGGAGAGACATATCAACTGTTGCTGAGTGAAATGAGCAGAACCAGAAGATCACTATACACTTCAACAACAATACTGTATGAGGATGTATTCTGATGGAAGTGGAAATCTTCAACATAAAGAAGATACAATTCACTTCCAGTTGATCAATGATGGACAGAAATAACTACACCCAGAGAAGGAACACTGGGAAGTGAATGTAAATTATTAGCACTACTGTCTATCTACCCAGGTTACTTATACCTTCGGAAGCTAATAATTAATGTGCAACAAGAAAATGGTATTTACACACATATATTGTATCTAGGTTATAATGTAACACATGTAAAATGTATGGGATTGCCTGCCATCGGGGGGGGAGGGAATAGAGGGAGGGAGGGGATAATTTGGAAAAATGAAAAAAAAAAATAAAATAAAATAAAATAAAAGAAGAGAAATATAATGTTGGTTATCTACATGCTATTGTATTTTTCTGGTAATTGAGAACAAAATATAAGAATTATAGACAAGGTAGAAATTTTACTGATTTACCCAGCAGTAACGTCAGCTTATATTTAAAGTACCCACTATTTACCAAACTATGAACTACATGCTAAGGCTGTCCCCCCAAAAAATATTTTAAAATTCCTGCTTTCAAGAGAAGATGGTGATGCAGATAACTATGTGTAAGATATATTTGGAATAAATTGGGGGTGATCTTGGAGAGCTTCATTAAGGATAAGGAGACCCGGGAAAGACTTCTACAAAAATTCCTCATATATGTGAGGAGTTTCTTGTTCATGGAATTGTAAAGAGCCCAATATCAATGGATTAAAGTGAAGGGAGTTAAATTCATTTTATACAGACATTATTTTAAGGGTCTGGGAGTATTCATATGAAGAAGAACATTTTTAAATTGTTTTCAAATATTTTAAGATATGTCAGATGGAAGACAAAACATACTTATTCATTAATAATCATTATAATTAATATTATTAATTATATTAATACTTTATATTATTAATATAGCATATATTAATATCATGAATAATGACAATATATTAACATAGCTACATTGCTATAATATAATAGTTATTATTAACATTAATTATATAATTAAGTAGTATTAATTGATATTAATGAAATTAAATATTGTATTAATTAAATGATTAATCATTATATATGTTTAAGAAGGCAGAATCTGGAGAAACAACTCTAGTTTTGAATACAGTTGTAATACAATTAAGATGATTGGTAAGTATACATAAGTTGGAAGGTTATTTCACAAAAGTTTTGAGAAAGATTTCAAGAATTAAATTGCACTACAAAAGAAGTAAATACTTTTAAGAGGAAGAAATAAACTAGTACATTCTAGAGATGGGGTTATAATTTCTTCAAAGATAGACATTGGACTACTTGTTCAGATGCATTATTGGGACAGGATTTCCTAAGGTCCCTTTCTAGAATAATTTCTTAGGCAACATGAGATATATCTTGTAATTTTAGGGTATTCAAAAATCATATTTTATAATTTAGATACTTGATATGTTACTTTAGAGGAAAAAAATTATCGATTGAACAAAATAGCATATGACACTAAGTAGGATAACTTCCCTTAGACTTTGTGTTTGTAAAAAATGGTCTTAATGTGGGCTCATGAGAAGTTGATAATAAAATCCATGCCTATGAAATAAGTACGTTATATGATCTAGTTTAAAATAGTGGATCAGTTCAGAAAGGCCTGGAGAGACTTACATGAACTGATGCTGAGTGAAATGAGCAGGACCAGAAGATAGTTATATACTTCAACAACAATACTGTATGATGATCAATTCTGATGGACATGGCCATCTTCAACAATGAGGTGGAACAAATCAGTTCCAATAGAGCAGAAATGAACTGAACCAGCTACACCCAACGAAAGAACTCTGGGAGATGACTATGAACCACTACATACAATTCCCAATCCCCCTATTTTTGTCCGCCTGCATTTTTTATTTCCTTCACAGGCTAATTGTACACTGTTTCAAACTCTGATTCTTTTTGTACAGCAAAATCACTGTTTGGACATGTATACATATATTGCATTTAATTTATACTTTAACATATTTAACATGTATTGGTCAACCTGCCATTTTGGGGGAGGGGGTGGGGGGAAGGAGGGGAAAAGTTGGAACAAAAGGTTTTGCAATTGTCAATGCTGTAAAATTACCCATGCATATATCTTGTAAATGAAAAGCTATAATTAAAAAAATAATAATAAAATAGTGGATCAGGAAATGGGAGACTTTTTAGTCCTTTAATATCATAATTCTCATCACGAATGAGGAGAACTTTGAGTAGCAGCAGGTTTCTGTCAAATGAAAATAATATTATCATATTATACCAGTAATGTGCCTTCTTTCTCCCTCTTGCTCATTTTCTCTGGTCCATCAAAAAAAAATTTTATGTTCTAAATCTTCCCAAGTATCAGCCCCTAAATTCTCATCTTTGTTATTTTTATGAAGTACAAATTGTAAAGATAAAAGAGAAATTTGTTGTATATATGTGTCTCCACAGTTTTGACTTCAGAAGAATGTCAAGAAAAAAAAAAGACCAAGTAAGGGGACCAGGTCTTTGAAGAAAGCAAACAGAAAGCCAAAGGCAGCAAACCTTTAATGCCAACCTCCACTATCCTTTGTCTATTGGCTGAGTTGGTGAGGTCCTATGTTGGCATTGCCACCCTGATTGCCAATTACAGCGACACTGTGGGCTAGTCTGAACTAATCAAAGACGTATTTTGATAGCCAATTTACTTTTTCTTACAGTGGACAAATTAAGCTAGAAATAGTTTCAGATAAATTAATTTAATAAGTCTCAAGGTTTGATTTATAGTAGGTCAAATGATGTAGCACCTATAAGCATGGCATAAAAATTAGTTTTAAATCAAATTCTTAATGTTGAAAGCCTTTGGATAGACTTCTTGGTAAAGATCCCCAAATTTGGGCTTCTACCATTCTTCTCCTGGATCTATGAGATCAATATTTAATATATCCTTTGTAAATCACTTCCCTTTTCTGATCATTGGCTTTATTTTCTCAAAAGTGAAAATAATAAACTCCATTTCCCAAGGTTTCTTTCTGTATCTGATAGTGTAGCTTTATTGATGTTTTATCAAAAGCCAAGTGTGTTTGTGAGACAATTATTTTCCATGATCTTATAGGATTGAAGTGTTCTGGCATTTGTCCTGGACCACCTTCTTCCACATACCCAGAATACAGAAGACAATGATACTCCAGCTTTGGCCTGCCTCTTTCTTGCCAGCTTGCCTGCAGCAGGCACTGGAACAGATGCTCAGGTACTTTGGTAAATGAATTTAAAGATGCATTAGGTCGAGCTCTGGCAATGGCTGAGAGCACAGAAAAACATGCCAGGTAAGTACCTGGATGTGATTTTGAAAAAAAGAAAGAAAGAAAGAAATAGACTGTATCCTAAAATATTATATATTTTGATGGGGTAATAAAGCTCAAGCTAAATTTAGAATTGTGCCTTTCATCAGACTCTAGGCAGTGATGTGCATCAACAGTATTATTATGGAGTCGTGTCCCTCCACATTCAGCTTTTACAGCAGTGCCACAGCAAAGACCCAACACAATGGCATGGATAACATCATCAGATTCTTTTTGAAGAAGAATCAGTGAATGATCTTGCATGAGTACCACACAGTCTAGATCTCTCCAGGTAAGATTATTTGACCTGCTTCTAGGGCACCAATACAACATAAGGAGTGAGATAAAATGTGTTCATACATAGGAGTTTCCATTGAGAGCTTTCATATCTGGAACATTTCACATTCTCTAGATTCTTGATGTATTTCCCTTCAGTCTTGTTTGTTTTCAGCCTTGTTTATCTAATCACAAAAGTAATGAGTGACAAAATTCTGAGGCAGATATTAATGATCCTATGGTTCCTATTCCTAATGATTGGATTTGCAAGGAAAGAAATATTAGTGTATTCCTAGCCATAAGATTTGTACAATAATTGATAGACTGATATACGGAACTATGGTATTACTGATTCTAAACCCAGAAGACTTTAAAATTATTGACAAATTGTTAGAACAGAAGCTGTCTGAAGTCCAGGGGACCTCAGGATCAGTGATTTTAAAGCCAGAAGACTTTAGAAGTATTGAGTGTTTATTAGAACAACAGTCTTTTAATTTTTTGGGGGGGGGGACCTTGGATTCACTGATTCTAAAGCTTTATTTATATATATAATTTATATATATAATTTATATATATAATTGTTAATTATCTTTAGGATAATTAACAATTTGTTAGAACAGAAGTCCCCTAAGGTTCAGGGGTCCTTGCAATCACTTATACTAAACCCAGAAGACTTTAGAGTCATTGAAAGATTATTAGAATAAAAACTCTCTAATTTTAGTGGCACTTTAGGTTCACTGATTATAAAGCTGGAAGACTTTAGAATCATTGAAAAGGATAATTGTTTTTAGCACCTGAAGATATTAGAATTATTGACAGACTGCTAAAACAAGAGTCCTCTAAGTTTGGGGGGTCCTTGGGTTCACTGATTCTAAAGCCAGAAAATTTTCAAATCATTAACAGATCATTAACAGAATCATAACAGATTAACAGAAGCTCTGTAAGGATGAGACATCTTGGGATCAAGGATTCCAAAGGTAGCAGAACTTAGAATCATTGATAGGTTGTTGGAACAGAAGCCCTCTAAGATTGGAGGAATGTTGGGATTACTGATTCTAAAGCCAGAACACTTTAGCATCATCATCAAATTGTTAGCACATAAGCACTGTAAGGTAGGGTTTAGGGGTACCTTACTGCTATTTCCTCTAGAATCTAACTCCTATCATTTTCCTCCCTCAAGCAGCCAACCCCAATTCTATTTGGGACAAAGGGAGGGAAGTCTCATCTTCTGAAGCTGCTACATGCTGATAAGGGTCATAGAATTGTCCCTGACCAGTGGGGGTCCAGACAAAGGAGAGGAGGCAAGATGGTGGCAGCAGCATTTGGGGAGGGGGTGCTGAGTATCAGAATCAGATAGCCAATGGTATTCAGAGTGAACAAATAGTTGGAGCCTGGGGGGAAACAAATCTTACAAGTAGGTTAAAAATGCAGGGGCCAAATATGAGCAAAAAGAATAATTAAAAGTGGAATTAGTAGAAACAATAGCCAGGAACCTCACCCAGAGTGAGGCTGGGTGGTTGATGAAGCTATCATAAATGCCTCTCATCCAAGTCAGCTTTTCACAGGTGGCCTAAGGTGCAAGCACCATGATGCTTCAAAGGCATTAAGCATTGGATGACAGGCAGAGTAGAGATGATCATTAATCATGAGTTTGATCTCCTTTAGCCAAACCTCTGAGCCTTTTCAGTCTTCCAAGGGAACTAATTTTCCCAATTAGTAAAGGTGACAGGGGAAAAAAAGCAGTTTGAAGTTCCTGCAAAGGGGCATGTGTATAAAATCCATCTGCCAGTCCTCCCCCAGATATATATATACACCCCTCCCCTGGACATGGGAAATTTAAAAGACCTTTTCAAGATTTACTTGGGCACAAACTGGGTAGGCCTGGCAGACCTGTTGAATTGTCTCTCCCAGCTTGGGGGCAGCGAAAATAGTTTCCACAAGGGATTGGAGAGCATTTTCCCCAAGGGAGTAGCTCATAAGGAGAAGTTTCCACCAGCTGGCCACCAGCTGGATCAGAAATTGGTCCGAGGGGGTTGGAGACCAGCAGGAAGGGAAAAGGGTTTACGCCATTCTTTAGCAAGGGCTTGTTCCTGGGTGCTGCATGAGAGTGCAGGAATCGGGGCCTGAAAAGTGCCATGGTCGGGTGCAAACAAGGAGCAGCATGGGCAGCTGAACCTGCCAACCTGTTTCCCCTGGCCTGAAGTGAATGCCCCTTCTGGTGTCCTTTCCCCAATAGTAAAACTCTGGTTCTGAACCTCATGGGGAGTTAGAACCTCCAGTGGTTAGCCCAGGGGGGGGGAGATAGGGGGCTTCCTCAATCAGAAGGGCTGGGGCAGGAGGGTCACCCCAGAGACACCGAGTTTCTTTGAGAAGGAAGCAAGGGGGTCCGGAATCGGGTCCCAGGGACTGAGACCCCTAGGACCTGGCCCCAGCTTTCATAAAAGGCTCTAGGGAGGGCTAAGATGGAGGAGAGATCCATTTAGCTTTCAGGGTCTCAAGAGACTGATGGGCAATGTGGGCCTCTAGACAAAGAAACTCCATAGCCCTGGGAGGTGGGGAGAAGAAGTTAGGGGTTTGTATGGCTGCAGCCAGAGAAGCCTCTGGGGGGGTGCAGGTCCAGATATCATCCATATTTGGGGTATCCAGGGCCTGTCCAAATATGTGGGGGCCGTCATGGGAGCCCTGAGGTGGGACTGGCCACGTGCATTGGTGGATTTACGTTCCCCTAGATTTTTCCCTTTAAAGGCAAAAAGAAATTGTGACTTTATTCAATGATATACAAAAGAAAGCATCTTTTAAGATCTGAAGTAGGAAACCATCATGTGTCCCCGGGATACTTGCTCTGGTTGTGGAGATTTGCTAGAAGAGGAAAAGCAGGGACATGATTATAAAAGCATCACCACACGTGAGCACACATCTGACAGGATAAGGCATCCTTAGTTCTGATTGGCAGCCAGTCCTGTGGTAACGATTCCCCTCACAGCCAGCCTCGGGAATAAGCACGTGGGAAATAAAGAAACAGAGCTGGGAAACTGAGTCAGAAGGCTCCCACCTAGAGCAGAGGCTGAGTCTGTCCCTCCGGCTCTTGCCCTGATAAGACGCACCCCTGTGACAGTTCAGGAAGGCGTCCCGCTGAGGAACTTATGGCATCTCTCCCGAATGGCAGTTACCAACTTCATGATCGGGCAGAATCAAAACCCACAGGCACATCAGTGACCAGCCCAAGAGCTTTTCTCCCTCGCAGCAAAGTCTGCCGTCCCAGCTTAGAGCTGGCTGCTTCATTGTAAGAATTGACCAGGACTCCAACCTAGAGGAGATTTTGTTGAGCATTTTGTATGTTTAAACTTATCCTGCGCCAAGGATCAATGGTGAAACAGGCTTGGAGAGATTCCAGTAAACACATTTCTGTTTTAGGAGCTCTCCATCCTGAACAGGCTCAGTTCTCAGGGCTGATGATGCTCACCCTGATGGCAACTGGCAAACTTACCGACGAAGGGGAGAGGACAGGGACCCCGGGGAAGGGCTGAGCTCGGTGTGGCCCACCCCAACTACTCTGTGTTCTCGTGGGCTGTGCTGTTCGACACCCCCCTCCTGTGAAGGGGAAAAGCCTCTGCACGCTTCCTACGTGGAGGTGAACTGAGAAGGCTTTCACCTCCTCCCTCTCGTTCCACACACGGAAATGACCGGTTTGGGCTTTAACGTGATGGCAATAACTCCAAATAACTTAGTTAACAATCTTAGAATTTTCCTCATAGCCAAAGAGTCTTCACTATTTCCTACTCCTTTAAGTAAGTTTCCCTTTTGTTTTGGGGAGAAAACAAGACGATTCTTAAAATTGAGATGGAACAGATTTTAAAATGGACTTGAGTTCATGAGATTCCCTGGATTCTCATTCAATCTTCCAGACAAACTGAACTGCCATCTGGTTATTGTCCAATTCAGCCAGCCCATTTCTCCTTTGTGAGCCAGGGAGGGGTTCAGGGGCCAGTCTTTACTGCTAGGGCCCTCAGAAGTCTGACTCTAGATAACGCAAAAGCAGGCGGTTTGTCCCCAGAGTTTGTTTTTTTTTGTAATTACTTTTACAATTATAACATTTTTTTTGGCAGTACATATGCATAGGTAATTTTTTTTTACAACATTATCCCTTGTACTCCCTTCTGTTTCGAATTTTTCCCCTCCTTTCCTCCACCCCCTCCCCTAGATGGCAGGCATTCCCATACATATTAAATATCTTATAGTATATCCTAGGTACAATATATATGTGCAGAACCGAATTTTGTTGTTGTTGCAAAGGAAGAATTGGATTCAGAAGGTAAAAATAATCTGGGAAGAGAAACAAAAAAATGCTCTCAGTTTACACTCATTTCCCAGTGTTCCTTTTCTGGATGTAGCTGATTCTGTCCATCATTGATCATTTGGAATTGGAGTAGCTCTTCTCTATGTTGAAGATATCCACTTCCATCAGAATACATCCTCATACAGTATCATTGTTGAAGTGTATAATGATCTCCTGGTTCTGCTCATTTCACTCAGCATCAGTTGATGTAAGTCTCTCCAAGCCTCTCTGTATTCCTCCTGTTGGTCATTTCTTACAGAACAATAATATTCCATAACCTTCATATACCATAATTTACCCAACTATTCTCCAATGGATGGACATCCATTCATCTTCCAGTTTCTAGCCACTACAAAAAGAGCTGCCACAAACATTTTGGCACATACAGGTCCCTTTCCACTCTTTAGTATTTCGGGATATAAGCCCCGTAGTAGCACTGCTGGATCAAAGGGTATGCACATTTTGATAACTTTTGGGGCATAGTTCCAGATTGCTCTCTAGAATGTACCCAGAGTTTTTAAAGTAGCACCAAACTGCTTTCCTGTTTTCCTGAATTTCCCAAATCCTTAAATCTTCTGTTACCACTATGAGTGCAAGTAGATTCTAATGTACATATCCCTGTAGTGGGCTTTACTTAGAGCTCCTTTAAAATCACTTTTGCTTTGTTATTTCAAATAACAAGTTTAGAAATCATTTAGCTTGACATGGTATGTCAAATTTTAAAATTAAATTAAAAATTAAATTTAAAAATTTGTGCTTCCATAACATCTTGGAGACTACACTGCTCCCCCATGGCATCTCTGCCCAGAGGGCCAACCTCATTGCCCTCACTAGGGATCTAGATTTGGAGAGAGGCCCTCCAGTCCCTTGTGAAGAGTCCGAAAGGGTGGTTAAAACCCCCCTCTCCTGAAGCCTATCCAGAGGAGGGGTACGTCCCCAGGAGAGGACTGGCAGATAGATTTTACACACATGCTGCCCTGCAGGGGCTTGAAAGTGCTTTTGGTCTCTGCTGACACCTTTGCTAATTGGATAAAAGCCTTGCCTTGCAAGCCTGAAAAGGCTAAGAGTTTTGCTAAAGGAGATTGTCATTTTGACCTGCCTAACTCTTCATAGAGCAACATTGGACCAGCCACCACTTCTCAAATAACCTAAGCTGTGTCTGAGCATTAAGACCCAATGCTTAACGCCTTTGAAGCATCATGGTGCTTGCACCCTAGATCACCTGAGCACTCCTTTCACTGGGCATATCACCACTGTCTCACCCACTGACCCTGTGCCTTTGGGGAGACAAAAGCAGGTAAACGGGGAAAATGCTCTTTGGTATTTACCCTAGGAAAAGATGTCTGGATGAGAGACGTTCATGATAGCCTCATCTACCCGCCCCAGTCTTCCTCTGGGAGGGTTCCTGGTCACTGTCCCTAGGAACCCCCATATCAACTGTGGTTTTGGTCTTTTGCTCATTTTTGGCTCCTGCATGTCTGATCTACTTGTGAAACTTGTTTCTTCAGGACCCAAGCCATGAACTTCCAGCTACTTGGTCACCCTGAATATCACTTGATACTGGATTCTGACACTCAGCAACCCATGGATGCTGCTGCCCATCTACAAGCCACGTGTCTCCCCTCCCCTCCCACTGGGCAGGGCATGTTCTAAGCCCCTTGTCTGCCTGAAACAGCTCCAGAAGATTTGTCCCAAATGAATGTGGGTTTGGACTGCTTGAGAGGGCAATAATAAAGTACAGCTTCCAGGGGAAATAGAGCAGTAATCCTGAGGCCCCCAATCTTGTTCTAACATTCTGTCAATGATTCTAAAGTCTCCTGGCCTGGAGTACTATAGTTCCACAAAAATGCTCGTTGTCAGATAATCATCTGTTGATCAGTGATAACAAAGTTTCTGCATCAATAATGAGGTACATACCAGACTAAACTATAAGAGTCAAGAATGAGGTGCACATCAGACCACTCCTCAATTCTACATCTAACTTCTAAGCCATAAAATTAGCATTTTATTGATATGAACCTCCCTTCTCAGTCCCCTATAGCCTGGCTTATGACCTCATTTCTCAAGAAAAAGTGCCCCCTCCCAAGGGGCCAGCGACTGCTTAGTTGCCAACTGCTGGTGGCCTTTGTTCCGGCTTCATCCTTACAGAATTCTGTCCAGCAGAGGAGTCTGCAGAGCAGATCACACTGTTCCTCAGTGATCTCCACTCTAGGTTTAGCTGACCACAGGCTCTTGTGGATGTCTTCCTGGCTGTCCTTCTCAATCTCCTTTAATGGCTCATCAGGCCTATGACCCTCTACCCCCAGACTGTATTTGTCCTGAACTCTCAACATTTTCCATTCTCACCTATAGGTGTCATTAGGCCTAGGGGGTACAACAAGCATGCAGACATAACTGTGGTGGAAGACTACCCTAAAACCTCCCACAATCAAAGAGACACAAATGTGGTGGGAACCTAGGATATCACACCCACAGGCACATAGACACCAATGTGGGGGGAGCCTAGATTAACACCCCCTAGTGTCAAGGAGAACCTAATGGGGTGGGAGGGCAACCTAACATAACTCAGTGGTACCCAGAGAGAGGACTATGGAGACAATATGGATGGACAATAGTATTTTCACCTTTCTGTTGTTTGTTTGCTTGGGTTTTTTTCTTTGTTTTTTTTTTCACTTTTGAACTCTTTTTTTTATGCAGCACGGGAATATGGAAATATGTTTGGAAAAACCACACATGTTTAACTTATATTGGTTTGCTTGCTATCTTGGGGAGGGGAAGGGAGAAGAGAGAGAGAAAAATTAGAAACACAAGGTTTCGAAAAGGGGAATGTTGAAAATTATTTTTGCATGTATTAGGAAAAATGAAATACTATTTAAAAAAAAAGAGTTCATGATTACCTGGTTCCAAGAGTCTTTGAAAGTTCACAAAAATATTTTTCAAACTCTTTCCCATCCCTTAAACAATGATCAAGTTTCTTTTTAAAAACACCCATGTAAATATTTCATAGGCCTCAACATTATAACAGTATCTCCAAATAGCGTGGTTAACAGTCTCATATTTTTGTAAGCAAGAGGCAAACAACTGAAGATGAAATTTCTCTTTATTTATAAGCATACGTGCAAGTGTATAAGTTCTTAAATTAGAGCACTTTAGAATATGAAGGACATTTTTACAAGCTGTTTCTTAATCTAACAACATCTAGATTGTTTTTTCTAACAACGCAGCTTATAAAATTTTACCAATGTTTCCAAATTGACCACATTTTCCAATATGAGAACATTTCGAAGCATAACCATATAATAAACAACGTTACATCATTACCATTTGAAGGAAAACCCATCATTAAAACTAAACCCTCCCCGCCTGAGGTGCTCTCAATTCAGTTGAATTCATTCCCCATGACAGAACATCTTATCTCCATTGGCAGGTTACAGTGATGACACTCAAATTTCCATACCTTCCATTAGGAAAGAACTGCATCTAATTAAAGAAATAAAAAAAGCAGTTAACTTTCATGTAGCACTTCCCAGTCCCAGGCCCTGTGTTAAGCACTTTACAATCACAACAAACTTGAGAGGTGGATGCTATTATTATCCCTTTACAGAAGAGTAAATTAAGATGGAGGGACAAAGGGTTACTTGCTTAGGGGTCACACGGCTAATACATTTCAAATCCAAGTAAATGCGGATTTATAGCCACTAACAGTCCCATCTCAATTTCCAAGGACTGCTCTCTTGTCCCTTAAACAGACAAAAGCTTATTATCTACAAGTAACAGGGGGAAGTTACCTAATGCAGTTCCAGACTAGTTCTCGTCCTTCACTTTGCTGTCCTCCTCGGACTCTTGGACTAGAAGAGGAAGGAAAACCAGTACCAAAAGGAGAGGGAGCAGGAAAAGAAAGGGTAGGAAATGGAGAAGGACAATGAAGAGGAAATGCAGGATGACAAAGAGAGCAGGCACAGGATAGAGGGGAGGCATCTTTGGTCCTGCAGGGAGAAAAGTCACGCTCAGTCTAGGAGGAGTGATTTCTCCCCCCAGAAGGGAGGTCAAGGCCACAGAGAATCATCGAGGTCAAGGTCAAGATCGTGGGGGGATGGGCAAGGGAAGGGGAGAGGGCCAGGGAGGAATGAGAGGAGGCAGGGAAAGGAAAGGGTGAGGGAAGAGGCAGGGGAAATGGCGGGACAAGGAAAGGGGGCGGGGCGACGGAGGGGAAGGATCACTTGGCTCGGGCCAATGGTCACCTGGGGTGGTGCCGCCTGGCTGGAGTGGGGGACTGGCTCGATGAAGGGGACCAGCCAGTCAGAAGTGGAGAGTTCTTGCTGTTAGCAGACACCACAGACAATCAGGAGGACGGACGCTGGTAACAGGATGGTCTAGAGAACAGAAGAACAGACATGTGGAAGGGAAAGAATGGGAGAGAAAGCCAGGTCCAGCCCCTCCTCCCCAGCTCCCGGAGCACTGACCCCCAGCCATGAGGTGTTCTTGTCCACTCACCATTACTCCGGCAACGCTGCCGCTTATGACGGGCATGATGATGCTGCAGACTTCGAAGACCTTTGGGAGCCTAGGCAACCAGACCACTGGTCGGAAAGTTCCAGGCTCGTTCTTGGGCGGGGCAGGCAGAGCATCACTTGTCCATTGTTACCCTGGAGGAGGATGCTCCCTGCTGTGGGAGGAGGGACTGCTTCTGGGTTTCACACTCACTGCCTGTGGCCCCTTCCTCCGCCCCCTCCTTCCTCTTTTCCTTCCATGGCCCGCTAGAGATTGAGAGAGTAATGGCGCCATTGATGATAAAGAAGCCCGTCCCCTAACCCCCAAAGCTAAAGCAGCTTGAGACCCCAAAACAGGAAAGGGAAGGTCCAGGGGGTGGGATTTAACAGTCGCCTGCAAGTGACTGCAAAGAAAAGCAGGATGTGCATTTAATTATTATTTTAATAGTATTTTATTCTTCAAATATATGCAAGATATATTTCACCATTCACCTCTGCAAAACCTTGTGTTCCAAAGTTTTCTTCCTCTCTCCAGATTCCCAAGACAGCAAACAATCAGATACAGACTAAATGTGTGCAATTCTTTTTTTAAAGCATATTATTTTTATTATAGTTTTATTTTCAAAACATATGCATGGATAAGTTTTCAACATCGACCCTTGCAAAACCTTGTCTTCCAAATTTTTTCCTCCCTTCTCCCTCCCCCCTCCCCAAGATGGCATGTAATCTAATATATGTTAAACATGCTAAAATTATAATTAAATCCAATATATGTGTGTGTGTTTATATAATTATCATGCTGCACAAGAAAAATCAGATCATAAAGGAAAAAAATGAAAAAGAAAACACAATGCAAGCAAACAACAACAAAAAGGGAGGGAATGTGATGTTGTGGGTATAGATGGCTCTATGCATCACCAAGACCCTTAAAACTGGCCTGAATCACCTTGTCCATCAGAATTGATTATCACACAGTCTTGCTGTTGCCGTGCACAATGATCTCCTGGTCCTGCTCACTTCATTCAGCATCAGTTCATGTAAGTCTCTCCAGGCCCCTCTGACGTCATCCTGCTGGTCATTTCTTACAAAACAATAATATTCCATAACATTATATATAATAATAAACCACAGTTTATTCAGCCATTCTCCAACTGATGGGCATCCACTCAGTTTCCAGTTTCTTGCCACTACAAAAATGGCTCCACCAACATTTGGGCAAAAGTGGGACCCTTCCCCTCCTTTGAGATCTCTTTGGCATATAAATTCAGTAGAAACACTGCTGGGTCAAAGGGTGTGCATTTCATGATGCTGCTGAAGCTGGGCCCTGCAGAAAGCAGCCACCAATGTCCCTGCCTGGGCCTGAGGAAGACAGAGGGGCTTGTCTTGTCAGATAGACAATAACCATCCTAACAATAACCACTAACAGTGTGCAGCACTGTCAGCACACCAGGTGTTTTTCAATCATTTGATCCTCACAACAGACCCTGAAAATGGCTGCTGATGGGACCCCGTTCTACAGATGAGGAAACTGAGAAAGGCAGAGAAGTGCTTTGCCCAGCTAAGACACACAGCTAAAAATTATCTGAGGCCCCTTTTTGTAGTGGCCCCCAGATGTGGGGGAACTCTGAGAAAAGTATACTTGAAGCAAAGGTTCTTACACAGGGTGTTAACTGGGTGTGATTAATGAGATGATGGTTCTCTAGTTCACATATCCTTAGTACTTAGTGTGGTGATGTAATGGTTCTCTAGTTCACACATATTTAGTGTGCTGTAATGATGTAATCCTACTGAGGTATTTAAGGGCTGAGAGGACTGGAAATAGAGACATTCCCTCTTTGACCATTGTCCTGGTGGCTCTCCTTCCTCCTGCACTCCTCCACTAAGATCAAGGTTGGTCCCAAGATCCTCCAGAGAGCCAGTCCGGACATTGCAACTTTTGAATTTAGACCTTCCCGGCTCACGTTCTCAATGGCCAGGTTCAAAGAACAGCTTCCTGTGAATGGCTTAATGGCAGCCTAGCTGGAGGTCTCTTCCACATCAATTTGAGCATGTAGGGTCATTACATACTTCTCCTACACCCCACTTCTCTAAGAGGGCACCAGTGCCAGCACGTTAAGGACAGGGAATAAGAATGGGATCTCCCTGGCTCAGGCATTCCTCTGTCCTTGCCTTACAGCTGAGCACCACTCCTACAAAGAAAGGTCTTGGTGGCCTTAAGCTCTGGGACTGTGTAGGACTCCAGAGATAGTAGGTTTCAGAGTAAAACTTGAACCTACATCTTCCTGGCCTGAAAAGTGTCTTGATGCTCTCCACTGAGGTTCTACCAGCTGAGAAATGAATGTGGGTCAAGAAACACAGATTGTACAAAGGGAAAATTCTTTAACAGAATCTACTGGTGCTGCTCTACTCCATTACTTCTCAGTTAGCAAAACTTCAGTTTTCAGGCACACTAGCCAAAACGGAATAGTGCATGAGAATTCACTCATGACCAGGACATACAGAGGTCTAGGGAGGCAAGTGGGGGTCTCTGAGAAAAAGATAGAGGGCACTTTTGAGTCCTTTGTTGTAACTGCTGACTCAGCCACTTTTGCTGCTATAGATGGTCCAAATCATTTTCCCCACAAAAACTTTATGGGTCTGAAGTCCTACTCCAGACTTGACATGATTTTTATAGTGGGATTAGAGGGTCATTTGAGATTCTACTGTGGTGCTGGCTGGGGACACTTGGACAAGAGCAGATTCACTAGTCTAAAGGAAAAGCCTGTTCCTGGACTTCTGGGAGATTCACAACTAGGATTGACTTCTGTGAAACCCACAATTCCATACTCTTGGAGGCAGAGTCTGATTCATTCCCATGTATACCTTCGTGCTAGCTGGAGACTTTGGATTCAGAGGGATCTAGAGAGAAGATTTGGAAAGAGACAGTAAAGAACTTTAACTCCTGGCTGCATTTTGGGGATTACTGGTACTGGAACTAAAACTAAGGCTGCCTCCCTAGAAGCTCCCCAAGAGACCTCCTCCCAGAGAAGGATCACAATTTAGAGACAACAGAACATTATATTTCCTGTTCCTGTTCAGGCGCCAAAAATATAAAGTCCAGGCTAGCTCCCTGAAGGGCTCAGAATCAGCAAGAGTCAGAATAAGCAAAAGTGCCCCATGTTGGGCGCCAAAATGTAATGTTCTGTTGTCTCTAAATTGTGATCCTTCTCTGGGAGGAGGTCTCTTGGGGAGCTTCTGGGGAGGCAGCCTTAGTTTCAGTTCAATAATCCCAAAATGCAACCAGGAGTTAAAATCCAGATCCTTTATTGTGTCCTTCAAAGTCTTGAATCTTTTCCTGGGGTCCAGTTACCTTTAATGGAGGCCTATCTCTTTCCTTGGTTCCCCAATGAGCTCTTGTCAGAATGTCTCCAGCCAGCTTCAGTCTCTAGCTCCCTCTGAATCCAAAGCCTCCAGCCAACACGAAGGTAGACATGGAAATGAATCAGACTCTGCCTCCAAGAGTGTGGGATTGTGGGTTTCCCAGAAGTCAATCCTAGTTGTGAATCTCCTGGAAGTCCATGAGCAGGCTTTTCCTTTAGACTCATGAATCTGCTCTTGTCCAAATGTCCCCAGCCAGCACTACAGTAGAATCTTGAATGACCCTCCTTCCTGAATCCTGGCTCCTTATATCCTCCCAGAGAATGGTCTTGTGGGTACTCCATGGGCTTGTGGGAACTCTACAGAACCAATGAACGAGCTCCTTTAAAGGTGTAAACTCCCTCAAAGATTTGGACTCCTTTAAAGGTGTAAACTCTGAGCTAAGGAATTGTTAGGTACCGACTAAGCACCTAGTAATAATCCTAACAGGAATTAGGCTCCCTTGCCATGACAATGAAGGCAAAACTTATCTGATGGAGATGGTCTCCTATATTCCAAAGTGACTGTTGTGGATAAAATTCTGAGAGAAAAGGTTCTGAGTATTAAAAATGAATTGATTAATTACCTTGGCCAATAATCTGCAAAGTGATGGTCAGTACTCTCAATGGCCGAAGGAAAAAAACAATATTTCACGTCACCTTAAATCTATATCCTTTCTGACAGAGATCATCATTCTGCAGAAATCAATGGCAACCTTGACTGATGCATATTTCAGGAGTCTTGTGCCATAGACACTCAGTCCTTCCCCATTATTCGTCATTATGGTAGGAGTTTTGGTCATAAGATTGAGCAGCCTCCCAGAATCTGAGCAGAAAACCCACTCTGAATAAGGGTGAGTCTCCCCACCTTTTCCAAATGGAATGGGCGCGCATTTAGGGTTAGGGATAGAGTTGGGAGTCGGGAGTCGGGAGGTGCATTTAGGGTTAGGGTTAGAGTCGGGAGGGTTAGGGTTAGGTTAGAGTCAGGAGGCTTGATATTGTCGGGAGTTGGGAGTCAGGAGTTTTTCTCCAAAAGACAAATTTTGTTATGCTGTGGACATCAGGTAAATTCCCAAACTGAGTTTAAGCCATCAACATTAGAAAGACCCCATTACAAGGGGGCACACATGTATAACATGAAGACACCATAAGGCGTTCTTAGAGAATTTACTGTCATAAAATGGACTGAATACCTAGTGTTCTCATGCGTCTTACTGGTGTGGCATTTCCTGCACAGAACCTGCACAGAAGTGGGGATACAAGTAGATTGTTTTGGGGGGGAAAAATCACTGGATTTCCACATCTTGATTTGGCTTTTATTTGGATACAGTAAAAGCAATGCAAGGAATTGCTCAAGGAATTCAATCTGGGCCTACTGCAGTAAAAGTCCACTTAAGACTACAAAAGGCTATTGCCTTAGGGAGTAGCTTTGATGGTAACATTCAGGTTCTGTCTTATCAGTGCCCTTCCCTGGGGACTGTGAAGTTATGGAGGACCTGGAGTCTTATTCACCTCATCATTTCCCCCTTCAAATGAGAGAGATCCCCAAATACTTTGGGGTTATGGGCGTATGTTCTAAAACTTCTTCCTGAAGAGATTGGGGGTAAAGCTTCCCTTGTCTTATAGCTCTCACTTGAAAAGGTTCAAATTCCACATCCCTGAAGCTGGCCAATTCAACATTGAGTGGGTGCTAAGTGTCAGCATCAGAAATCAGGTATTCATGTGTTGACAATCATTTGAAAGTTTATCAGCTGATGCCTAGAGGAAATAAACCTAATGAGAAGGGGAGTAGGGATGGTAGCATCCTAAGCAATAAAGGTGTGCTCAGGTAGCTAAAGGTCCATGTGCTAAAGTCTTAATTTGGGTTACACATTTGCAAAGAGGATGATGAGCTGAGATGGTCTCATTCCAGGTGGAATGAAAACATGAACAAAAGATTGACTTTATTCCAATTACGTTTAAGTGATTAAAATTCTCCAAACTACACTGATAGAGGACTTTGTCAAATACTCACCTGATTATTCAAGTAGTCCAAATTGAAAACTGAAAGATCTTATATCTTTGCATGCCCATGTCTTCCAGTGACCATTAGTTCTGATTATAGAAATTTGCCATAAGAGAAAAACTAAATGCGGTCATGATTATGACTGTGGGTAAGCCTTGTACCAATAATTCCAGAACCTCAAGATAAGTGTAGAAAAAGTTTATTAGCCTTCTCAAGAAAGGACATTCTCCAAATACCAGAGATGGTGTCAACAGAGATGGGGTGTGGTGTGTGTGTGTGTGTGTGTGTGTGTGTGTGTGTGTGTGCATTTTCAGCAAAGCAGATTACATAGACTCTACTCACAATCTCCCTCTTCCCTTCTTCCCCTTTGACTCATCTGCTGGGTCTCAGGAGGTACAATCTGTTCATGGAAATCTACCCCAGCACAAAAGCAAAGAAATCAATCTTTTCCATAACATGTCTCACCAGATGGCTCACCCTTCCTATCTAGTCTGGAGGATTCAATAACTTTTTAGTTCTGGTTAGTAGAAGTATGCTTTCATGATCGGGATGCTTTAACTGTCAAAAACAACTTGATTACAAGGCAAGGTACAAGATATTCTGGGCCCTTCAGAATGAGATACTTTCTTACCATAAATATCTCTTTAAGCCTGAAAGGACATTATCTCACTCAACAAAATCAATGTCCTTAGGTCTGTTTCACTTCAGGTAAGAGTCACAGTCACCAACCAATCATGCAGCAACAATTCTACATCATCGTCAGACTCAGGAATAGTCAAGTGGGACACCAACAAACTGAGCCAGAAGGATTTCACCTTAAGGGAAGCCTAAAGTTTGTGTCCAGATTCAGACCTTTACTTATAAATGTTGACAGCCACATCCTGCTTAATAATTTGTTGCATTTCTCCCTGAATGATGGGTTACTTAGTTAATGTTCTATCAGAAAATCATACTTGAATTCAAAATTCAAATACAATTTATTATAGTTCCAAGATATTTTTTCTTAACTGACAATTCTCACTAATTAAGAGTAGCTTGTGGATTCAGCTCTCAAGGAACATATACCCTAAATAGGTATTAATGATAACTTTACAATGGTAATAAGAGAAAAATATAGCCTATTAAGTTAGCCATTTACATCACTCTGATGTAAACTTAAACTGATGTAAAGACCAATCATTGGAAGTCACTACTATATAATAAACAAACTTGCAAATCCTCAACCAAGCCAAGTTGATTGATTAGGAATTCCCTAACCTAAATTATCATATTTTCCATTTCAATTAAGGAAACAGAAGAGGGAAGCTCAACCCCCTGCCCAGAACTCTCAGAACTTCTATAGCAATAGTTAACATTTAGAAAATTAAGAAGATGGTGGAGAAGGCACACAGGAGATTCTGAGCTCCTCTCATACCCTTATTACCAATTTTTAAAATCAGCCTCAAAAATAGCAATAAACTGGTAAGGTTCATGAAGATGGGAAGTACAACTCACCAGCCAAAGATAATCAGGAATACCGTCAGAAAAGGTTTGTCCTGAGTGGAGGGAGCAGACCACCCCAGGGCAGGGATAGAATCAGGAGGTGGGGGGGGGCGGCCTCTGCAGTTGGAAGGTTTACATAGAGCTCTCTGCCATAGTCTGAGTGCTTTGCTTTGGTTTGTGGAGTAGTGGACCAGCAGAAAAATTAGAGCCTGGGGTAGAGGGTGCTCTGAGGGAAGCCAGAGCAGGATCTGGCTGCACCCACCCAGGACCAGAAGTGACTTAGCACAGACAATAACACAGCTCTTTGGTGGCATTCTGCAGCTGGGGGTTCTTGTTGGGGGGTAGTCACAAACCTGCATGGCAGGGGCATAAGCCCGGGCAGCCTCTCATCTGCACAGTGAGGGATAGGGCGACTGCTAATACTCAAAGCAGGAGTTTGCAAGGGGGGAGAAGAGGGGGACAGTGATACTTTTGCTGCTTAACCTCTAGCCCCAAGGTAGTTGCTAATCCTCACAGTGGGGCTCCTCACAGGGCACTTACACAGCCCAGCCCTTTATACCTAGGCCTAGTCACTTCCATGTGAAGCTCTTCCCAGAGCACTCCCACAGCTCAGCTATTCCTTGCAGCCCATTGAGAGGACAGTTACTGTCTATATACCCATCCTTGCTCTGCAGAGGAAGCTGGTAACCTCCTGCCCTAAAGGCAGACCCTAAAGGCTTTAAAAAATGAGTAAAAAATGAAGAAAATGATTGATAGCTTCTATACAGAAAGAGAATGGGTTTCCAACCCAAAGGAGACTAATAGCAAACAGTCTCCAGACAATACCCAAATAATGGTCTCCTGGAAGAGACTATTAAAAATCTCAAAAGAGAGTTAGAAGAAAAATGGGGAAAGGAGAGAGAAGCTATACAAGAGAGTAACAATCTCCTAAAATGTGAATGGGAAAAGGTAAAGAAATCAAAAGAAATGCAGGGAAACAGAATTAGTGAATTGGAAAAGGTAAAGAAATCACAGGAAAGTAGAATCTGTGAATTGAAGAACATAAAGAATTCCCAAGAAAGTAGGATTTGTGAATTGGAAAAAGAAAATAACTCACTAAAAACAAATTTAGTGAAATGGAAAAAAATACCATAGAGCAAAACAACTCATTTAAAAACTCAATTGGACATATACAAAAAGAAGTTAAAAAAGCTAATGAAGAAAATAACTCATTAAAAATCAGAACTGAACAAATACAAATGGATGATTCATTGAGACACCAAGAAACAGTCAAGCAAAACCAAAAAAAAAAAAAAAAATGAAAAACTGGAGAAAAATGTCAAATATCTACTTGAAAAATGACAGACCTGGAAAATAGATCTAGGAGAGATAATCTGAGGATTATTGGACTTCCCAAAAATTATGATGAAAAAAGAGCCTAGATACTATATTATAGGAAATCATCAAAGAGAACTGCCCAGAGGTAATAGAACCAGAAGGTAAAAATAATTCATTGAACACCTTCTGAAAAAGACCTAAAACAAAACAAAACAAAACAAAAAAATTCCATGGAATATTGTGGCCAAATTTCAGAACTATCTGACTAAGGAAAAATATTACAAACAACCAGGAAAAAAACAATTTAAATACCAAGGTAACACAATAAGAGTCATTCAATATCTGGCTGCTTCTACATTAAAGGATCTAAGGGACTGGAATCTGATATTCCAAAAGGGAAAAGAACTTGGAATGCAGCCAAGAATAAACTACCCAGCTAAGTTTAGCATTTTCTTCCATAGAAGAAGATGGACATTCAATGAAAGAGATGAATCCCATGTGTTTCTAACCAAAAAAAAAAAAAAAAAAACAGATCTAAACAAAAAATTTGATCTCCAACCATAAGACTCAAGAGAAGCAGAAAAAGGTAAAAGGAACTCTTGAGAATGGCATTTCTGTTGTGGATATACATTAAGACTACATGTATAATTTGATTTTACTGATATAACAAAAAAAAAAAAGGAAGTAGAAATGGAAAGGGGATAGTGTAAGAAAAAGGGAAAAGGGGAGAGAAAAATAAGGAAACTACATCCCACAAAGAGGCAAAGGAAACCTATCATATCTGAAGGAAGTTAAAGAGGAGGAGGAACGTTGTGTGAATCTTACTCTCATCAGAATTGGCTCAAACAGAAAATAATTGACATATTTGTTTTACAGAGAATTATCTCTCACCTCATTAAAAAAGGGGAGAGGAAAAGGGAAAAGGAAAAGAGTAATAAGTACAAGAAAGGGAAAAGGGATTTAAAGGGAAGAGGAAGGGGTACTAAGGAGGGAAGTCTGTGTGACACAAGTGGAACCCATAAGTTTAATACTGGGGAAGGGGTTTGGGGGGGGGCAATGGAAAAAAGTATAATCTGGGGATAATATGAAGGCAGGAAATACAGAATTAGTCGTTTTAACTGTAAATGTGAATGGGATGAACTCTCATTAAGCTGAGGTGGTTAGCAGACTGTATCAAAAGTCAGAGACCAACAATATGTTGTTTACAGGAAACACATTTAAAGCAGGGAGATACATACAGAGTAAAGGTAAAAGGGTGGAGCACAATCTATTATACTTCAGGGGAAGTCAAAAAAGCAGTGACAGTCATCCTTATCTCAGATCAAGCAAAAGCAAAAATTGATCTAATTAAAAGAGATAAGGAAGGAAACTATACCTTGCTAAAGGCTAGCATAGACAATGAAGCAATAGCAATACTAAACATATATGCACCAAGTGGTATAGCATCTAACTTCCTAAAGGAGAAGTTAAGAGAGTTGCAAGAAGAAATAAACAACATAACTATAATAGTGGGAGATCTCAACCTTGCACTCTCAGAATTAGATAAATCAAACCACAAAACAAATAAGAAATAAATTAAAGAGGTAAATAGAATATTAGTAAAATTAGGTATGATAGATCTTTGGAGAAAACTGAATGGTGACAGAAATGACTATACTTTCCTCTCAGCAGTTCATAGAACCTATACAAAAATTGACCATACATTAGGACATAAAGATCTCAAAATTAAATGCAGGAAGGCAGAAGTAGCAAAGGCTTTCTTTTCAGACCACAATGCAATAAAAAGTACATTCATCAAAAAGTTAGGGGTAAATGGACCAAAAAGTAATTGGAAACTAAATAATCTCATCTTAAAGAATGATTGGGTGAAACAGCAAATTATAGAAACAATTAATAATTTCACCCAAGATAATGAGACATCATACCAAAATTTGTGGGATGCAGCTAAAGCCGTAATAAGGGGAAATTTTATATCTTTAGAGACTTATTTGAATAAAATAGAGAAAGAGAAGATCAATGAATTGGGCTTGCAAATTTAAAAGCTAGAAAAAGACCAAATTAAACACCCCCAATCAAATACTAAACTTGAAATTCCAAAATTAAAAAGAGAAATTAATATTATTGAAAGTAAAAAAAAAACTATTGAACTAATAAATAAAACTAAGAGTTGGTTTTATGAAAAAAACAATAAAATAGATAAACCTTTGGTAAATCTGATTAGAAAAAGGAGAGAGTAAAATCAAATTGTTATTCTTAAAAATGAAAAAGGGGAACTTTCCACCAATGAAAAGGAAATTAGAGAAATAATGAGTTATTTTGCCCAAATAATAATAAAATATAATAATAAATTTGATAACCTAAGTGAAATGGATGTCTACCTCTAAAAATATAGGCTTACCAGATTAACAGAAGAGGAAGCAAATTGCTTAAACAGTCCCATTTCAGAAAAAGAAATAGAACAAGCTATTAATCAACTCCCTAAGAAAAAATCTCCAGGACCACATGGATTTACATGTGAATTCTACCAAACATTCAAAGAACAATTAGCCCCAATGCTGTATAAACTATTTGAAAAAAATAGGGAATGAAGGAGGCCTACCAAATTCCTTTTATGGAACAGACATTGTACTGATACCCAAACCAGGGAGGTTGAAAATGGAGAAAGAAACCTATAGACCAATCTCCTTAATGAATATTGATGCTAAAATTTTAAGTTAGATATTAGCAAAAAGACTACTGAAAATCATCCCCAGGATAAAACATCATAATCAAGTAAGATTTATACCAGGAATGCAGGGCTGGTTTAATATTAGAAAAACTATTAGTATAATTGACCATATTAATAACCAAATTAACACAAATCATATGATCATCTCAATAGATGCAGAAAAAGCATTTGATAAAATCCAACATCCATTCCTATTGGATTGAGAATATAGGAATAAATGGACTTTTCCTGAAAATAATCAGTAGCATCTATTTAAAACCATTAGTTAAGCATCATATGTAATGGGGATAAACTGCAACCATTCTCATTAAGATTAGGAGTGAAACAAGGTTGCCCACTATCACCATTACTATTCAATATTGTATTAGAAATGCTAGCTTTGGCAGTAAGAGTGGAGAAAGAGATTAAAGGAATTAGAGTAGGTAATGAGGAAACCAAGTTATCACTCTTTGCTGATGACATGATGGTATACTTAGAAAACCCCAAAGATTCTACTAAAAAGCTATTAGAAATAATCCACACCTTTAGCAAAGTTGTTGGATACAAAATAAACCCACAAAAATCATCAGCATTCTTATATGTCACTAACAAAATCCAACAGTTAGAGTTACAAAGAGAAATTCCATTTAAAGTAACTACCAATAGTATAAAATATTTGGGAATCTATCTGCCAAGGGAAAATCAGAAATTATATGAGCAAAACTACAAAACACTTTCCACACAAATTAAGTCAGATCTAACCAATTGAAAAAATATTAAATGCTCTTGGATATGGCAAGCAAATATAATAAAAATGACAATACTACCTAAACTGATCTATTTATTTAGTACTATAACAATCAGATTCCCAAAAAACTATTTTAATGACCTAGAAAAAAATAACAAAATTCATATGGAAAAACAAAAGGTGAAGTATTTCAAGGGAATTAATGAAAAAAAAAAATCAAATGAAGGTGGCCTAGCTGTACCAGATATAAAATTATATTATAAAGCAGCAGTTACCAAAACCATTTGGTATCGTTCTAAGAAATAGACAAGTTAGTTGATCAGTGGAAATCAGGTCAAAATGGGTTCATGACCTAGGCATAAAGAATGAGATTGTAAATAAATTAGAGGAACATAGGATAGTTTACCTCTCAGGCCTGTGGAATAGGAAGGAATTTATGTCCAAAGATGAACTAGAGATCATTATTGATCAAAAAGTAGAAGACTGATTATATCAAATTGAAAAGTTTTTGTACAAACAAAACTAATGCAGATAAGATTAGAAGGGAAACAATAAACTGGGAAAACATTTTACAGTCAAAGGTTCAGATAAAGGCCTCATTTCCAAAATACATAGAGAATTGACTCTAATTTATAAGAAATCAAGCAATTCTTCAATTGATAAATGGTGAAAGGATATGAACAGACAATTAAGATAAAGATAAAATTAAGATTAAGATAAAGAAATTGAAACTATTTCTAGCCATATGAAAAAATGCTTCAAGTCATTATTAATCAGAGAATTGCAAATTAAGACAATTCTGAGCTATCACTACACACCTGTCAGATTGGCTGGAATGATAGGGAAAGATGATAGAGAATGTTGGAGGGGATGTGGGAATACTGGGACACTGATACATTATTGGTAGAATTGTGAATGGATCCAGCCATTCTAGAGAGCAATTTGGAACTATGCTCAAAAAGTTATCCAACTGTGCATACCCTTTGACCCAGCAGTGTTCCTACTGGGCTTATATCCCAAAGAGATTTTAAAGAAGGGAAAGAGACCTTTTTGTGTAAGAATGTTTGTGGCAGCCCTCTTTGTAGTGGCCAGAAACTGGAAACTAAGTGGATGCCCATCAATTGGAGAATGGCCAAATAAATCGTGGTATATGGATATTATGGAATATTATTGTTCTGTAAGAAATGACCAACAAGATTATTTCAGAAAGTTCTGGAGAGACTTACATGAACTGATGCTGAGTGAAATAAGCAGGACCAGGAGATCGTTGTATACTTCAACAACAATACTATATGATGATCAATTCTGATGGATGTGGCCATCTTCAACAATGAGATTGATGAGGGTTGGGGTCCCTTTAAGATTCCTTTCTAATTGCCCAACCCATGGCTGACCTTGATTCACAAATCCTGGTCAAAGGCACCCTTTGAATATCCGGGCCCAGCCCCATCATCAGCTCAGCTTCCCCCAGCCCTCACCTGATCTGAGCTAACTGAAAAGCCCGCCAAGAACTTAGGGGTACTGCCCATCATCTAGGTATTAAAAAAACGAGCTGGAGTGCTCTCTTTGAAGGAACCCTCCCTGCCAACACATGGTATCCTTCCAGCCATGTAAGGGTTCCTGTCCACCCAACGGCCACCTCTGGCCCTGGCGTCTTTCTAACTGAGCTTTACTTCCAAATTTCTACAATAAACCTTTTATTTATCAATCTAGGTTTTCGGGCCTATAAATTCATTTACAGGGGACACTGTGCCTCATGGGATTATCTTACTATCTATGCACTAAGAAATGGGATTCCCCCTTTCTTTTCCCTCATTAAGATGAACCAAATCAGTTCCAATAGAGCAATAATGAATTGAACCAGCTACACCCAGCAAAAGAATTCTGGGAGATGACTATGAACCACTACATAGAACTCCCAATCCCTCCGATTTTGTCCGCCTGCATTTTGGATTTCCTTCACAGGCTAATTGTACACTATTTCAAAGTCCAATTCTTTTTGTGCAGTAAAACAACTGTTTGGTCATGTATGCATATATTGTATTTAATTTATACTTTAACATATTTAACATGTATTGGTCAACCTGCCATGGGGGGTGGGGGGGAGAAGGGGAAAAATTAGAACAAAAGTTTTGGCAATTGTCAGTGTTGTAAAATTACCCATGCATATATCTGGGAAATAAAAACTATTAATAAAAAAAAGAAAGAAAATTAAAGGGGGATCCCATATGTTGGGATCCCATTAATTATCAATAAGGTGACCTTAATTCAATTGAATGTCCTTCCACATTGACTTATACAGAAATTTAGTCATTTCTTTTTTTTTTCCATAAAGCTGTTTATTTTCAAAGCATATGTATGGCTCCTTTGACAACATTGACCCTTGCATAGCCTAGTGTTTCGGATTTTCTCCTCCTTCTCCCCACCCCCTTCCCTAGAGGGAAAGCAATTTAGTATATGTTAAATATGTTAAAATATGTTCAATCCAATATGTATAAACATAAAATCACTCATTTCAGCATTGGAATTATATGCTGGTCACATTTACAAACCCAAATAAAATTATCAAGTGTGGAGATAGCCATTGTCCTATGCCATAAACATTTACGACCATGTAACAATGTTTTTCAGTGTTCTTTCTAACTGTATAGCCTTTACATGTTTCTTTTGACTAGCTACGTTTTAAGTCTTTCCAGGTAACAGAATCTAGTTCACATAATATAGACATTCTGCATAAGGGTCAAATTTGTCTTTTTTTTTTTAAGAAGCAGCCTAAAGGACAGACTTTAGAATGGAATAGAAATGAACTCCCATCTCTGTCACAAGCTGAAAAATTGTTTCTTTTCCTATACCTACCCACCTCCCATGGCATTCCAGGAAAGCAGCAAAACAAGCAAGTCTTACCAAAATGAGGTTTGTCAGAACTGCAAGTATTTCCAAGATCAGGCATCCAAAATCAAGGGAAATATTCCAAGATCAGGCAGTACATAGCTCATGGACAACTTAACAAGCCTTTGTAGGTGCTTGGGGTGTCCCAGATATAGGAGAACAAAGAAAGAGGGGGCATACCTTAAAATGGAGGAAATAAAGCCAGACTTTCCCCATAGAGACTAACAAATGATGTGATACCAGAGTGCAGAAGAATTGAAACCCCCAAAATGTATTGGATTTTCAGGATTTTCTCCATATAGTCCACTAGATGTTGGTATTTGGGATTGGATCCCAAAAATATATGGGTATTTCAGGCTGGTGTCAAAATTTATAGACTTGGATCATCTCCACATCAAGTGGCAAAGGCTTTGTTGATAGTGGGATAAGTTCTAAAAGGGGGTTTTAGCCATTAACAAGGGAAATGATGCCACAATGAAGAAAATACTACAAAGGGTGACAAATTTCTAATGAAGTAGCTATAAATGGGGTAAATGCCATAAGGGAGGGGAAGTTCTTAGAGAACTTGCTGGCATAATATGCACAATTCCTACCAACCTGTGGCTAAATTACTTTTTTTAAAGGGGAATTTAGCAATTGGGATTACTCCATTGACTGGTGGCCTTTACTAGTGAACCCATTCTGCTATGATAATTCTCATCACTTTATAAGTACCTTTCCTTTGTATTGCTAAAACTTAGTATTTGTAGGCAAAGACCCTGGGGTCAAATATTACCCCTAATTAAGCCACTCATTAAAGTTCTGTTCTGCAATTGCTCTCTATCAAAGAGTTGCAAGAGAACCTTTAAGATCACTTCCACTATATAGAAGAGAGAAATAACATCAGCAGAGGGTATAAGTAAAGCTGGTCAACACAGTGGAAGTAGGGAGACAAATAGCATTCAGATCCCTAAAGTAAGGAGATTCCAAGGTAGAGTTTTTGTTATGAGAGGAGAGCCTTAAGAGCCCCTCTGAGGGGAAACGATTCCTATGGAAGGGGTGATAGTGATGCTGTTTGAGTGTTTTAGATTCCTGGTGGTCTAGAGGTTAGTGGCTATAAGAGAGTTATTAAGAATCCCCATTAAATCGACCGCAGGTTTTAGGAATGGAGAATTCACTCATTCCCGAATATTACTCGCAAAATGAAAGTTTATTGTTAGATGAAAATCAGATTAACCAGAGACTAACTTCTATAGTGGCAGATCTATGTAAAATGGAGTTTTGCACTGAGGATGCAGTTCTCAGTGAACAGGTCCTGGCAGTAAAGAGGGCTGCCAAAGTCCATCTGCAAAGACTTTAGTTGATGGAAGCTTATTATATTGGGTGTCTTGGTGGGGGCTGGGACAACCGGAGCAGATCAGAACCAGTGGGGGCTGGGCAGCCAAGCAAGTCAGAATGGGGTAGTCCAGATCTACAAGACAAGCCCAGGTTTCCTATTGGAATTCAAAGGGATGCTTTTTGACCAGGATTTGTAATTGAGTGTCTGGTATCCTGGAAAGACTCCCCTGTCTGGAGAGGATATGCCTCAGCCAGGAGGGGCTGGGAATCTGAAAGGAATCACAGATCAATAGAAAATACAGTTTCTTAAAGGGACCACAACCTGCTTCATTGAAACTTCCCAATTTCTTGCATTAGTGGTGCCTTCTATGGGGCAAGGACAGACACTGTTTCCTATGAGCTCATAGCTAGTAAACAGAGCATGAAGAACTATGAATTGCAAGAGTAAATAGTTTAGATCTCATGTGCTCCACTGGCCAGAGACCTTAGTCCACTCTCTAGGAGTTAGATCTTCCAGTGGTCCAGCTGAGATTCTCCTTTCCTCAATTCCCATCAGAATGGCTTTCTACTTCATATTGTTCTATTTTCTTCAATGTGACATTTCTATCACTCTTCCCCAATTTTCAGACAGATTGCAACTCGCCCTATTTAGAATATTTTGTTATATTTTGACAAATCAGTGAATGGGAAGAGCGGCATTATGAGGCTAGGAAAGCCTGAATGTGGGGCCCAGGTAAGGCCTTCAATAGGCAAATCCTGCCTGAAATAGGTAAGCAGAATGCCTTGTCTATTTTTTAAAGTCTCAAGATCTTTATTTGAATGTTCCAATAATTGGACATAAAATGTTGAGAAGGGAGAAAATGAAATTTTGGGAGAGGTACGGGAGGGGGAATTGGGATCCATGGGAAAAGGGAAGTGGGTATGGACACATTAAGTCTGGATATGGAAGTAGCATTCAAATGTCTCTTGGTTCTGGATAGGATGTTAGGGTGTAGGATCTCCTTTGGAATATGATCTTGGATGATACTCTGCTGACTCCTCCTTCTGTAATGAATCAAGAATCTGTGTACCCAGGAATGCAGGGCTGGTTTAATATTAGGAAAACTATTAGTATAATTGACCATATTAATAATCAAATTAATAAAAACCATATGATCATCTCAATAGATGCAGAAAAGGCATTTGATAAAATCCAACATCCATTCCTACTAAAAACGCTTGAGAGTATAGGAATAAATGGACTATTCCTTAAAATAATAAGGAGCATATATTTAAAACCTTCAGTAAACATCATATGTAATGGTGATAAACTAGAACCTTTCCCTGTAAGATCAGGAGTGAAACAAGGTTGCCCACTATCACCATTACTATTCAATATAGTACTAGAAACTCTAGCCTTGGCAATAAGAGCCGAGAAAGAGATCCAAGGAATTAGAGTAGGAAATGAAGAAATCAAATTGTCACTTTTCGCAGATGACATGATGGTATACTTAGAGAACCCCAAAGACTCTGCTAAAAAGCTATTAGAAATAATTCAGAATTTTAGCAAAGTCGCAGGATACAAAATAAATCCACATAAATCCTCAGGATTTTTATACATTACCAACACAATCCAACAGCAAGAGATACAAAGAGAAATTCCATTCAAAATAACAGTCGATAGTATCAAATATTTGGGAATATATCTACCAAAGGAGAGTCAGGAATTATATGAGCAAAATTACAAAACACTTGCCACAAAAATAAAGTCAGATTTAAATAATTGGAAAGACATTCAATGTTCTTGGATAGGCCGAGCGAATATAATAAAGATGACAATACTCCCCAAACTAATCTATTTATTTAGTGCTATACCAATCAGACTCCCAAGAAACTATTTTAATGACCTAGAAAAAATAACAACAAAATTCATATGGAAGAATAAAAGGTCGAGAATTGCAAGGGAACTAATGAAAAAAAAGTCAGAGGAAGGTGGTCTAAGTGTACCTGATTTAAAGCTATATTATAAAGCAACAGTCACCAAAACCATTTGGTATTGGCTAAGAAATAGACTAGTTGATCAGTGGCATAGGTTAGGTTCACAGGACAAGATAGTGAATAAAAATAGCAATCTAATCTTTGACAAACCCAAAGATCCCAAATTTTGGGATAAGAATTCATTATTTAACAAAAACTGCTGGGAAAACTGGAAATTAGTATGGCAGAAACTAGGCATGGACCCACATTTAACACCACATACTAAGATTAGATCAAAATGGGTCCAAGATTTAGGCATAAAGAACGAAATCATAAATAAATTGGAGGAACATGGGATGGTTTACCTCTCAGACTTGTGGAGGAGGAAGGAGTTTGTGTCCAAGGGAGAACTAGAGACCATTATTGATCACAAAATAGAACATTTTGATTACACCAAATTAAAAAGTTTGTGCACAAACAAAACTAATGCAAACAAGATTAGAAGGGAAGTAACAAATTGGGAAAACATTTTTACAGTTAAAGGTTCTGATAAAGGCCTCATCTCCAAAATATACAGAGAATTGACTTTAATTTATAAGAAATCAAGCCATTCTCCAATTGATAAATGGTCAAAGGATATGAACAGACAATTTTCAGATGATGAAATTAAAACTATTTCCACTCATATGAAAGAGTGTTCCAAATCACTATTGATCAGAGAAATGCAAATTAAGACAACTCTGAGGTATCATTACACACCTGTCAGATTGGCTAAAATGACAGGAACAAATAACGATGAATGTTGGAGGGGCTGTGGGAAAACTGGGACACTGATGCATTGTTGGTGGAGTTGTGAAAGAATCCAACCATTCTGGAGAGCAATCTGGAATTATGCCCAAAAAGTTATCAAAATGTGCATACCCTTTGACCCAGCCATACTACTACTGGGCTTATACCCCAAGGAACTACTAGAGAAGGGAAAGGGTCCTGTATGTGCCAAAATGTTTGTGGCAGCCCTTTTCATAGTGGTTAGAAGCTGGAAGATGAATGGATGTCCATCAATTGGAGAATGGTTGGGTAAACTATGGTATATGAATGTTATGGAATATTACTGTTCTATAAGAAATGACCAACAGGAGAAATACAGAGAGGCTTGGAGAGACTTACATCAACTGATGCTGAGTGAAACGAGCAGAACCAGAAGATCATTATACACTTCAACAATGATACTGTACGAGGATGTATGCTGATGGAAGTGGATTTCTTCAACATAGAGAAGAGCTAATCCAATTCCAACTGATTAATGATGGACAGAACCAGCTACATCCAGAAAAGGACTGGGAAATGAATGTAAACTGTTATTTTTACCTTCTGAATCCAATTCTTCCTGTGCAACAAAAAATTCGGTTCTACACACATATATTGTATCTAAATTATACTGTAATATATTTAACATATATAAGACTGCTTGCCATCAGGGGGAGGGGGTTGGGGGAGGAAGGGAAAAAATCTGAATAGAAGTAAGTGCAAGGGATAATGTTGTAAAAAAATTACCCATGCATATGTACTGTCAAAAAATGTTATAATTATAAAATAAAATAAAAAATTAAAAAAAAAAAAAAAAAAAAAAAGAATCTGTGTACTCTGCGGAATCAATATGAAGTAAAATGTTTCCATCTTGCTCTCCAGGTACCATGTTGATCAAAGGGACAATAGTAGACAAGATTCTCTGGGGCTGATATGGAAGGGAAAACATATCCGTCTTCATCTTCCATGGTGTTAAAAGCATTAGTAGTAGAAAGGATGCTTTGGAGTAGAGTATAAGGGTCATTTTCATCTATACTGTGAGTCTGGATATGAGGAAGTAAAATTGACTGGTTTGTGATGATCTATAGTAGATGTTAAAAATAATCTCATGGGTGAAACAATTTGAGATACAGATGAGAGGCCTTGGGGTCTATGGGATCACCTGAGGTGACCCATGGTAGCTGTTTGTAGCTGTCTGTTTTCCCTAGCCGGCAATAGAGATTTGATTAGAAACCATTACCCAAAGTAGCATGTGACCCACTCAGGGAGCACCTACCCAGGTAGGTGATGAATTACAACTTTATGCCCCTGTAAGAGTGACAAGAAAAGTAAACAGGTAGAAATGGAAGCTCTCCCACCACATCACCTAATTCAGTCCTTAAAAGGAAATTCAGATGGACCCCAGGACCATATATATCATTGCCCAAGGGGGAAACCATGGGAAGGGGTTGATTGTGATGAGGGTCTCTTCTGGTATCCTACAATAAGAGCAGTTACTCTTGAGTCACTTGAGCTGTCCTGCCTGAGAAGGCAAGTAGCAAAAAATCCTTTTTTTCCAGTACTTACCTGAGAGTTTATAGCCTATAAAGTACGTTGGTTCCTTTTCTGGTGATCCTAAAGGAAAGAGATTAGACTTAAGATTCTCAGACAGACTGCACGGTACTTCTTGTCCAGGGCCTCCATGATAGTCATGTGTGCAGGGCAGAACTTTTTCCACACTCTCATAAAATACACAGGGAATGGAGTCACACTTCCTTTTTTCATTGCTTCCTGATTAGATCAGAACAAGTCTTCCAATAAAAGTTTCCTTTCTGATACTGCACCCTGGTTCTCTGAAAGCCACCTTGTATAAACAATTGTTCATACTGTTGTAGATAGCAGAGTCTCTATTTGGCATCCCTCATAATCTGGGTATCAGGGGAGATTCACACTCAACAGGACTCAACTGGAGTCTGGGCTTCATGCATCCCCTTGGGGTATAGAAGGCTGAGGTAACTATCTTCTTGCATTGGCTGGAGAAGAGAAATGGTTCGCACTTTGGACACCCCACACTGATTCTGAAGGGAGTATCCTAGGGCCTAGATCCAATCCTCAGTGACCTGTGGAAAAATGAGGGGTTCAAGAAATGTTGAGTTCAACCCTGAGTCTTACTCTGCGTTATTTTGTTTTACCTAATAGCATTTACTTTTTTCCAATTACATGCAAAGATAGTATAACATTCATCTTTAAGATTTCGAGCTCCAAATTTTTCATTCTCCCTCCTATTCTCCCCAAAATACTTAACACTTCCTAGCTGTGTGACCCTTTATGAGAATAATCATATCAACCTTTTCTATATTAGTCATATTGTAAAAGATGAATCAGAACAAAAGGGAAAAACCATGAGAAAGAAAACAAAAAAAAATGAACACATTAGGCTTTCATCTGAATTGAGAATCTATAGTTCTCTCTCTGCATATGATCAGTATTTTCCATCATAAGCCCATTGGAATAGTCTTAGATTTAGCTCTTATCAGCCAGACAGTGATCTCTCATGGTGATCATCTCACAATGTTGCTTATACTATATACAGTGTTTTTCTCTGTAGAGTTTGTCTGAGATCCGCCCACTCATTTCTTAGAAACAATAATATTGCATTACATCAACATATTATAATTTACTCAACCATTCCCTAAGTGATGGGCATCCCCTCGATTTTTTATTCTTTACCACCACACAAAGGGAATGCTGAAAATGTTTTATACATTTCCCCTTTTCTGTGATCTTTGGGATAGAGAACAAGTAGTGGGATTTCTAGATCAAAGTATTGTCCCAGCCCCCACCAAGACACCCAATATAATAAGTCTGGATCTGGACTTAGTTCTATATTGCTCAGCAGAACAGCTGGTTCAGTTCACAATTCCACTAATAGGGCATTAGTGTTCATATTTTCTAACATCTACTCCAACATTTATCATTTTCTCTCTCATATTATCCAATCTAATAGGTGTGAAATAGTACCAGAATTCTTTTAATGTCCATTTCTTCTTAAGGGCTTCTTAAGCTTTTGACTTCACTCCTTTTTCTCTGAGGAATTTTTATTAGATATGCATTATATGTTAATCAAGCATTCATTGATAATAAATCATGATTTTCCTACTCCTGCATTCAAACAGGAGAGTCCATATGGGATCCCAAACGAAGTTTTAAGAAGCTGGGATCTAAACAGTGATGGAGCCTGCTTTTCATTTCTTCTATCCTTTCAAAATGGGTGCCTTCTTCCTTTGGAGTCTGACACGAAGGGAGTAACTAGAGTTGAACTTTCAGGAGTATCATTACACACTTCTATCTCTAACAAAACTCTGAGGCCACCAATGCCAGATTTTTAAGGAGAGAGTATGAAACTGATCTCTTGATAGTAGCACTTCTCTCTGCCCTGACCTTACAGCTGTGCAATCTTCCTACTTCTCCCCTTCCTTACATGTTCTTTTTTTGGCAAGGTAATTGGAGTTAAATGACTTTCCCAGGGTCACACAACTAGAAAGTGATAAGGTGTCTAAGACTGGATTTGAACTCAGGTCCTCTGGACTGCAAATTGCAGCTGGTGCTTTATTCCCTACACTATTTAGCTGCTATTTTTGTACCATTTCTACAAAGAAATGTCTCAGTAGTCTCAACTTTTCAGATGTCAGAGAACTTATCCAGACTCCAAAGACAACAGGGTTCAAGAGCAGGCTTTCAACCCAGGTATCCCTGGCTTGGAGAATGGCTTGCTGCTCTCCAACAAGGATAGAAATCCAGTTTGCAAACTTATAGGAATGCTCTATGAAGGGAATGTCTTCTCCACATTCATGTGTTTGCCAAGGATCAGGGCAGGACTTGAAGTGGGCTCTTGGGAGTGAAGTGCTCTTTGCTCTGTTCATACAAATGGATGGGCAGGATCATTGCTTGCCAGTGCCAGTGTTGATACATGCTCTAGGCCCTGACCATCCTCTAAACTCTGAGGAAGGAGGCTTCAATGGAAAGACTAAGGGTAGACCAAAGAAGCCATTTGGGATTCAAGGACTCCAGAATGTACAAAGGAAGGCGATGGAACCTAAAAGTTCTGCAGAAGGATCTGTTTGTGCGATTCTATTTTCTTGTTCCTCCAGAACCCAATTCATTTTATAAATTACATCAGCCATTTTTCTTGTGTTCCTGTGGGAAGAGTCAAGGATCAGGTTTTCTCAGACACAGAATCTTCCCCCTGAAAACAACTTTGTCCTGACATCAAGTTTTAGTTTTCCCCTCTCAACACCACCCATTGCTTCCAAGTCTGCCCTCAGGACACAAGGAGAAAGTAACATTCCTTTTCTGGTCCTAAGCTCTCAAATCTGAAGTAGCTGTGTCTCTACAGGTTTTCTACAAGGTAAGAATCTCCTGCTCCTTCACCTACTAGGCCAGAGGCCCAAGGTTCTGCCTCTGATGGCTGACTTCCTCTGGAAACCCTCAAGCTTAGCAAGACCTTTAATGCCAAAACATGGCTCCGTCCAGTGATCACATTACTGCACGTGAGCTCTGATCTGTGAGGGTGCCTTCTGTCTTTGGGGTCAGCCATAGGGTCTTTTCTCTAGGTATCACAGAAGAGCTTGAAGGGGCCTTAGAAGAAAAACTGCTGTTCAGAAAAGGCAAAGGATATCCCCAAGATCATCATCAGAAGAACCCACTCCTTCGCTTCACATCCAGGGGACATACTTTCATGGCCTCCCTCACTTTCAAAAAACAGAAATACTCACTTCATGCCCATGTCAGAAACTTAAAATGTCAGTGACATCTCCAAGGTGGTAACAGTAGAACGTGCAGAGATACCACCATACCCAGGACCTCTACCTATTGGCCCCAGGTCATAGAAAAACATTTCTAGAAGGAAATGGCTATCCACCCATTCTACAAGTGGCTAACAAGAGGTTCAGGAGGAGGCTCAAGAGGAGATGATATTCTCGGTAGACCCAGGGCTCTCGACTCTTCCCCTTTTAGTTCAGCAGCCCCAGGCAGCCTGAAATTTCAGCAAACAGAAATGCTGCATTGCATCCATCCCTCAAGCTTTGGTCAGAATCTCAATGGATATTAGCCTCTCTCCATTCATCCTCCTGATCCCCAACCCCATGGCCCTCCAGTAACTAGACCACCATCCAACCATCCTCAAACCAAAGAGATACAAAGTGGGTTCTTTGAAGCCCAAGGAATTTCATACTCAGGCTTCTCCTTGCCTTTGACCTTGCAGGAGCTGGTCCTGCTGAAGCTGCTTCCTCCAACCAGGGGTTTCTCAGTCTGGGTTTTCTCAGACATATCTCGGCTCTGGAAAGGATGAGGGGAGTTATCACCTCTATTCTAATATCTGTCTGCTTGGCATTTTAGCTAGTTAAGGACTCACAGTTATCCACATAAAGATCAGTCCTGGACCTCTTGTCCTTACATGTGAGAATTAATCTGGACAAGTGTTGATGATCTCTAGAGTTTGAAAAACCAGCTGAAAGGGGTCATTGGCAGGTGTTGGGAACAAAGTCCTTATCACTTAATTGTCTATAAAAATTGATTTCCCATCTACTCTTGGACCTGTTACTTGCCTGCTAAGCATTGTCCTAGACTGTCCTTACGTGCTCCAGTCCAAGGGAACCCTGCCCTCAAATCCTCTGTACTCATACCCAACTTCAGTGCATGCAGTACTTAGAGCCAGGATGCAGCCTGTTGGGATGCAGAGGTCACCGACTACAGGTTGTTCAAGCTCAGAGGATTCCTTTAACACAGAATGTCAAGTTGAAAAGTGGAATCTAAATGTAATCTTCTCTTGTTGGGGTTTCCTTGGGGTCTCTGGAGGCAGCCTTCCTTTCAGTTCAGTAATCACCCCAAATGCAGCCAGGTATTAAAGTCCAGATCCTTTATTGTCTCTTTCCAAGATTTGTCTCCTTTCCTGAAGCCTGGTTAGCTGTCTTAGAGGCCTTCTGTAGTCTTGGTTCCGAGAGCTTGAACTTCCTCCTGCCTTCTCTGGCTTCTGAATCTTCCTGACTCCCAAGGGTTTATGCTTCAGCCTCCAGCTACAACAAAGGTGGAAGATGGAATGAATCTGTCTCAGCTTCTGAGAGCTTCTAGTGTGCTTATTTTTTCTGACCCTGAGAGCTTCTCGATTATATGTCCCACATTGAGTAAACACCGATCATTATATCACTAGGAAACCATTATTTGTTGTAGAATTAAATCGTTGCTAAAGGAGATTTAACCATTGTCTCCTCAATTCCACTCAGTACCTTGTTTCAAGTTCTGGCCCATAACATCTCCTTGTAGGATTAAATCATTCATGCTGAACCATGCTAAATTAGATAATTATTGTCTCTATCCATTTCAGTAACTTAGTACCTTGTGAGAATCCTTTGTTTCAAGTTCAGAGTTCTGGCCCATAACAGAAAAAGACCTGAGCAAGTGGAACAGAGACTGTCCCAGAGGGAAAGGTCATAGACCCTTGGAGGTCAGGATGGGAAGACACATGGATTGTCAGAGATAGAAGATCTACAAGTTGGTCTTGGCCAAGGCTTTCCCTCTTACAAAGTCAGATCGATTGTTCTATTACCTGGCTTCCTGAAAAACAGCAGGTTTTCTACTTCTCCCTTAAACTCCAATGAAGGTGGGACCTTAGTGATAATACTAGGAAATGGGTAACAAACTAATTAAAAAGTATGATAATATCACTATGCCCAATATTACTTGTAGCAGCTCTCTTCTCAGGGCAAAGAATTGAAAATTGAGGGGACGCCCATCAATTGGGGAATGGCTGAATAAATTGTGGCAGTATTGTGAGGGATGTAAGAGACCCCTACCCAAAAATGACTACTCAGAGATCTCTCAAAGTAGAAAACAAAGATTGTTTATTAAATTCTCATGAGAATGAGCAGTCCCACCACAAGATAATGGAAAGTGAAAGCTCATGGTAGGAGAGCTGAAGAATTAGAAGACTATACACAGCTTTTATAGATTTTTTTTACAAGAAATTACATCACAAATTGGGAAGCATTAAGAAGCATGGTACCCTCTAATTGTATATTAGACATTGGTGCCAAAATAGATTAGAATGGAATGTTTCAGTTTCTCTGATTCCAAGGGAACCATCAATCAGACCTTCGAGCTTCAGATTACTAGGCTGACAGTCTAAATATTGATAACATCAAACATTGATAAATGTCATCAGCTCAGGTTAAGTAAATATGTCTATAACTGGCCAAGGCTTAAGTAAATATTGGCTTACACACACTGTACTTATGCAGGTCACAGAGACACAGGCATAATGAAAATGAAATACAGAAAAGTAATCTACACATTCCTGTAAGCTCTTCACCTTATCTTTCCATTCCACACAATTCCCCCCCCTTGTGATACATAAATGATTTTTCATCATATTTCTATGAAGAACTTACACACCATTCAAAATAAGTTAACATATCTATACATTGGATATCAAGCTCACTGTCAGGATCATCCCTCTCTAATACCTTCCAGCCTTTTCTCTGAAGAATCATCATTTTAATAGCATCTTTTGTATGCAATATTTTGATAGAGACTGTTGAACTATTCTGGTTACTAATGTAATTATATAGGGTAGACATAGTGGCAACAGGATAATACCACCGATTGCAATAAGTCCATACCATAAGAGCTGTTTCCACCAGTGACCATCAAACCAAGACCACCAGCTATTGGTAAGGGGGATTTCCAAACTTGTACAGGCACATGAACTATTCTGCGAATGCCTTTGGTAATTTTTTAGTACTTGTCCATTGTCATCAATTTGCATACAATAAGTGGACAAGTTTAGTTTCCCACAGACCCCTCCTTCTTCTGCTAACAAATAATCTAAAACTAATTCATGTTGTAAAACAGTCTCTCTTGTCTGAGTGGCTTGATCAAGATCAATAGATCAAGAGCCTGAGCAGTCTGGTTAGTTGTTACTTCTAGGCCTGCTTGCAGTCTAATCAGTCTGTTCAATATGTACATTGGTGTCCTGTATCCCCAACTCCCATCCCTGGCCCATGTCTCTGGTCCATATTCCCTGATGATTCGTTCTGGGGGCCATGCATCTCCCCACTCATTAGCATCGCCAATCTGAGTCAAAAAACTGTCAGTACTACTTAGGGAATGGTCTAAGCTCTCTTTTTCTTTTCTCAGATTATCATATAGTCATATTCCTAGTTGTTTATCACTATCTTCTGGGAGCAAGAAAAACCTGGGTCTTATTGTCCCTCTATGACAAATCACAGTCTAGTACCTTGGCAGATGGGTGTAGGCCGTTTGGCCACAAATCCAATAGTGTCCTCTCAAAGCTGGGTTTTTCTCATACCAAAATATGAAAGCCCCTGTGGAGGGCAGGAAATCCCATGGGCCTTGTGGCCCACCCTTCATAGTTTTTGAATTACACCTCCAAAGTTGTTTTGCAATCATTTTCCCCAGTAAAATCTACATTACTACACATATTACTAAACATCTTTCCAACAGTGTCGTTTCTACTTTCCCATTTCCATCCCATCACAGTACTAGCTTTGTCCGGTGCTGTACTATTTAAGATTATACATTTCCATAAATTACGGGGTGTTTGACAAGTAGGCTTCTTTCTAAATTCCCTCAAACATTCCTCATTACCCTCTAATGAATGCTGGTGGACACAATTAAGCACTGACCCATCATCACAAATGATATTTGTTTTGTTCCACCTATCTTTATACTCACTACAATCTATAATAGCTACCCTCTCTGGTTGATGAGTAAAAGTCCAGTCACATTTACTCTGTCCCATACACGGCCTCGTACCCGATTGGTTCAGGCGATATCCTCTCGGGACAGTACTAGTTGATGTCTACTGATGTTCCTGTTGGGTAGACCAAAATCTGGTACCATTATGTACAACTGATCTATTGCTCAAGATCCAAGCTGGAGATAGAGGGACTGGAACCCACGGCCATCGTG
This sequence comes from Sminthopsis crassicaudata, assembly GCF_048593235.1. Taxonomy (NCBI): domain Eukaryota; kingdom Metazoa; phylum Chordata; class Mammalia; order Dasyuromorphia; family Dasyuridae; genus Sminthopsis; species Sminthopsis crassicaudata. The sequence continues at coordinate 86,008,632 of NC_133623.1, forward strand.
TGAGTTGTTCAGGTCCCCCACATATCCAGCAATTCCTAATTTAAAATATATCTGCAATAGTTTGAATTAAACTTTGGAAGCTATTGTCTTTCCTCAATAAAGGGTTAGGAATAGTACAGCAGGGGACATTATCAGACAGAAGGATATAAAGCACAATTCCCAACATTGTATGTCTTGTTTTGTTCCCATTCTACTGAATGATAGGTTAAATTTCTGTCTAACAGAAAATGATATCCAGCACTACCAGAAAAAGCCCCAGTAAGGGACCCCAGATCAATACCACTATCAAGATTTTACATGCACAGTTCATCAGTTCCTTTTCAATGTTTGTCTCAGCTCATTCTCTGGATTCAGTTTGGAAGTCCACACCCTTGGAGTGTCCATCACTCCTTTAACTCTGGTATGCTGAGTACACCCTCTTTCCTGTGTATGCACTGCTGTGTCTGATGTCAAAAGGATCTGGATCAGTCCTTCCCAAGTCAGTGTCAGCTGGTCCTCCTTCCACATCTGAAGCAGGACCCAGTCTCCAAGCTAGAACTTATGCACCGCAAATCCTAAGGGAGCAGTCTGAGCAATAAGCCCTTTCAATTGTAAAGTTTTCAAATGTTGCAGTAAAGACATAAACATATTTCCTTAAGAACAAATCCTTAGTTTCAAATATAGGATCTAGAAAAGGATTTTGAATCCCTTTTGGATAAGGGTGACCATACAATAATTCATAAGGTGATAATCCCACATCCCTTGTCCACTTATTGTATGCAAATTGATGACAATGGACAAGTACTAAAAAATTACCAAAGGTTTTGTTCTAATTCTTAACAAGGCAAGGGCAAGGCACTTAGTCCAGGGCAATTGTGTCTCTAACACCAATTTAGTTAATTGCCATTTAATTTCCTGGTTCATCCTTTCCACTTTGCCTGATGAGGGCAGATGCCATGGGGTATGTAAGTCCCATGATATTTCTAAAACCTGGGCTATAGATCGGAGGATCTTGGCTGTGAAACAGGTGCCTTGGTCCAAATCTATCTGCTCCACCAGCCCATACCCTGGAATGATATGCTCAAGGAGTACTTTTATAACTGCTGAGGCAGTTGCTCAGGTAAGGGAGAAGGCCTCCACCCATGAGGTCAGATGGTCCACTACGACCAACAGGTATTTGAGATGCCCCACTAATGGCAGCTCAGTAAAGTCCGCCTGCATGCTTTGTAAGGGTCTGATACCAGAAGGCCTTCTTCCTTTTTGGACTTGTGGTTGGGCCATCCTATTTGTCCTTTGCCAAACAGGACACCCGCTGACAAGTTATCTTGCTATTGTATACAGAGCCGGTGCCACAAACTTGGTCATCACTGCATCACACAGGTCTTGGACACCCCAATGGCTGTCCTGATATAAATGTTGGGGTTCATGTCTCATACCTGCTATTGGTCAGTACCTCTCTGTCATCAGGGAGGAGCCAGAACCCCTCGTTATCCTCCTGAGCGCCAAGGCTTTGGATTTGCTGCTTCTCTTCTGGGGTAAGGGAAAGTGGAGGCATTAGAGGCGGGAATGCCAAAATTAGCACCATCATCTCCTCCGTACTTACAGATTCCTCTTCTCCAGGCTGTTTCGCCTCCTCATCTGCAAAGCAGTTTCCCCTTTCCTCAAATGAATCTCCTCTTTGTGTCCCTGCACATGAATCACTGCACTGTTCTTACGGAACATAAGATTGGTTAAAATTTCAGTGACCAATGCCCTGTGCCAGTCCTTTGTTTTTACTGTTTGCCTTTGCCCGTTCCTCTGTATTTTCCCAAATACATGGACTACCCCCCTGCATATTTTTAATTTGTATATATAGTTCCAATCCTTCCCTCAAGTAATTTCAGTGCTTGATTTAGGGCATACAATTCACAAGTTTGAGCTGGCCATTCCCTTAGCAGGGATCCAGCTTGGACCAGAGACAAATTATCCCCATTAATAATAGCATGTCCGGTCTTCCTTTTCCCATTAACTATCTGTGAGGACCCATCTATGAACCATTGAGTACCTTTTAACAGAGGGGTTTCTTGTAAGTCCTCCCTAACCTTAGTTTGATAATCAATTACATTTAGACAGTCCTGTTCAAGGGACACATGCTCCCCGGGGGAGGCAGACAAGAACATAGCCGAATTGAGGTTCTGGCCCAGTGAAAGCACCAAGTCATCCTTTTCCAGAAATATTGCTTCATATTTTAAAATCCTAGAATCATTTAGCCACCTCCCAGCCCTCTGGTTTCGGATTGACTGGATTTGGTGTGGGACACTCACTATTAGACTAACACCAGAGGTTAATTTCCAACTTTCTTCCACCAAAAGCGCTGTGGCTGCAACTGCCTGAACACAAGTAAGCCATCCCTTTGCCACTGGGTCTGATATTTTTGACAGACAGGCCAGTGGGTGTCGCTGACCTCCTCTTACTTGTGCCAGTACCCCTAGAGCCACCCTGTTCACCATATTTATATATAAATGAAAAGGCTTATCCAATGATGGTAATAACAATATGGGGGCTGACATTAACTCCCACTTGAGTTGTTCAAAGTTCCGCTCTCCTTCTAGGTCCCACTGCACTATATCAGGTTTTTCTTCCTATAAATGGTTTAGTTAATAGTGTATATTCATCAATCCAAGTTCTTCAATACCCCACCAATCCTAAAAACTTCTGGAAGGCCTTCTTTGTACTGGTCTTAGTAATTTGGAGCATCCTCTCCACTCGTACAGGATCTAATTTCTTTTTCTCTTCACTTATAAAATGACCTAAATATTTTACTTCACATTCCACAAATTGCAATTTATCTTGAGAAATTCTCAGTCCCTGTGCTCCTAGATAATTTAACAAACTGATAGTGACTTGGACAAGGTCACTCTTTTTCCATCCTGCCACAAAAAGATATCTACATATTGTAAAACTTTTACCCCTATAATTGGATTCTCAAAAGTTTCAATTATTCCTTCCAATATTTGCCTGAATAAATTGGGGGACTGTATACCCTTGAGGTAGCACACACTATCGATACTGTTGTTTTCTCCCTGTGTCTTTTCATTCAAAGGCAAAAAAATATTTAGGCTATCTTCAGATAAGGGGCAACTCCACAATGCATCTTTTAAATCTATCATACTAAACCATGCACTACCTTCAGGAATTGTTCCTAGGATTGTATAAGGATCCAGTAGTACTGGATGACATGGTAATACTATCTTATTTATTTCCCTCAAATCCTGAACTATCCTATACATCCCGTCCTTTTTCCTTACAGAAAGAATGGGGGTATTGAATGGTGAAATACAAGGTTCGATTAGTCCTGTTTTCAACAACCTCTCCATTACTGGTTTCAGTCCCTTTCTTCCCTCATTTGGAATCGGATATTGTCGGACCCAAACTATAGTATGTGAGTCCTTTAAGGTTATTCGTGTTGGGGGGATGGACAACAATCCTGGGTTTTCAGGACTCACCCAAACCTCAGTTAATCTTTTGCTTGTCTACTTCCCTCATCACAAAGGTTCAGACTGGAACCAGCAGGGGACCTCTACGCACAATGCTAAACGAAAACTTTATTATCAAGTCTCTCCCTAGTAAATTCACTCTGCCCCAGGAGCTAATAAAAATTGCCCAAACACTTCAAGTCCTTCATATTTTATAAGCAATACCTCAGTCATGGATACTGAGAAAGTTTCTCCCTTCACTCCAGAAATTATCATAAATTTTGATGACAATTTTGCTCCTACCGGTATCCCTGTAATCTCATTAACCAAAAAAAAAAACACACTTCTTCCTTTTTGGACCCCACCTTTAAATTTATCAAGGGATTTAGTTGGGGTCGCCCGCTGAGCCCCTGACATCCCTAGTCCTCCAGTTCCACCAGAGACAGCACTCAATCCTCTTCGATTTTCTGTGGGCATCTCCCACAGTGACCTAATTTTCCATAGGACCAACAAATCATATCAACTCTCCTCCTCCCGCCCCCCTCATCCATTCCTGATGAGACTTCCTTGCACTTCCTCATCCCCCTTTCTCCTTATCAGCACTCTGAGTTCCCTGCATTGTCTGCAACAGCATCTTAATCTACCTATCCTTCTGTTTTTTTCTTCTCCTCATCCCTCCTTTCATACACTTTGGTGGCCTCCTTCAAAAGAGTTCTTAAAGGAGAATGCACCCGACCCTCAATTTTCTGTAACTTTCTATTGATGTCTGGCCAAGAACTGGACACAAATTGCACCTTCAATATCTGCTCATTCTCTAGGCTATCCGGATCTTCTCCTGAATACTTCCTCATTTCTTCTCTAAGTCTCTCTAAGTAGTGGGCTGGTGACTCACACTTTTCTTGGATTGCTTTATTTATATTTTGTTTCTTCAAGAAGGCAGCCCATACTCCTACAATTATTAATTCTCTCAAATCTTGCATATTCAGCCTATATGCCTGATTGTCGTTATCTCATCCCGGGTCATTCACTGGATATTTCTGTTCAGCTGGGATCACTCCCTCATTCAGGGGTGGGTGGCTTTTCTCCCATTCCCACATGGCTTATGCTCAAATTGAACACTGATCTTTGGGAGTGAATAATATAGATAATAAATGCATCCATTTTGACCAAGTGTATAGGCTGGGGCCTAAAAATTGATCTAATGGCTTTGATGCCACAACTAAATCTTCCATAATGGAAACTAATTCTTTCTTATATTTCCTAACCTCATTTCCTACAGAGGCACATTTACAAATCCGATGCCTCCTTGAGCTCTACCTAACTGGACTTCTCTGAGTGGATAGTACCCTATACTTCATTCACTTTTCCCTAAGAAGGATAGATTCTGAACATCTTGCCTTAATTGTTCCAATTCCTTCTGTAAATATCCATATGAGCTACTGTGAGTTCTGTCTACACTTCCCTGGCCTAAATCCATTCCTTCTTCTACAGGGAGAGGAGGAGGAGGAAAAGGCTCCTGCGGTGCAAGGTGGGGTGCTACATAAGTGGATGGAAGAGCAGCAAGAGGATCCCAATGGCTTTGTTTCAGATTCTGGGGTTTTATTTGCTTTCCCCCTGGCCATATCCAACTCACTCCCCTCCTTCATATTACCCAGACAGATTTTCATAATTCTAGCAATCCCTGGCAGCCAGAGGCTAGCATAAGCTGATTCCTCTGGATTATATGGATCCCTGTTATTTACATGTATATTCAATTGTTGCCATACCCAATCCTAAGTGGAACCATACTTTGGCCAAATTATTCCACCACCAATATCTTTACCACTCCAAACAAAACTACAATATTTAACCATTATTTTCTTGTCCTTCCCTTCATACCTGGGGATTTCATCCCAGTCTTTAAGTCAACTCCCAAGAGGACTGTCAACTGGTATTCCCTGGCTAAATTTCTGACACAAATTCTTGGACTGCTTCTGTCCCATTCTACAACCTGGTCCCAATCCAGGTGTTGGTCGAGGTCTCCATCACCCTTTCTTCATGCCTGCAGCAACCCGAGAGCTTCCTCAGGAAAGTCCTTTATCACTGGGGTCCACAGCAGTCCCCACCAGAAACAAATTTAGGAGGGCTAATCCCTTGGGTCTCCCTCAACCCAGTCAATTGACCCCCAGACTCCTGAGAGCCTTACCTCGAGTTTACATGTGTTATTTTCTTTCAGACTGCACTTCGCCAGCTATCAGGACTCTACTTCTTTCACTCTTCAATTCTGCTTTCCATTGAGTACCTCTGCCTCAGGTTGTTGTCTAAGAGGGGAGGGAGGCTGCACACTCAGAGCCAGAGCCCACAGAGAAAACTACTCTGTGGCCACACCTGTAGCCATTCACGGTGCATAGCCATCTCCCCCAAAGACCCCTGATCCCGGATGAGCCCTCAACTGTGAGGGATGTGAGAGATCCCTACCCAAAATGCTACTCAGAGATCAAAGTAGAAAGCAGAAAAGACTGTTTATTATAAAGCTTCTCATGAGAGGCGGGCAGTCCAGCTAAGAGATAAAGGGAAGTGAAAGTACTCACAGCAGGAGAGCCTCAGAATCAGTGAATACACACAGCTTATTACATCACCAATTAGAGAACATTGAGAAGCATTGGGGCCTCCTAATTGGATGTTGCTGCCAAAAAAGATTAGAATGGAATGTTTTAGTTTCCCTGAAATCACCTGATTTCTAGGAAATTGTAAATCAGGCCTCCAGGCTTCAGATAATTAAGGTGACAGCGTTTAAATTCATAGACTAAATGTTGATAAATGACACCAGTTTAGGTTTAGTTAATATGTCTGTAACTAACCAAAGTTTAAGTAAATATAAGCCTGCACATATTGGACTTGTGCAGGTCATAGGGAAACACAGAAATAATGAAAATAAAGAAAAAGAATTCACACATTACTGTAAGTTCTTTATCTCTTCATTCCACACATTTATATTTTGTTTTGTTATTTCTTAGTGTCTTCTAGCTTCACTGGATTCTCCTTTGCCCAATTCTAATTTTCAAACAATTATTTTCTTCTTTAAGATTCTGTATCTCCTTTCTAGTTGGTTAGCTTTTTTTTCATAATTTTGGAAGGTTGTTTTAAATCTTTCCTCAATCTCTCATTTGATTTTTGCATTTTTTTTCAGTTCTCTTAAAATATTTTCTGGGTAGCTAGCCATTTCACATTAATCTTTGGGGTAGAAGAGGCTTTTTTTTACTTCATTGTCCTCCTCTGAAGATGAACCCCAGTCTTCCCCATTCCCATAGTATGTTTCTTTGTTTTGGTTCTATGTTTTTTGCCTTGTGTTTTTTTAACTGAGAACTATTAGTGTAAGCACTGCTAAATCCTGGGATAGAGGGATGCTGCCTCTAGCTTCATTCTATGAACTGGAGCCCCAAACTAAAAGCTCCAACCTCCTTCAAGTTCCCCCAGCTTGCAGTAATTCTGCCCCACTGCTTCTGTATTCACCAGGTGTGCTGATTCCTTCTCACACATGACAGCAGCTGCTCATCAGCACTGCTGGGCCTGGTGTTCCTAATCAGCTGATGTTCCCTCCGGGACTCAGATCCTTGATTCTTTTCAAGGTTTAGGAGGTGGAAGGTTTTGTGATTGCTGCTGAGGCTCCAGCCAAACCCTGCTAGCCCCAGCACTCTGGCTGGCTGTTTCTGCTAAACTAGCCTGGAGGAATTTACAGTTAAACTTTTGATAAAACCCCATCCTGGGGCCTTTCTTTAGGTCTCGAGTTGTCCCAGGAAGTTTCACATGTGCAAAAATGTTTGTGGCAGATCTTTGGGGTTTCACCAGTCCATGGTCACCCTTAGGCATAAATTTGTTCTGTTTGTGGAGGAAATCTAGAGAGATTGAAATTTTCTGATCTACTCTGCTATCTTCCCAGAATCCTCCTTCAGAGTTTCATTTTCTGTTCTTGGAAAGTCTAGGAAGTTTTCTTGTATAACTTCCTCTGTTTTGGTATTAAGGTTTTTGTTCCCATTCTGTTCCTCTGGGATGAAGATGTGTTTCTTGGAGAGTGAGTTAATTTTCTTTAAATGTTATTGGGTTGTGCTTCTTTTCTCTTAAATTGTCATTTACTTTCACACAGATTTCAGTTCCTCCATACTGAGGAAAATTATTTCTATTGTACGTTGTATTCTATTATACATTATATTCTATTATATCTTGTACTCTCATACTACTTCCCATATGAAAATAAAAAGAATGCTGAAGTTTCTCCCTACATGCTCAAATTGATGCTAGGCTGCCATTAAGCCATTCACAGGAAGCTGTTCTTTGAACCTGGCCATTGAGAACTAGAGCCGGGAAGGTCTACAAAAGTTGCAATGTCCGGACTGGCTCTCTGGAGGATCTTGGGACCAACCTTGATCTTAGTGGAGGAGTGCAGGAGGAAGGAGAGCCACCAGGACAATGGTCAAAGAGGGAATGTCTCTATTTCCAGTCCTCTCAGCCCTTAAATACCTCAGTAGGATTACATCATTACAGCACACTAAATATGTGTGAACTAGAGAACCATTACATCACCACACTAAGTACTAAGGATATGTGAACTAGAGAACCATCATCTCATTAATCACACCCAGTTAACACCCTGTGTAAGAACCTTTGCTTCAAGTATACTTTTCTCAGAGTTCCCCCACATCTGGGGGCCACTACAAAAAGGGGCCTCAGATAATTTTTAGCTGTGTGTCTTAGCTGGGCAAAGCACTTCTCTGCCTTTCTCAATTTCCTCATCTGTAGAACGGGGTCCCATCAGCAGCCATTTTCAGGGTCTGTTGTGAGGATCAAATGATTGAAAAACACCTGGTGTGCTGACAGTGCTGCACACTGTTAGTGGTTATTGTTAGGATGGTTATTGTCTATCTGACAAGACAAGCCCCTCTGTCTTCCTCAGGCCCAGGCAGGGACATTGGTGGCTGCTTTCTGCAGGGCCCAGCTTCAGCAGCATCATGAAATGCACACCCTTTGACCCAGCAGTGTTTCTACTGAATTTATATGCCAAAGAGATCTCAAAGGAGGGGAAGGGTCCCACTTTTGCCCAAATGTTGGTGGAGCCATTTTTGTAGTGGCAAGAAACTGGAAACTGAGTGGATGCCCATCAGTTGGAGAATGGCTGAATAAACTGTGGTTTATTATTATATATAATGTTATGGAATATTATTGTTTTGTAAGAAATGACCAGCAGGATGACGTCAGAGAGGCCTGGAGAGACTTACATGAACTGATGCTGAATGAAGTGAGCAGGACCAGGAGATCATTGTACACGGCAACAGCAAGACTGTGTGATAATCAATTCTGATGGACAAGGTGATTCAGGCCAGTTTTAAGGGTCTTGGTGATGCATAGAGCCATCTATACCCACAACATCACATTCCCTCCCTTTTTGTTGTTGTTTGCTTGCATTGTGTTTTCTTTTTCATTTTTTTTCCTTTATGATCTGATTTTTCTTGTGCAGCATGATAATTATATAAACACACACACATATATTGGATTTAATTATAATTTTAGCATGTTTAACATATATTAGATTACATGCCATCTTGGGGAGGGGGGAGGGAGAAGGGAGGAAAAAATTTGGAAGACAAGGTTTTGCAAGGGTCGATGTTGAAAACTTATCCATGCATATGTTTTGAAAATAAAACTATAATAAAAATAATATGCTTTAAAAAAAGAATTGCACACATTTAGTCTGTATCTGATTGTTTGCTGTCTTGGGAATCTGGAGAGAGTGTAAAAACTTTGGAACACAAGGTTTTGCAGAGGTGAATGGTGAAATATATCTTGCATATATTTGAAGAATAAAATACTATTAAAATAATAATTAAATGCACATCCTGCTTTTCTTTGCAGTCAGTTGCAGGCGACTGTTAAATCCCACCCCCTGGACCTTCCCTTTCCTGTTTTGGGGTCTCAAGCTGCTTTAGCTTTGGGGGTTAGGGGACGGGCTTCTTTATCATCAATGGCGCCATTACTCTCTCAATCTCTAGCGGGCCATGGAAGGAAAAGAGGAAGGAGGGGGCGGAGGAAGGGGCCACAGGCAGTGAGTGTGAAACCCAGAAGCAGTCCCTCCTCCCACAGCAGGGAGCATCCTCCTCCAGGGTAACAATGGACAAGTGATGCTCTGCCTGCCCCGCCCAAGAATGAGCCTGGAACTTTCCGACCAATGGTCTGGTTGCCTAGGCTCCCAAAGGTCTTCGAAGTCTGCAGCATCATCATGCCCGTCATAAGCGGCAGCGTTGCCGGAGTAATGGTGAGTGGACAAGAACATCTCATGGCTGGGGGTCAGTGCTCCGGGAGCTGGGGAGGAGGGGCTGGACCCCGCTTTCTCTCCCATTCTTTCCCTTCCACATGTCTGTTCTTCTGTTCTCTAGACCATCCTGCTACCAGCGTCCATCCTCCTGATTGTCTGTGGTGTCTGCTAACAGCAAGAACTCTCCACTTCTGACTGGCTGGTCCCCTTCATCGAGCCAGTCCCCCACTCCAGCCAGGCGGCACCACCCCAGGTGACCATTGGCCCGAGCCAAGTGATCCTTCCCCTCCGTCGCCCCGCCCCCTTTCCTTGTCCCGCCATTTCCCCTGCCTCTTCCCTCACCCTTTTCTTTCCCTGCCTCCTTCTCTCATTCCTCCCTGGCCCTCTCCCCTTTCCTTACTCATCCCACCACGATCTTGACCTTGACCTCGATGATTCTCTGTGGCCTTGACCTCCCTTCTGGGGGGAGAAATCACTCCTCCTAGACTGAGCGTGACTTTTCTCCCTGCAGGACCAAAGATGCCTCCCCTCTATCCTGTGCCTGCTCTCTTTGTCATCCTGCATTTCCTCTTCATTGTCCTTCTCCATTTCCTACCCTTTCTTTTCCTGCTCCCTCTCCTTTTGGTACTGGTTTTCCTACCTCTTCTAGTCCAAGAGTCCGAGGAGGACAGCAAAGTGAAGGACGAGAACTAGTCTGGAACTGCATTAGGTAACTTCCCCCTGTTACTTGTAGATAATAAGCTTTTGTCTGTTTAAGGGACAAGAGAACAGGCCTTGGAAATTGAGATGGGACTGTTAGTGGCTATAAATCCGCATTTACTTGGATTTGAAATGTATTAGCCGTGTGACCCCTAAGCAAGTAACCCTTTGTCCCTCCATCTCAATTTACTCTTCTGTAAAGGGATAATAATAGCATCCACCTCCCAAGTTTGTTGTGATTGTAAAGTGCTTAACACAGGGCCTGGGACTGGGAAGTGCTACATGAAAGTTAACTGCTTTTTTTATTTCTTTAATTAGATGCAGTTCTTTCCTAATGGAAGGTATGGAAATTTGAGTGTCATCATTGTAACCTGCCAATGGAGATAAGATGTTCTGTCATGGGGAATGAATTCAACTGAATTGAGAGCACCTCAGGCAGGGAGGGTTTAGTTTTAATGATGGGTTTTCCTTCAAATGGTAATGATGTAACGTTGTTTATTATATGGTTATGCTTTGAAATGTTCTCATATTGGAAAATGTGGTCAATTTGGAAACATTGGTAAAATTTTTATAAGCTGCGTTGTTAGAAAAAACAGTCTAGATGTTGTTAGATTAAGAAACGGCTTGTTAAAATGTACTTCATATTCTAAAGTGCTCTAATTTAAGAACTTATACACTTGCACGTATGCTTATAAATAAAGAGAAATTTCACCTTCACTTGTTTGCCTCTTGCTTACAAAAATATGAGACTGTTAACCACGTTATTTGGAGATACTGTTATAATGTTAAGGCCTATGAAATATTTACATGGGTGTTTTTAAAAAGAAACTTGATCATTGTTTAAGGGATGGGAAAGAGCTTGAAAATATTTTTGTGTACTTTCAAAGACTCTTGGAACCAGGTAATCATGAACTCTTTTTTTAAAAATAGTATTTCATTTTTCCTAATGCTAAAATAATTTTCAACATTCCCCTTTTCGAAACCTTGTGTTTCTAATTTTTCTCTCTCTCTTCTCCCTTCCCCTCCCCAAGATAGCAAGCAAACCAATATAAGTTAAACATGTGTGGTTTTTCCAAACATATTTCCATATTCCCATGCTGCATAAAAAAGTGAGTTCAAAAGTAAAAAGAAAAAAAAAGAAAGGAAGAAAAAACCCAAGCAAACAAACAACAGAAAGGTGAAAATACTATATTGTCCATCCACATTGTCTCCATAGTCCTCTCTCTGGGTACCACTGAGTTATGTTAGGTTGCCCTCCCACCCCATTAGGTTCTCCTTGACTGTAGGGGGTGTTAATCTAGGCTCCCACCACAGTGGTGTCTGTGTGACTGTGGTGTGATATCATAGGTTCCCCCCCTCACTGGTGTCTATGTGACCATGGGTGTGATTCTGGGTGTGCTATACTAGGCTCCCTCCACACTGTTGGTCTCCTCTTTCTTCCTGTGTGTTTAAGACTGAGTGGGAGGGATCCAAGATAGCAGAGAAGGCAACATGACTTTCTAACCTCTCTCATACCCTCACGACCAATTATTAGATTCAGCCTCAAAAAAAGCACTTGACTGGTAAAAGGTAAAACCCACTAAGATTAAAAGTATAACAACTTACCAGCCAAAGATAATCTGGAATTTCTTCAGAAAAGGTTTGTCCTGAGGGACCGGAGAAGACCAGTGAAGGCTGGGATAGAACTAGAGGCTAGTATATTGTACAGATCAGGCAGAGGTAGCCTCTGGGACTAGAATAATTACAGAGATCACTCTGGCATAGGCTGATTGCTCTGATCTGCTTGCAAGACAGCAGACCAGCAGAGAAATCAAAGCCACTTTTAAAAAACACCAGAATCTAACAGGATCTAGCTATACCCACCCCAAACTGGAAGTGATTCAGCACAGATCACAGGACAACTGTGCAGACCCAATCCTCAGTACGGGGCTTTTCCTTGGGGCAGTTACTAACCTTCATGGCAAGGGAACACAGCCTGGGGCAGCCTCTAAACTGCACTGGAGGGCTCAGCCTGAGGCAACAAAACTCCAGCAGCTTGACCATGCTTCCTGGGGCAAAGACACTTCCAGTCTGTCTGGGGCTATTTGCTCATCAGCTGCTAATATCCACAGCCCCACAATGGGCTTTGGCCTGGGGTAGTGACACTTTCACTGTTCAGCCTCTAGCCTCAGGGCAATTGCTAAGCCGCCCATCGAGATTCTTCACTGGGTACTTCCATAGCTCAGCCAGTGCTAACCAGATCTGAATCACTTCTGGTGGGGGGGAACTTTTTTTCCCAGAGCACTCCCTTACCTCGCTACTCTTTGCAGCTTTCAGAGGAAGCTGGTAACCTCCTTGCCCTGAAGGCAGACCCTACAGGCTTTAAAAAATGAGTAAAAAAATCAAAAGGGCCACAACAACTTCTCTACAGAAAGAGAGCAGCAGAACTGAGATAATTAGGGTTGTGAAGATCTGACATTCCAGATGATAAAACTCCAGATGTCCTATATTAGATACCTACTTGGCATTGTTTATACCTCTACATCCAAACTTTCTGGCTCTAGGCTGGATACCTACTTAACTCTCAGTTTGTAAGAATTTATGGTCCTACCCCCCAACTTGTCAGAATCGGATTGATGGTCCTTGCCTGGAGATTCCCACTGACCAGAGTTTGGACTCTACCCCCTGCCTTTGTTTAGCTACCCAACTAAGAGCACATTCACTGCTGGATGATTTGGACATCAGCCCTGAGGAGCATTATACCCCCAGCACAATCTTCCCCTCTCAGAAATCCAAATAAAATATTAAAAATTTAAAAAAAAAGAGAGAGCAGGTTTGCAACCCCAAGGAGATTAATAGTAAAGAGTCTCCAGATAATACTCCAAAGGGGAATATTACCTGGCCCCCATCACATAACTCTCTCCTAGAAGAGACTATTATATATGTTAAAAGAGAGTTGGAAGAAAAATGGGGAAAGGAAAGAGAAACTATGCAAAAGAGTAACAACTTCCTGAAATGTCAATTGGAAAAGGTAAAGAATTTCCAGGAAGTTCAGGGAAACAGAATTTGTGAATTGGAAAAGATTTTTAAAAACCCTGGAAAATAGGATGTGTGAAATGGAAAAGATAAAGAATTCCCAAGAAAGTAGGATTTGTGAATTGAAAAAAGAAAATAACTCACTAAAAAAAAGTGAAATGGAAAAAAAAATTCCATAGAGCAAAACAACTCATTTAAAAACTCAATTGGACATATATGAAAAGAAGTTTAAAAAGCTAATGAAGAAAATAACTCATTAAAAATCAGAACTGAACAAATAGAAATGAATGATTCTTTGAGACATCAAGAATCAGTCAAGCACAACCAAAAAAATGAAAAACTAGAAAAAAAAAACATCAAATATCTACTTGGAAAAATGACAGACCTGGAAAATAGATCTAGGAGAAATAACCTGAGGATTATTGGACTTCCCGAAAATTATGATGAAAAAAAGAGCCTAAATACTATTTTAGAGGAAATCATCAAAGACAATTGTCTAGATGTAATAGAATCAGAAGGTAAAATAGGCATTGAAAAAAAAAATTGAAAAAGACTTTAAAATAAAAACTCCAAAGACTATTGTGGCCAAACTTCAGAACTATGAGGCTAAGGAAAAATTATTACAAGCAGTCAGAAAAAAACAATTCAAATACCGAGGTGCCAAAATAAGGATCACTCAAGATCTGGCTGAGTCCACATTAAAGGATAGAAGGGCCTGGAATCTGATATTCTGAAAGGCAAAAGAACTTGGAATGCAGCCAAGAATAAACTACCCAGCTAAGCTGAGCATTTTCTTCCATGAAAGATGAACATTTAATGAATCAGATGAATTCCAATTGTTTCTAAGGGAAAAAAAAAAACAGATCTAAACAAAAATTTTGATCTCCAACAATAGGATTCAAGAGAAGCAGAAAAAGGTAAAAGGAACTCTTGAGAACTGTATTTCTGTTATGGTTATACATAACGACTATGTGTATAATTTGATTTTATTGATATAACATAAAAAGGAAAGTAGAAATGGAAAGGGAATAATGTCAGAAAAACAGAGAAGGGGGGATAAAAAGATGGAAACTATATCCCATGAAGAGGCAAAGGAAACCTATCATATCTGAGGGAATTTTGAGAGGGAAAGGAACATTGTGTGAATCTTGCTCTCATCAGAGTTGGCTCAAAGAGAAAATAATTGACATATTTGTTTTACAGAGAATTATCTCTCACCTCATTAAAAAGGGGGAGAGGAAAAGGGAAAAGGAAAAGAATAATAAGGGAAGGGTACAAGAAAGGGGAAGAGATTCAAAGGGGAGAGGGAGGGAACTTATAGTGGGTGAGCCAAGAAAAAGAAAAGTATAATCTGGGGAGAATAAGATGGCAGGAAAAACAAAATTAGTCATTTTAACTATAAATGTGAATGGGATGAACTCTCCTATTAAGCTGAGGTAGATAGCAGACTGAATCAAAAGTCAGAGCCCAACAATATGTTGTTTACAGGAAACACATTTAAAGCAGGGAGATACATACAGAGTAAAAGTAAAAGGCTGGAGCAGAATCTATTATGCTTCAGGTGAAATCAAAAAAGCAAGGATAGTCATCCTTATCTTAGATCAAGCAAAAGCAGACATTTATGTAATTAAAAGAGATAAGGAAGGAAACTATATCCTGCTAAAAGGTAGCATAGACAATGAAGCCATATCAGTACTAAACATATATGCACCAAGTAGTATAGCATCTAACTTCCTAAAGGAAAAGTTAAGAGAGTTGCAAGAAGAAATAGACAGTAAAACTATAATAGTGGGAGATCTCAATCTTGCACTCTCAGAATTAGATAAATCAAACCACAAAACAAATAAGAAAGAAATTAAAGAGGTAAATAGAATATTAGGAAAATTAGGTATGATAGACCTTTGGAGAACACTGAATGATGATAGAAATGACTATACTTTCCTCTCAGCAGTTCATAGAACCTATACAAAAATTGACCATACATTAGGACATAAAGATCTCAAAATTAAATGCAGGAAGGCAGAAGTAGTAAAGGCTTTCTTTTCAGATCATGATGCAATAAAAAGTACATTCATCAAAAAGTTAGGGGTAAATAGACAAAAAAGTAATTGGAAACTAAATAATCTCATCTTAAAGAATGATTGGGTGAAACAGCAAATTATAGAAACAATTAATTTCACTCAAGATAATGACAACGATAAGACATCATACCAAAATTTGTGGGATGAAGCTAAAACGGTAATAAGGGGAAATTTTATATCTTTAGAGACTTAATTGAATGAAATAGAGAAAGAGAAGATCAATGAATTGGGCTTGCAAATTGAAAAGCTAGAAAAAGACCAAATTAAAAACCCCCAATCAAATACTAAACTTGAAATTCTAAAATTAAAAAGAGAAATTAATAATATTGAGAGTAAAAAAAATCTATTGAACTAATAAATAAACCAATAAAACCAATAAAATAGATAAACCTTTGGTAAATCTGATTAGAAAAAGGAGAGAGGAAAATCACATTGTTAGTCTTAAAAATGAAAAAGGGGAACTTTCCACCAATGAAGAGGAAATTAGAGAAATAATAAGGAGTTACTTTGCCCAACTTTATGACAATAAATTTGATAACCTAAGTGAAATGGATGACTACCTCCAAAAATATAGGCTTACCAGATTAACAGAAGAGGAAGCAAATTGCTTAAACAGTTCCCATTTCAGAAAAATAAATAGAACACGCTATTAATAAACTCCCTAAGAAAAAATCTCCAGGACCAGATGGATTTACATGTGAATTCTACCAAACATTCAAAGAACAATTAGCCCCAATGCTGTATAAACTATTTGAAAAAATAGGGAATGAAGGAGGCCTACCAAATTCCTTTTATGGAACAGACATGGTATTATACTTAAATCAGGTAGGTTGAAAACAGAGAAAGAAAATTATAGACCAATCTCCCTAATGAATATTGATGATAAAATCTTAAATAAGATATTAGCAAAAAGACTACAGAAAATCATCCTCAGGATAATATACAAATGATCAAGTAGGATTTATACTAGGAATGCAGGGCTGGTTCAATATTAGGAAAACTATCAATATAATTGGCCATATTAATAACCAAATGAACAAAAACCATATGATCATCTCAATAGATACAGAAGAAGCATTTGATAAAATCTAGCCTCCATTCCTATTAAAAACACTTGAGAGTATAGGAATAAATGGACTTTTCATTAAAATAATCAGTAACATCTATTTAAAACCATCAGTAAGCATCATATGTAATGGGGATAAACTAGAACTATTCCCAGTAAGATCAGGAGTGAAACAAGGTTACCCACTATCACCATTACTATTCAATATTGTATTAGAAATGCTAGCTTTGCTAATAAGAGTTGAGAAAGAGATCAAAGGAATTAGAACAGGTAATGAGGAAACCAAGTTATCACTCTTTGCTGATGGTATGATGGTATACTTAGAGAACCCCAGAGATTGTACTAAAAAGCTATTAGAAAAAAAATCCACAAGTTTAGCAAAGTTGCAGGGTACAAAATAAACCCACATAAGCCATCAGCATTCTTATATATCACTAACAAAATCCAACAGTTAGAGTTAAAAAGAGAAATTCCATTTAAAGTAACTACCGATAGTATAAAATATATAGGAATCTATCTGCCAAGGGAAAATCAAACTATATGAGCAAAACTACAAAACACTTTCCACACAAATTAAGTCTGATCTAACCAATTGGAAAAATATTAAATGCTCTTGGATATGGCGAGCAAATATAATAAAGATGACAATACTACCTAAATTAATCTATTTATTTAGCACTATACCAATCAAACGCCCCCAAAAAACTATTTTAATGACCTAGAAAAAATAACAAAGTTCATATGGAAAAACTAAAGGTTAAGTATTTCAAGGGAATTAATGAAAAAAAAATTAAATGAAGGTGGTCTAGCTGTACCAGATCTAAAATTATATTATAAAGTAGCAGTTACCAAAACCATTTGGTATTGGCTAAGAAATAGAGTAGTTGATCAGTGGAATAGGTTAGGTCCAAAGGACAAAACAGCCAATAACCTTTATAATCTAGTGTTTGACAAACCCAAAGATCCCAGGTTTTGGGATAAGAACTCACTGTTTGATAAAAATTGCTGGGAAAATTGGAAATTAGTATGGCAGAAACTAGGCATTGACCCACACTTAACACTGTATACCAAGATAAGGTCAAAATGGGTTCATGACCTAGGCATAAAAAATAAGACTATTGATAAATTAGAGGAACATAGGATAGTTTACTTCTCAGACTTGTGGAATAGGAAGGACTTTATGACCAAAGAGGAACTAGAGATCATTACTGATCACAAAATATAAAATTTTGATTATTTCAAATTGAAAAGTTTTTGTACAAACAAAACTAATGCAGACAAGATTAGAAGGGAAGCAACAAACTGGGAAAACATTTTTACAATCAAGGGTTCTGATAAAGGCATAATTTCCAAAATATATAGAGAATTGACTCTAATTTATAAGAAATCAAGCCATTCTCCAATTGATAAATGGTCAAAGGATATGAGCAGACAATTCTCAGACGAAGAAATTGAAACTGTTTCTACCCATATGAAAAAATGCTCCAAGTCATTATTAGTCATAGAGAAATGCAAATTAAGACATCTCTTAGATACCACTACACACCTGTCAGATTGGCTAGAATGACAGGGAAAGATAATGTTCAATGTTGGAGGGGATGTGGGAAAACAGGAACACTGATTCTCCAACTGATGGGCATACACTCAGTTTCCAGTTTCTTGCCACTACAAAAAGGGCTGCCACAAACATTTTTGCACATGAACCACAATTTAAATGAAAAGAACAATGCACCAACAAAGTTTTTTTGTTTTGTTTTTCCCCCTGAGGCTGGGGTTAAGTGACTTGCCCAGGGTCACACAACTAGGAAGTGTTAAGTGTCTGAGACCAGATTTAACTCAGGTCCTCCTGAATTCAGGACTGGTGCTCTATCCACTGTACCACCTAGCTGCCCCTAATTAAAAGTGTTTTAACAAGATATTGTAATACTAGAGAAACAGAGGCAAGTTGAGACTTTTTTTAAATCTTCAATGTGGAGAGTTTAAGCTACCTGACCAAATAGGACTCGTCCAAAGCATTCGGTGCAGATAAACCTGAGGTTAGCTAACTGGGGTTTGCAAAGAGAATACATAACCTGGGTATAGAATCTTATAGGGGAAACAAAGCCAGATAAGGGGGGCAAGGACCCTGAGAAGATGGACAGGCCATAATTCCAGGAAAGGATCATAATTTAATCTTGAGTTTTCGGGATAGGGGTCAAGATAAGAAGGTCCAGGACAGGAGACAGTAAGGTGTGGGGAAATACTCAAAAAGAGGGAGAATTATCCTAGCAAGGATTGAGATAATGCACTTGGAGTTTATGACACAGTGGTATGTAAAGGGGGTTGGAGCTTCAAGGTTTTTCCTTGGCTCTTTTCTAAACTCAATTTTCTTCCAGTCCTAATGGCAAGGAAGGCGGGTGGCGATGGCTTATTATCCAGGGTTCAACAATATCAATGGAAAAGAGGGACTAAAAAGAAAACATGAGAAAACACATTCACTCTACCTGGTCTAGGAGGTGAAAGATCTACAGGTATTACACATTACACACTTTTTTCCCAAATGCACTGATCAGTTGTGCTCATTTTTCTTTTCCTCCCTACAGGAACACTACTATTCATGGGCTATCCTGGTAATAAAAGAAACAGAAAACATCAATAAAATTTTTAGAAAGGGATCAATTATCTCAAGGTAAATAATAAAAAGGGGAAGGGGGAAAGGAAGGGGTTTGGAGTTAGTGATTATCAGTAGCAGACCTCAAACCATAATGGAAATCAGTGATTATGAATAAAATTGCTGTTGTTTAGTCCTTTTTGTCCTTTCCTGACCTCATTTGGAATTTTTTGGCAAAGATACCTGAGGGTTTGCCATACTTTTGCAGTTCATTTGACAGATGAAGAACTGAAATTAGGAAGGGTCATACAGTAAGTATGTAAGATGAAAGGGAGATGTCTTCCTTAAGGCAGGGAACATGTAGGTACTCAGAAAAAAACTGAAACATTAAAAATTGAGAGATAAACAAGCAATAAATAAAATTAAAATAGTGCTTAATGAATCCAAAAACAGAACTTGGGGAGAGGCAGGAGGGGACACACTTTCTGATTAAAAAAAACAAACAAACAAACAAAAAACAAACAAAAAAAACAAAGAGATGAGATATGGGAAAAGGAGTTTGGTAGAAATGTGATAGGACATAAACACTTCATACCATCTAGCAAATTAAACTGCAAATGTGTGTTCTCACCTGCTGCCTCCATCTTAGCTATTCAATTACTGAATTTAATGTTGAATTTTTTAGCCATAGTTTTCATTTGTATGGTCATTATTTTTTTTTCCTGAGGCAATTGGGATTAAGTGATTGCCCAGGATCACACAGCTAGGAAATGTTATGAGTCTGAAACCAGTATTTTTGTTTTTTGAATATATTTTGACAACTAGAGGTTTTTCAACAAACCAAAATTCAGAGCCAAAGACTGAATGTCATTAAACAGCTATATGAACAGTTCTTAAAGGTCTTGTATATGCATGATATTTATACATTTTTGAGAAGTGGCAGCTGCTGGAGACAAGAGAGAATGGCTCTGCCCTTTCCCAAGCCAAGGAAACTGGTCCAGGGTTCACTCTGTGTGCCTCAGTTTCCTCATCTATAAAAAGGGGGTGGGGTGGACAGACCCCTTCCATGAATGCTAAGGGAAGTCTCTTCCTTATGTATGGGGAGAGAGAGGGCCAGAGGAAGCAGGGGGTGCCCAGGAAGTGGGGAAGGCCTCCTGGGATTGCCTCCCCAGGGTCATTAAAGCCAAAGGCATACAGAGGCCCCTGGAGTTGACAGGATGACAAGCAATTAAAGAGTGATGGGCAGTCATCCCAAGTCACAGTTGGTAAGGGGGAGGCCACTGACTCCAGAGGAAGGCAGGAGGGGCTCAAGTGGGTACGTACAAGGGGAAGGTTTGTAATGCTGGAGAAACTGAGGCAAGATAGAGATTAGAGAGTTTTTAGTATTTTATTAATTGGAGAGTATAAGTGACTGGACAGGACTCTCCTCTCAAAGTATCCAGTGGCGAATGTGAGTTCTCAATGACATGTATATCCACATGGCTCAGCTACAGGGGTAGACCAAGGCAGGGGTGGAGTCAGAATACTGAGAGTGGGAAGTTTCTTAGAACCATTTGGTTCTGTCAGGATGGGGGGAGGCTATAAATTCTTACTAAAAGCCAGAGTCAGGATGTTTGAATAAACAGAAGTAAAGATGCCAATGAGGTATCCGGGATAGTCTTATCTTTTGGAATATTTTAGAGGGGGCATGTCATAAATTCTTGAGGCAGAAGGAGTTAGGAGTCAGGAAGTCTGATCTCCCCCTCATCTTGAGTCTCACATTAACAATTTACAACCTTAGAGCAAATGGTCCTCAGTCTTAATGAAGGGGGGGAAGGGGGGGGTTACAACTAAGGGGACTGAGGCAGAACAGTTAAGGAAACTGAGGTAGAACAATTCAGGGAAACTCAGGAGAATAAGGGAAACAGAGGCAGAATCAATTAGGGAAACTGAGTCAGGACAATTAAAGAGAACTGTGGCACAACAGGTTCCA
Source organism: Sminthopsis crassicaudata (assembly GCF_048593235.1). Lineage (NCBI taxonomy): Eukaryota > Metazoa > Chordata > Mammalia > Dasyuromorphia > Dasyuridae > Sminthopsis > Sminthopsis crassicaudata. The sequence goes on from NC_133623.1 coordinate 86,029,775, forward strand.
GTCCAGAAGCTCTCCAAGCTGGAGTGAAGGAGGCTGGGACAATGTCTGGAGTGGGGACTTGCAGGACATGTTTCTGGGGGAGGTGCACTGGAGAAGCCCTCTGTGTGGGGCTGGTGTCCCCACTGGAGAAGTGGTCCTCACTTCACAATGAACCAGAGGATTCGGGGTCAGCACTGGGTGTTCCCTTGGAGGCGCTCAGCAGTCGGAGTCAGCACAAATGGCTGTCCCTTATCCCAGCTGGCCGCACCACAGGCGCATCCCCCCCACCAATCCGACAGAGGCCCTCAGAGGGGTGTCAGTGGGGGGGGGGAACTCTCAGGGTGCTCTGTGGGGAGTACTCTGAGGAACTAGTCAGGATGCTGGGCGGGGCTCAAAAGGTAGCTTCTTCTCCTCAGGGAAGAGGAACTAATTGTGTGAATGCAGATTGAAGTATTCTCTTTTTGAAGTATTTTCTTCATTTCTTTAACTTAATTTTTCTTGAGGGTTTTTATTTTCATTAAGGTGGGAGATCTTTGTTTTCTTTCACAACTTGTTTTTTATGGAAAAGTTTTGCATAACTTCACACGTGGTTTCTTAATCATGGGTGGGGATAAGGGAGAGAACCTAGAACTCAAACAATTTTAAAACAAATATAAAATTGTTCTCATTTTGAATGTAACTGGGGAAAATACTAAATAAATAAGTAAAAGAATACAATAACCAAAAAACTATTTTATTCTTAAAAACCTAAATTTATTCCTTTCTTCTTTCCTTCTTTTCCTTCCTTTTTGTAATGTAGCCAATGTGCATGGAGTTCTGGTTTTACTAACCTTACTTTAAGTCATTTTCTGTAGGTATATTTTGTGTGTGTGTGTGTGTGTGTGTGTGTGTGTGTCCTTATATGGTTGGTTTTTTAAAATGACAATTGAATTATATTAATACATGGTCATTTATGGAGCCTATCTGTATTATTCAATTTTCTACCTTTTTATACAGAACAGCTATACATATTTTCGTACAGCTTGGTCTTTTTTTTAATTTTGTTTTTCTTTTTTTGGATAGTTTTCAAACTCTCCTAAGAATGGGTTGAAATGTAATTCTTTGACATTGCTTTGATCTCCACCAAGAGTAGAATACTATAAAAAAATTTATTTTAATTTCCTTTGTTCCCTTAATGAATAAGCTAGAATGAAAATCAGTTCATTAAATTACATTATTCAAAAGAACAAACTTTTAGAGCTGTAAGGGACCTTTGAGGCCATCTACTCTTACCCAATCATTTTACAAATGAAGAAACTGCCCACAGAAAAGCTCAATGAATGGCCCAATGTAACATAGCCAGTAAGAAGAAGAGTTTTGAGGGGAGAAATTCCATTTAGGAATGGAGGTTGGCATAAAGAGAGGAACCAATAAGCTGTTCCACATGTTCCTAGGGGCCCTTCTTAAGGTATGACCTGAATTTCCATGCTGTTTCTATAGCAACTACAAGAGATTCTCCCTGGATTCTTCAACAAGCTCCACATTTCTCAAATCACCCTAAAGGCCTGTTTGTGAATGCAGCTTGAGCCTCAAGGACAAGGGGCAAATAGCAGGACTGATGTTTAACACAGATGAGCCCTACTGGCCTGAGCATGAAATCTTCTCTGGGAAATTGTGTAGAGGGCTGGAACTCTGGAGAAGTATACTTGAAAGAAGGTATTAACTTGATAGAATTGATGAGATAATGGTTCTCTAGTTCATATATATCTAGTATGATAAAATGATATAGTCACTCTAGTTTGTTATAATGATATAAACACTCTAGATTGGCTTATACTCAGTAAACTGTAATGATGTAATTGCAATATTTAGGGGCTTTAGAGAACTGAGGACAAAGTCAGACTCAGACTGAAACTGGTTGAGACTGGCAGACTGGCAGACTGCTGGGGGAGACTGGGTCAGACTATGACAGACACAGACTATATAGGAAACAATAAAGACTTTGGACTCTATTCTTGTCCATCTTCGTAGTGATTATCCTGCTGAGACCAAGGCCTTTCTGGAAGACCTCCAGAAAGCTAGCCCAAAGTTGCCTTTGCTTTTGGGATATAGTTGGCCAATTCTTTGAAAGTATATGCTATCTAAAAGCAATATTCTGTTTTCTGCATACTTCTCAAACAATTTCCTCTTTCTTGAAAAAGTTCTCCTTTCCACTTTTCCTAATGGAGTTCTAGCTTTCTACTATGGGTATACAACTATATATCCCTGGAAGTGAACCAAGACATCTTTGTTACATACAACTGCAAACACATGGGGTCACCATCCACAGCTTAAGAAGGTGGGCTCTAGGAAAGTCAAAGTAAGAAACTCCCTCTGCCAGTACCTGGTGCCCGACATTTATAAGCCTAGCAAGTTTTCTGGGGCATTAAGACTTAAGTGACTTGTGAAAAGTATGATGTCAGAGTTAGAACTATAACTCAGATGTTCTTCATATTGAGAGAAGTTCTCTAGTCTCTAGCCATGCTGTTTCACTATTTCAAATGTATCCTAATTAAATTCTAAACATTAAACCCTCATTTTTTTAAACTAATGGCTTTAGACATAACAAGCTTTTAAAAGTGTTAAATAAACATGTCCAAAAAAAGTAAATATTTAATTTTCATGAAAGAAATATGTAGTAAATGATTCTGCTTTATATACAAATTAAAACTTTACTTGTCCTGAAAAAATGTTTGAGAGTCTCTGTCTCTGTTTCTGTCTCTGTCTCTCATACACACACACAGACACACACACACACACAGACACAGACACACACACATGCACCCTAAATATTGTTTTATGTGACTTAAAAACAGGTAGACTTTTTCCAACACAAAACCCTGTAGGCTGGAGGGCCCAACAGGAGGACTAAACACATCTATATATAGAAAGAAAAAAGGGCCAAGCTATTTAGAACAAAATGGTTACAAAACATATGTCATAGCTTCTTTACAAGGCAGATGCCTCCACACTTGGGTTACAAAAGCTGTACAACATCTGGACAGAGAGAAATGAGGGGAAAACCAGAGTGACTTTTTTTGACACATTGAGATTTTTTGATTTTCATGGTTTAACCACTATGTAGTATTGCTTAGCACAATACATTTAGTTCTATAGAAGCCTCTGCTGTCACACTTCAATAAGGAAAAAGTACTAAGTTTTTGGGGATAGCTTCTACCTGCCAGTTTGCCTCTCTGTGAATGGGATAGTGCCAGATTTGGACTCAGTAATACAAACTTTAATGTAAGAAAAATATTCCCCCATTATATCTCTCCCTTCCTCCTTCTCCCAGGGCTACCCCCTTTCTCAATACATTTTTTTTTCTGGGACCATCCCAACATAATCAAGTGAAATTCATGGTCTCTATCTATGTAGACTCCTTCTTACTGCTCTTATAATAATAAAGATCTTATGAATTATGTGCATCAACTCCACAAATAGGAATGTAAACAATTTTATCTTGAGTCCCTAATGATTTTTCTTTAATGTTAATGTTTTTATATTTCTCTAGAGGCTTGTAATTAGTAGTGCTTAAAATTTCTTTATTTCATCGAATATTCATTCTTTGTCTCCACCCCTCAGTTTTGCTGCCAAGTTTGTTCTTCATCATAATCCTAGCTCTTTGCTTTCCTGAATATCACATTCCAAGCTTTCTGCACCTTTAATATGGAAGTCTCTAACTCTTGTGTGATACTGACAGTGACTCTATGATATCTGTATTTTTTGTTTCTTTGTGGCCTTTGTAATAGTTTCTCCTTCCAGGAGCTCTGGAATTTGGCTATTATATTCCTGGGAGTTTTCATTTTAGGATCTCTTTCAGAGTTGATCAGTAGATTTTTTTTTCCAATTTCTATTTTACCCTCTGGATCTAAGATTTTGGGAACTTTCCTGAGATAATTTCTTTCTTTTTTATTTTCAAAAAATTCTTTACAAGAAAATCACCATGTTCACAGTATAACATGAGAGGATTTACAATCTAAAGTTATAAATTTCAATTTCAAGAAAGCTTATAAAAAATTCTTTAATATGTTTAATGCAGTTCAACTTTGCTTCCTTGTTTGCTTCCTTTTGTTTTCTGCTATGGCATTTTTTACTTTATTTTTTCCCTCTTGCTGCTCTACAAGAATTTTACAATTCATTGAAGATATATATGCAATATACATATATGCATACATAATTATAACTAGTTACTGATAACCATAACCATAAATGCATGCATCCATGTTGACTATATGATGCTTGTTTCTCCTTTGTTTCTCTGAAGGTGAATCCATTCAAAAGTCCAAGTCTTTCCATATTTTTCTCAATCCACCAAGTTATCTTTTTCTTCACTGCAGTAATATTCCCACCTTATGCTGTCTAGTTATTTTAAGTGTTCTAATACATTATTGATTAACATGGCTGACATATAATGTAGTTTCCCTATTTTCTCTCTTTTGATTAAATCTATATTAGCTTTAACTTTGTCTGAGATTAATGATTATTACTCCTGTAATTTCCCCCATAAATTCTACTCCTGATCTTCATTCTTCTGTTTGTTTTCATCTTTTGTTTCCTATCCCTCCTGACTCATCTTTACATTAACGTTCCCCCAACTCTTTTCTTTCTTTTTTTATTTATTTATTTTATAATATTATCCCTTGTATTCATTTTTCCAAATTATTCCCTCCCTCCCTCCACTCCCTCCCCCCGATGACAGGCAATCCCATACATTTTACATGTGTTACAATATAACCTAGATACAATATATGTGTGTAAATACCATTTTCTTGTTGCACATTAAGTATTAGCTTCTGAAGGTATAAGTAACCTGGGTAGATAGTAGTGCTAACAATTTACATTCACTTCCCAGTGTTCCTTTTCTGAGTGTAGTTATTTCTGTCCATCATTGATCAACTGGAAGTGAGTTGGATCTTCTTTATGTTGAAGATTTCCACTTCCATCCGAATACCTCTTCATACAGCATTGAAGTGTACAGCGATCTTCTGGTTCTGTTCATTTCACTCAGCATCAGTTGATGTAAGTCTCTCCAAGCCTCTCTGTATTCCTCCTGCTGGTCATTTCTTACAGAGCAATAATATTCCATAACCTTCATATACCATAATTTACCCAACCGTTCTCCAATTGATGGGCATCCATTCAACTTCCAGTTTCTAGCTACAACAAAAAGAGCTGCCACAAACATTTTGGCACACACAGGTCCCTTTCTGCTCTTTAGTGTTTCTTTGGGATATAAGCCCAGTAGTAGTACTGCTGAGTCAAAGGGTATGCACAGTTTGATAACTTTTTGGGCATAGTTCCAAATTGCTCTCCAGAATGGCTGGATTCTTTCACAACTCCACCAACAATGTATCAGTGTCCCAGTTTTCCCAAATCCCCTCCAACATTCATCATTATTTGTTCCTGTCATCTTAGCCAATCTGACAGGTGTGTAGTGGTATCTCAGAGTTGTCTTAATTTGCATTTCTCTGATCAGTAGTGATTTGGAACACTCTTTCATATGAGTGGAAATAGTTTCAATTTCATCATCTGAGAATTGTCTGTTCATATCCCTTGACGATTTATCAATTGGAGAATGGTTTGGTTTCCTATAAATCAGGGTCAGTTCTCTATATATTTTGGAAATGAGACCTTTGAGAGAACCTTTACTTTAAAAAAATATTTTCCCAATTTGTTACTTCCCTTCTAATCTTGTTTGCATTAGTATTGTTTGTACAGAAACTTTTTAGTTTGATGTAATCAAAATCTTCTATTTTGTGATCAATAATGATCTCTAGTTCTCCTCTGGTCATAAATTCCTTCCTCCTCCACAGGTCTGAGAGGTAGACTATTCTCTGTTCCTCTAATCTATTTATGATCTCATTCTTTATGCCTAAATCATGGACCCGTTTTGATCTTATCTTGGTATATGGTGTTAAGTGTGGGTCCATATCTAATTTCTGCCATACTAATTTCCAGTTTTCCCAACAGTTTTTTCCAAATAATGAATTTTTGTCCCTAATGTTGGTATCTTTGGGTTTGTCAAAGATTAGATTGCTATAGACGTACCCTTTTTTGTCCTTTGTATCTAATCTGTTCCACTGATCTACCGTTCTATTTCTTAGCCAGTACCAAATGGTTTTGGTGACTGCTGCTATATAATATAGCTTTAGATCAGGTACACTTAGACCACCTTCCTCTGACTTTTTTTTTCATTAGTTCCCTTGCAATTCTCGACCTTTTATTCTTCCATATGAATTTTGTTGTTATTTTTTCTAGGTCATTAAAATAGTTTCTTGGGAGTCTGATTGGTATAGCACTAAATAAATAGATTAGTTTGGGGAATATTGTCATCTTTATTATATTCTGCTCGGCCTATCCAAGAGCACTGAATGTCTTTCCAATTATTTAAATCTGACTTTATTTTTGTGGCAAGTGTTTTGTAATTTTTCTCATATAATTCCTGACTATTCTTTGGTAGATGGATTCCCAAATACTTTATACTCTCAACATTTGTTTGGAATGGAATTTCTCTTTGTATCTCTTGCTGTTGCGTTTTGTTGGTGACATATAAAAATGCTGAGGATTTATGTGGATTTATTTTGTATCCTGCCACTTTGCTAAAATTCTGAATTATTTCTAATAGCTTTTTAGCAGAGTCTTTGGGGTTCTCTAAGTATACCATCATGTCATCTGCAAAGAGTGATAGTTTGATTTCCTCATTTCCTACTCTAATTCCTTGAATCTCTTTCTCAGCTCTTATTGCCAAGGCTAGGGTTTCTAGTACTATATTGAATAGTAATGGTGATAGTGGGCAACCTTGTTTCACTCCTGATCTTACTGGGAAAGGTTGCAGTTTATTTCTATTGCATATTATGCTTACTGACGGTCTTAAATATATGCTCCTGATTATTCTAAGGAATAGTCCATTTATTCCTATACTCTCAAGAGTTTTTAGTAGGAATAGATGTTGGATTTTGTCAAATGCTTTTTCTGCATCTATTGAGATGATCATATGGTTTTTATTAATTTGATTATTAATATGGTCAATTATACTAATAGTTTTCCTAATATTAAACCAGCCCTGCATTCCTGGTATAAATCCTACTTGATCATACTGTATTATCCTGGGGATGATTTTCTGAAGTCTTTTTGCTAATATCTTGTTTAAGATTTTAGCATCAATATTCATTAAGGAAATTGGTCTATAATTTTCTTTTTTTTTTAATTCATTTTTCCAAATTATCTCCTCCCTCCCTCCACTCCCTCCCCCCGATGACAGGTAATCCCATACATTTTACATGTGTTACAATATAACCTAGATACAATATATGTGTGTAAATACCATTTTCTTGTTGCACATTAAGTATTAGCTTCCGAAGGTATAAGTAACCTGGGTAGATAGACAGTAGTGCTAACAATTTACATTCACTTCCCAGTGTTCCTTCTCTGGGTATAGTTATTTCTGTCCATCATTGATCAACTGGAAGTGAGTTGGATCTTCTTTATGTTGAAGATTTCCACTTCCATCAGAATACATCCTCATACAGTATTGTTGTTGAAGTGTATCTTCTGGTTCTGCTAATTTCACTCAGCATCAGTTGATGTAAGTCTCTCCAAGCCTCTCTGTATTCCTCCTGCTGGTCATTTCTTACAGAGCAATAATATTCCATAACCTTCATATACCACAATTTACCCAACCATTCTCCAACTGATGGACATCCATTCATCTTCCAGTTTCTAGCTACAACAAAAAGAGCTGCCACAAACATTTTGGCACATACAGGTCCCTTTCCACTCTTTAGTATTTCTTTGGGATATAATCCCAATAACAGCAATGCTGGGTCAAAGGGTATGCACAGTTTGATAACTTTTTGGGCATAGTTCCAAATTGCTCTCCAGAATGGTTGGATTCTTTCACAACTCCACCAATAATGTATCAGTGTCCCAGTTTTCCCACATCCCCTCCAACATTCATCGTTATTTGTTCCTGTCATTTTAGCCAATCTGACAGGTGTGTAGTGGTATCTCAGAGTGGTCTTAATTTGCATTTCTCTGATCAGTAGTGATTTGGAACACTCTTTCATATGAGTGGAAATAGTTTCAATTTCATCATCTGAGAATTGTCTGTTCATATCCCTTGACGATTTATCAATTGGAGAATGGTTTGGTTTCCTATAAATCAGGGTCAGTTCTCTATATATTTTGGAAATGAGACCTTTGAGAGAACCTTTACTTTTAAAAATATTTTCCCAATTTGTTACTTCCCTTCTAATCTTGTTTGCATTAGTATTGTTTGTACAGAAACTTTTTAGTTTGATGTAATCAAAATCTTCTATTTTGTGATCAATAATGATCTCTAATTCTCCTCTGGTCATAAATTCCTTCCTCCTCCACAGGTCTGAGAGGTGGACTATTCTCTGTTCCTCTAATCTATTTATGATCTCATTCTTTATGCCTAAATCATGGACCCGTTTTGATCTTATCTTGGTATATGGTGTTAAGTGTGGGTCCATATCTAATTTCTGCCATACTAATTTCCAGTTTTCCCAACAGTTTCTTCCAAATAATGAATTTTTGTCCCTAATGTTGGTATCTTTGGGTTTGTCAAAGATTAGATTGCTATAGACGTACCCTTTTTTGTCCTTTGTATCTAATCTGTTCCACTGATCTACCATTCTATTTCTTAGCCAGTACCAAATGGTTTTGGTGACTGCTGCTATATAATATAGCTTTAGATCAGGTACACTTAGACCACCTTCCTCTGACTTTTTTTTTCATTAGTTCCCTTGCAATTCTCGACCTTTTATTCTTCCATATGAATTTTGTTGTTATTTTTTCTAGGTCATTAAAATAGTTTCTTGGGAGTCTGATTGGTATAGCACTAAATAAATAGATTAGTTTGGGGAGTATTGTCATCTTTATTATATTTGCTCGGCCTATCCAAGAGCACTGAATGTCTTTCCAATTATTTAAATCTGACTTTATTTTTGTGGCAAGTGTTTTGTAATTTTTCTCATATAATTCCTGACTATTCTTTGGTAGATGGATTCCCAAATACTTTATACTCTCAACATTTGTTTGGAATGGAATTTCTCTTTGTATCTCTTGCTGTTGCGTTTTGTTGGTGACATATAAAAATGCTGAGGATTTATGTGGATTTATTTTGTATCCTGCCACTTTGCTAAAATTCTGAATTATTTCTAATAGCTTTTTAGCAGAGTCTTTGGGGTTCTCTAAGTATACCATCATGTCATCTGCAAAGAGTGATAGTTTGATTTCCTCATTTCCTACTCTAATTCCTTGAATCTCTTTCTCAGCTCTTATTGCCGAGGATAGAGTTTCTAGTACTATATTGAATAGTAATGGTGATAGTGGGCAACCTTGTTTCACTCCTGATCTTACTGGGAAAGGTTGCAGTTTATTTCTATTGCATATTATGCTTACTGACGGTCTTAAATATATGCTCCTGATTATTCTAAGGAATAATCCATTTATTCCTATACTCTCAAGAGTTTTTAGTAGGAATGGATGTTGGATTTTGTCAAATGCTTTTTCTGCATCTATTGAGATGATCATATGGTTTTTATTAATTTGATTATTAATATGGTCAATTATACTAATAGTTTTCCTAATATTAAACCAGCCCTGCATTCCTGGTATGAATCCTACTTGATCATACTATATTATCCTGGGGATGATTTTCTGAAGTCTTTTTGCTAATATCTTATTTAAGATTTTAGCATCAATATTCATTAAGGAAATTGGTCTATAATTTTCTTTCTCAGTTTTCGATTGACCTGGTTTAGGTATCAGTACCATGTCTGTGTCATAAAAGGAGTTTGGTAGGACTCCTTCATTCCCTATTTTTTCAAATAGTTTATATAGCATTGGGGCTAATTGTTCTTTAAATGTTTGGTAGAATTCACATGTAAATCCATCTGGTCCTGGGGATTTTTTCCTGGGGAGTTGATTAATAGCTTGTTCTATTTCTTTTTCTGAAATGGGACTATTTTAGCAATTTATTTCCTCCTCTGTTAATCTAGGAAGCCTATATTTTTGGAGGAAGTCATCCATTTCACTTAAGTTATCAAATTTATTGGCATAAAGTTGGGCAAAGTAACTCATTATTTCTCTAATTTCCTCTTCATTGGTGGAAAGATCCCCCTTTTCATTTGTAAGACTAACAATTTGATTTTCCTCTTTCTTTTTTCTGATCAGATGTACCAAAGGTTTATCTATTTTATTGGCTTTTTCATAAAACCAACTCTTGGTTTTATTTATTAATTCAATAGTTTTTTTACTTTCAATATTATTGATTTCTCCTTTTAATTTTTGTATTTCAAGTTTAATTTTTGTTTGGGGGTTTTTAATTTGGTCTTTTTCTAGCCTTTTAAGTTGCAAGCCCAATTCGTTAATCTTCTCTTTCTCTATTTTCTTCAAATAAGCCTCTAAAGATATAAAATTTCCCCTTATTACTGCTTTAGCTGCATCCCAGAGATTTTGGTATGATGTCTCATCATTGTCATTATCTTGGGTGAAATTATTAATTGTTTCTATAATTTGCTGTTTCACCCAGTCCCCCCATCTATTTTCAATCCCAGCCATTTTGCTAATGGGGATTCCCATATTTTCTTGTATTTTCTCATTTTTTTGAGTCAGTTTTATCCACGGAGGAAAGCCCCTCCTCTGAAATAGGCTGGGCATGGAAGGGCCAGTGCTGGGAAGTACTGTGTCACCCTCACCTTCCTACCTACCTACCTACCTACCAACAGTACTGGAGACCTTCCAGGCTATAGGCAGGAGTGGGGAGTGGTGGCAGATGGGCATGAAGAAGGGAAATAGCTTACTGGGGGTAACTGTCCGTTTGTATTGTCTGTGAGCTGGTGCCCAGCAGGGTGCCATTCCTCAAACTGCCTGTTCCCATGCCCACACTCTGCTAGAGGAAGCCTTGAATCCCTGCTCCATTCTGACCTTCATGCTTACTTGACAGGGGAGCTTCTCCTCTAAGCTGGTGAGGGGCAGTGTCCTCTAGACTTTCACCTCTGCAGGGCAGGCTCCCTCATGGGTTCTAGGGTGTCCTGTGCCTCATCATGTGCCATCCCGCTGGCACCCTTGTGGCTCTGGCTTCCTGTGGGCATTTTCCTGTGATGCTTCCTGTGGGCATTTTCATCCACGATTATTAGCACGGGAGCTCTGACTCTCTCTGTCTACTTGTAATGGCAGCTTTTAGCATGGTTCATGGCCTCAGGAAGACCTAGGTGCTCGCCATGTGATCATAAGCAATCATTTAACCCCTCGGGGCCCAGGCAAGTCCCTCCTCCCTGGCTGACCGACATGAGCAGTGGGGCTCTACAAGCTGGAGCATCCCCACACCTGGGAAATCGCAGGCCTAGAGAAAGTAATTGTGCCAGGAATAAGGGCAGTTCTCTGTCAGACAATACATAAAGTGTCATGTTCACTGCTAGGATCCCCATTTAGGAAGAACACCGACAAGCAGGGATGGTGAGAGGCCTGGAAACCTCCCCCTGTGAGGAATAAATGGAGGCAGGAGGGTCGGGCGGTAGAAGGAGCCCCGGATAGAGAATCTGGAAGGCAGCTTGAAAATGGCAGCGCTGTTGTCTGCAGCCTGTGAGACTGAAGTCACTGAACCTCCGGGGCCTGCTCCCTCCAGGGTAGGTGCAGGAGATATCCCTGCCAGCTGGCTCCAGCACTGAGATCCGCAAATGGGTGGGTGTCCATTCACTCTGAGAAGAGACGGCAGCAGGGGCAGTGGTCGCTGCTCTCCCATATCTGAAGGACTATCACAGGGCAAAGTGATGAGCCTTGGGTGGGCTTTCAGAAGGGAAACCTAGGGGCAAAGAATTGGAACCTGAGTAGATGCCATCGCTTGGGGGGTGCTGAGTAAGTCAGGGTATCTGAAAGTGATGGAATAATCGTGCTCTATAAAAATGGTGGAGGGTGAGTCCTGTCTCCACCCTGTTCTTAGGCGCCATGCTTACTGCGTTTTATTTTACTCTTACAGAGTAATAGGATGCACTTTTCTCTGAGGGCAGAGACTGTTTCCTCTACATTTCTGACCTAGCACTCAGAGGAGTGTGGAAGGCTTTTGTAAATGGCTTTTTAGATCCATTTAATGGCACTGAAAATTATTTTGGTGACATCTGAGGGTCAAAAATAAAATTACACTAAAGAATATATCACGCTCTTTTAGGTTTTCTGGGGGTCATCATGGACATCGTGGACTTTAGCAATTTAGGTGTCTTCTTGTGGACAAAGAGAATATTTCAGTCATTATTTTTATTTGTTTATTTACTTTTAAATATTTATTCCACCAGGTACATGTAAAACATTTTTCTAATACTTTTTTTCCAAAACTTAGCTTCTTCCTTCCTCCTTCTATCCACAAGCCATACTTAGGAGGCTCATGTAAAGTTGTGTAAAAATTTCCATAAAAATCACGTTGTTAAAAAAGCCAAAACAACAGAGTTCCTTCCTCCACCAATTAAAAAAAAATAAAATCCTCAAGAAAAAAAATAAAAATATATACTCCAGTCTGTATTCATATATAATTAGTTGCTTCTCTGGATATGGATAGAATTTTTTTTTTATCATTTTCAGTCCATCACACACAAAAAAATTTAAATCTAAACAATGCTCATGACTATGCTGAGCTAACAATAAAAATGACAATCCTGCCTAAAGTGGTCTACCTGTTCAGTCATACCAATCAAATTGCCAAAATATTGTTTTATAGAACTTGAAAAAATAATAACAAAATTCATTTGGAAGAACAAAAGGTCAAGAATATCAAGGGAATTAATGAAAAAAAAATACAAAGAATGATGGCTAAGTGGTACCAAACCTAAAACTATATTATAAAGTAGCAGTTATCAAAACCATTTTGGCACTTGTTAAGAAATACAGTGGTGGATCAGTGAAATAAATTAGATACACATGCCGCAATAGTCAAGGTCTATAGCAATCTGGTATTTGCTAACCCCCAAATGCTAACTTCTGGAATAAGAACTCAGAATTTGGTAAAAATTGCTTTAAAAAATGTAAAATAATATGTGAAAAACTTGGCATAGGCCTACATCTCACACCCTATATTAAAATAAGGTCAAAATGCATATATAATTTGGACATAAAGGATGACACCATAAAAAAAATTGGAGAACAAGGGATAATTTACCTATCAGATCTTTAGAGAAGGGAGCAATTTATAACTAAAGAATGGTAAAAAGGGAAATTTTGATTATGCTAAATTAAAAAGCTTTTGCATAAACAAAATCAACAAAAACAAAATTAAAAGAGTAGTACAAAACTGGGAAAACATCTTCACAACCAGGATTTCTGATAAAGGTCTCATTTCTAAAATACATAAAGAACTGTGTCAAATTTATAAGAACACAAGTCATTCCCCAATTGATATGATAGGGGATAGAAAGGATTTAGACAATCTTCAGATGACTAAATTAAAGCCATCTATAGTTATATAAAAAGATGCTCTAAACCATTATTGATTAGAGAAATGAAAATTAAAACAACTTTGAGATACCACATCTTATGTATTGTATTGTTGAGAATAGCAAAGTCATTTACAACTTATCATCTCACAACTTTGTTATTACTATGCACACAATACATTTCACTGTGCTTGAGCTCAGGGAGGGCTTTCTAGCTTTTTTCTGAGAGTATTCTGCACATTATTTCTTATACAACAATAATATTCCTTCAAAAATGCATACCAAAAAATTATTCAATTATTCTATAATTAATGGGCAACCTCTCAAGATCCAAAATCTGTACCCTGAAAAAAGAGTTATTATCAATATTTTTATACATGCAGGTTCTTTTTGTAAAATCCTTTTTGGGATTCATGCCTAGTGGTGATATTTTCAGGTCAATATATAATGCATGATTTTATAACCCTGTGGACATTTTGATCATTTATTGTAATGTTCTCTTTTGGGTTTTCTTGGAGGTCTCTGGAGGTCTTGGGAGTAGCCTTTATTTCATTTCAGTGATCACCACAAGTGTAGCCAGGTGTTAAAGTCCATATCCTTTATTGTCTCCTTCAAAGTTCTATCTCCTTTACTTGGGGCTCGGCTAGTTTTCTTGGAGGGCTACCTCTCTCCTTGGTTCCGAGAGCTTGAGCTCCCAACTGCCTTCTCTGGTTTCTGAATCTGTCCAAAATTAATCCTGGCTAAAGCTCCTAGCTTAAATGCTCTACACTGAGTATAAACCAATCATTATATCACTAGGAAACCATTATTTGTTGTAGGATTAAATCAATCATACTGAACCATGCTAAACCATTGTCTCTATCAATTCCACTGACTTAGTCCTTTGTTTCAAGTTCAGAGTCCTGGCCCATAACAATTTATGAACTGGGGAATGCTTTTTTTTTAATTTGACTCAGTTCCCTATACCTTTGAAAAATGAGGCCTTTAACAGAACAACATGCTTCAAAATTCTTTTCATTATTACTATTAGTAACTGTATTTCTCCCCTATTTATTCTATTCTATTTTTTCCTTTTATACTGTCCATTCTCAAAGGTATTTTGTTTTTAGCCAGACCCTTGAACAATTGTGCCCTCTTTTCTATCACCCTCCCTGCTTCTCTTAACCCCTTCTCCTCCTACTTTCCTGCAGGATAAGATAGATTTCTATACAAATATTGAGTGTGTATGTTATTTCTTTTTTGAGCCAATTATGATCAGACGATTCACTCATTTCCCTCCCTCTCCCCTTCTCCTCCTCCATTGTAAAAGCTTTTATCTTGCCTCTTTTATGGTCAATAATTTACAGCTTTCATCCTCTTCCTTTCTTTGTATCCCAGTACATTGTTCTCTCACAGCTTGATTTTATTTTTAAAAAAATATATTATACCTTCATATTCAAATCACACCTGTGCCTTTTTAACTGCCTTAATAATGCAAAAGTTCTCATCAATTACAAATATCATCTTTCAATGTAGGAATGTAAACAGATAAAACTTATGATTTCCCTTACCTGATTTACTTTCATATGTATCTACTGAGTCCTGCATTTGAAAATCAACTTTTTTATTATCCATCTCTGGTCTTTTCATTATGAATGCCTGAACATGTCCTATTTCATTGAATGCCCACTTTTTCTCCTGATGGATCATACTCAGTCATGCTCTGGGTAGGTGATTATTGGCTGTAATCATAGCTCCATTCCTCTTGAGGATACCATATCTCATTTCCTGCGATCTTTAATGTAGAAGCTGTTAATCTTGTGTTATCCTGACTGTGGCTCCATTACACTTGAATTGTTTCTTTCTAGATGCTTGTGATATTTTCTCTTTGATGTGGAAGTTCTGGAATTTGGCTATAATATTCCTGGGTGTTTTCATCTTGGGATCTCTTTCAGGATGTGATTGATGGATTCTTTCAATTTCTATTTGACTCTGTGGTTCTAGAATATCAGGACAATTTTCTCAATTTTTTTGAAAGATGATGTACAGGCTCTTTCTCTGATTATGGCTTTCAGATAGATCAATAATTTTAAACTTGTATCTCCTGGATCTCCTTTCCAGGCCAGTTGTTTTTCCAGTGAGACATTTTCCTTTTCCCCCTATTTTTTCATTGTTTGGGATTTGTTTTATTGTATCTTGATTTCACATAAGGTCATTAGCTTGCATTTTCTCAATTCTAATTTTTAAGGAATCATTTTTCTCAGTGAGCTTCTGTACCTCCTTTCCCATTTGGCCAGTTTTACTTCT
Source organism: Sminthopsis crassicaudata (assembly GCF_048593235.1). Classification (NCBI taxonomy): domain Eukaryota; kingdom Metazoa; phylum Chordata; class Mammalia; order Dasyuromorphia; family Dasyuridae; genus Sminthopsis; species Sminthopsis crassicaudata. The sequence goes on from NC_133623.1 coordinate 86,045,506, forward strand.
TAAGGCATTCTTTTGTTGATTAGCTTTTTGTGTTTCCTTTTGCATCGCTCTGATTTCTCTTCCCTCTTCTTCTCTCTTACTTGGTTTTCAAAATCCCTTTTGAGTTCCTTTATAGCATCAGTCCGATTCTTATTTTTCTTGGAGGCTTTGGATGTAGGAGCTTTGATTTTGTTATCATTGAGTATGTAATTTGATCTTCCTTGTCACCACAGTAACTTTCTATGGTCATAGATTTTTCTTTGGTTTGTTCATCTCCCTAGGCCATTTCACAACTCTTAGCTCTTTGATAAAGTAGGACTGTTTCCAGGGTTGAGGGTGCAATCCCTTAAGCTTCAGGGGTTTGGGGGAGTTGTTTTCAGAGATCCTTCTAGGGACCTATACTATGAGCCAGCACCGCCACCCAGATGTGAGTATGGACAAAGCAGCAGAGTTTTGCCACAGTGCCAGCAAAGAGGCCCCTGTAATCTGCATCTGACCAGCTGTCTATCACCCCTCGACACCTGTGAGCTGAGACCTCTTGAAGCCTATGCTCTTGTTGTTGGGATCCTAGCACAGAAGTGCTGTGATTGCTGTTAAAGCTCCATCCTTGGTTGAGGTTCCACTCATACCCCAGGAAGCCAAACATTGCTTTCTGAGGTGTCTTTGGCCTCTGTGGGCCGAGGGGCCTGGAGATGGCTGCCACTTCCTGGGTTCCTGGGGCAGGTCTGTGGTGGAACAACCTGCACCTGACATTGCTTCCCTGATGCACTCTGATGCAATAGACTCCTCCTCCCCACCTTCCCAGCCTCCTCAAGCTGGACAATTGTCCAAGTCCATCTTTTTGTGGGGTCTGATGTTCTCAGTGTGTTGGGGTCATTATTTAAAGGTGTGGCAGGCTCTGGGAGAGAACGCTGGTGAGTCCCTATCTTCACGCCTCCATCTTGGCTCCACCTGCAGAATATCGCATTCTAATGAAAGTTTGAAGCCAGAGAGGAGTACATTACATATACAAGGGAGGTCCCTGTCTTGTTGCCACTAGAGATATTCCTCTTTAAGCCAGCCATCTCATAGCAAAGGCTGCCTCTTGTTTCAAATAAAACCCTAAATTTATGAAATGGGGGGTACTGAATTCCTTCTGTGTCAATGGGCATTCAGACTGCATCATCCACATCCCGGGTATCTCCCCTGGTTTCTGTCCCATCAGAAGTCATCTGATATGGTGAAGACTCCCAGCAGTGAAGGAGAAGCCCAAACAGAGCGGCCTGGGTAGAGTCCTTCCTCCAGGCTGCTAGAAGCGGCTGAGGCTCATGATGAAGCCATGTTCTCAGCAGGAGGAGCTGAAGACTTTTAGCCACACAAGCCACAAACACTAACTCGACTCTAACATGGAGAGGTCATTTTGGTCCTCTTCAAGCAGGAAGGAGAACAACCGAAGCCCACCTCCTCAGCCCTGTACCTGCCTCCTCCCCATCAACTGCTGACCTGTCACAGTTGGTTTTCACCAGTCAGGGACTCCTCCTTTTCCAAAGATTTGGTGTTTGCTCTTGGAGGTCATTAATTTAGCGATCCTCAGCCAGTCTAACTAATCCATTGATGATTCATTACCCAGAAACTCTGTCTCTCAGGCTTTCATTGCCCCTGAACCCCATGCTCCTCCCCTCTCCTTCTGGAGCACTCCATTCTGAACCCAGCCATCTTTGTCCCTCAGGCACTGCCAGCATTCTCAAATGTGTGGTGTGTGCCCGTGGCCTTACTTCTTTCTCCACTAAGGCCTTGCTTAAAGGCATGCAGAGGAATATAGACGTGGTGCTGAAAGGATCGCAGAGGTTCTGAAATGGAACTTTCTCATCTTATGATCTGGGAAAGGAAGCTCCGAGGCCCTAAGTGACCTTCCCAGGGCCACACAAGGCATCAGAGACAGAGGCAGAACTTGCACCTGGGCCTCTTGGGCTCCCAGTCCAAGCTCCTTCCCTCTGTCACAAAATGGCCTCCTTACCCTACCTCACTTCCTCTTTCTGTGGCCAGGTAAAGATGCTGTCATCAAAAAGCACCAAAAAGTTTAAGTTGGTGACTCTGAGGTGAGGGGAAGCGGGAAGCACCAAAGAGCAAACTCAGTGAGTTCTGGAGCCGAGCTGAGACAACACTTCTGGTGCTCCTCCCTTCATCCTCTCCTTCCTCTTCTCATTCTCTCCCTTTCCCTCTCCACAGAACCAAGCCCTGTGCTGGACAGGCAGTCAGGGAGCAATTGGGTTTTTTCTAGAGCAAATGATTTAAAAACCAATGACCTTGGAGCTGATTCTTCATGTTTCCCTTGGCCATCATCTCCTCAGCGCTTTCTCAAGTTCTTTTTTGAGCCTAAGAAGTCTTTCCTAATTGTTGCACGTCCTTCACAAAAACAAAGTTCTTGCAGATTTTCCTATTCTGTTCTCTGTCAGACCTTGGGAGGAAAAGCAGAACAGAATACTCTGTGGACATTCACATCGGCTCTTCTAAGCATAGCAGGCTCACTGTCCAGGGCTCTGGGGTGTTTGGAGGGTTACCCTGCAGGAAAGGACAACGGGGCTCATGCAGTCCATTATTCTGCTTCCTTACTTAGCACAGTAGCTGCAGAAAGAAGGAGCTTTTCTGTGTTGCCATGGTCCCGGACCCTGATTTATAGACAATCCGTCTTTTTGCTCTTTGTGACAGGACTTGATACACGGATGCCTGGGGTAATCCTCAGATAGGTGGAGCTTCGTGAGAAGGAGATGAGAAAGTCCCCTCAGACCCTGATAGACAGAAGGTTTTCCGGAGACTTCCAGGGTGGTGGAGTGGCCACGTCCCCTTAGACCCCTTCTGCTGCAGAACTATTATTGCCTTCTCTTGTTCCCATGATAGGATGCCCACAGATTTACATCACCTTTGGTGCTAAATGATGGTTTTATACCTTTCATTACCTCATAAAGTAAGCTGTGTGTAAATCCTTTCAAAGCTCTCATGTCAGTCTTATGTAGACAGGAAGACACAGAAATCAGTTCAGGTCAGTAAGGATCTAGTGAGTGCTCAGCAGAAGAATTGTTCCACTTAGGGGGTGTTACGTTTTCTTTAAAATGGAAAAGTCACTCCTTTGCTTTCCTTATACCTCCAGTCTCAACACTTTTAGAGAGACGAGAGGAGTTTAGTAATACGAGAGAACAGACGGCAGCAGGACGTAGTGGATACAGAACTGAACTTTATGTCGGGAAAACCCAGGTTCGAATGTGCCCCAGACATTTCTGAGCTGTGCCCCCTCACAAAATCACCGGACCTCTGAGATTTGCAGTTTACTCCTCTGCAAAAGTGGGTCCTTGGGACTTCTTTCATCCCTAAATCTGGGGTCCTGGAATGATGGCCAGAGAGGGAACTGAGGCAACAGATATACACTATATAAGCTTGGCAGTGCCAGAAAGAGAGAGAAAGAGGGAGACAGACAGACAGACAGGCACAGATAGACAGAGACAGAGACAGAGAGAAATGAGGAGAGGTAAAGAGACCAGAGAGAAACATGGCTTTGTTCAGATGGAGCACAACAGTGGGAGACAGATGGCAATCACTTAACATCTGGAAGTAGTGGAGCTAGACTGCAATCCCAGCCCCGCTACTTAGCACATTGACTACAGCTGTAGCCACACTTACTGATTTCATAAACTCCCAGGTTTTCTTTTCAATTTACTAACCCTGCTCACCAAAGCCAACCTTTACCTGCATGCCTCATTGGATAAGGGCCAAGTCTCTCTCTGATTTCATATAACTTTCATAAATTGCCTTCAAAACTATTACCCTTTTTTGAATTTGTTTTCTCTGAATATTGCTCTTGTGAGTGATGTGTGCCAATATTTTATTGAATAAAGTGAACGTAAGGGTTGTAAAGGTCCGGTCGTCTCTAAATTATCCTTCCAGACTGCCATCTCAATTCACTCTCCCAGCCAGACTAGACTCCTTGCCCTACTGTCCTCTTTTATCCTAGCAGAGAATGGGCTTGTAAAAAAATACTTCAACCAATGAACTTGCTCCTTCTAAAGGTGCAAACTCCTTTAAACATGTAAACTCTACCTCAGAAGTCCAAAGATGTAAACTCCCTTCAAAGGCCTGAACCAAAGGTGTGAATTCTGAGCCAGAGAATTGTTTAGACAACCTGAGTAATCCTAACCTTGTAATCCTAACATCCGGCGAAAGCAAATCAGTGGCGTCTCTGCAGTTATGTCTTTGTCCTAAATCAGATGATCTTCGTGATCATAAAGAGTTTAATTGCTAATTTCAATACTGATGATTTGGCCTCATTTCCTATGGACAATAAAGGAATTCATTACTCCAGCTCTTTGCCCCCTGACCTGGAGTAAACTGTCCCACAGGTTGAAATAAATAAAATTACACTGTGGAATTCATCTAAGTGTAATATTAGGAAATGCATATAACATAGTAGCCTTCAAGGGAAATGGTGACATAATGGGACGTCCTTATAAGAAGATTTCTGAAGTATTTTTCCTTGTCCTAAATTTTAAAGTACATTGCAGTATCCTGTTTGGACACAAGATGTCAGTGAAAGAAGACATGTTGTTCCTCAAAGGCAAGTAATTGGTGAACAAGCTTTTATTCTGCACCTAATTTCAATTTAATTCAGTTCAGTGGACATGTGTTGATCACCTACTATGTGCCAGGCATGTTATGCCAGTCATGGGAGATTTCTGGAAATTAAGAGTGATGTGAAATCAAAAATAAGCAGGCAATTACAGTAAAACACATGGAAGAGAATGACCTAGAAAAAATAACAACAAAATTCATATGGAAGAACAAAATGTTGAGAATTTCAAGGGAACTAATGAAAAAAAATCAAATGAAGGCGGCCTAGCTGTACCTAATCTAAAACTATATTATAAAGCAACAGTCACCAAAACCATTTGGTATTGGCTAAGAAATAGACTAGTTGATCAGTAGAATAGGTTAGGTTTACAAGACAAAACAGTGAATAACTATAGCAATCTAGTGTTTGACAAACCCAAAGACCCCAGCTTTTGGGATAAGAATTCATTATTTGACAAAAACTGCTGGGAAAACTGGAAATTAGTGTGGGAGAAATTAGGCATGGACCCACACTTAACACCACATAATAAGATAAGATAAAAATGGGGCCATGATTTAGGCATAAAGAACGAGATCATAAATAAATAAATTAGAGGAACATAGGATAGTGTGGAGGAGGAAGGAATTTGTGGCCAAAGGAGAACTAGAAATCATTATTGATCACAAAATAGAAAATTTTGATTACATCAAATTAAAAAGCTTTTGTACAAACAAAATTAATGCAAGCAAGATTAGAAGGGAAGTAACAAACTGGGAAAACATTTTTACAATTAAAGGTTCTGATAAAGGCCTCATCTCCAAAATATGTACAGAATTGACTCTGATTTATAAGAATTCAAGCCATTCTCCAGTTGATAAATGGTCAAAGGATATGAACAGACAATTTTCAGATGATGAAATTGAAACTATTTCCACTCACATGAAAGAGTGTTCCAAATCACTACTGATCAGAGAAATGCAAATGAAGACAACTCTGAGATACCACTACACACCTGTCAGATTGGCTAAAATGACAGGAACAAATAATGATGAATGTTGGAGGGGATGTGGGAAAACTGGGACACTGATGCATTGTTGGTGGAGTTGTGAAAGAATCCAACCATTCTGGAGAACAATCTGGAATTATGCCCAAAAAGTTATCAAAATGTGCATACCCTTTGATCCAGCTTATATCCCAAAGAAATACTAAAGAAGGGAAAGAGACCTGTATGTGCCAAAATGTTTGTGGCAGCCCTTTCTGTAGTGGCTAGAAACTGGAAAATGAATGGATGCCCATCCACTGGAGAATGGTTGGGTAAACTATGGTATATGAAGGTTATGGAATATTATTGCTCTGTAAGAAATGACCAGCAGGAGGAATGCAGAGAGGCTTGGAGAGACTTACATCAACTGATGCTGAGTGAAATGAGCAGAACCAGGAGATCATTATACACTTCAATAATTATACACTTCAACAACAATACTGTATGAGGATGTAGTTCCAATTGATCAATGATGGACAGAATCAGCTACACCCAGAGAAGGAACACTGGGAAATGAGTGTAAACTGTTTGCATTTTTGTTTTTCTTCCCAGGTTATTTTTACCTTCCGAATCCAATTCTTCCTGAGCAACAAGAAATTAGGTTCTGCACACATATATTGTATCTAGGATATACTATAACATATTTAACACGTATGGGACTGCCTGCCATCTAGGGGAAGGGGTGGAGGGAGGAAAGGGAAAAATCAGAACAGAAGTGAGTGCAAGGGATAATGTTATAAAAAAAATTACCCATGCATATGTACTGTCAAAAAAAGTTATAATTATAAAATAAAAAAAACACATGGAAGAGAACAGTATATAACTGACAAAGTAGGATATAGCTAAAATGTCAAGCGTTTTGAAAGTCAATGACTGGAGTCTCTGTTTAATTCCAGGTGTACAGGGGAGATACTGGAGTTTCTAGAATAAATTTACTGACCCAAGTCTAAATATTTCAGAAACTGCAGAGATCACGTCAGTGAAAGAGTGTGCTATGTTTCTGAAAGTCAATTAATTGATCAGTGAGCGTTCATTAGATGCCTACTTTGTAGGAGTCATGGGAGACAGCCTTTGCAGTGATATGTAGATGGGTAACGAAGTCTCATGTGTGAGGAAGAGAAAGCAGGCAAACCTTGCTCAATAGAGCTCCTGAAGGGCTAAGGCCCCCTCCTATGTCTCTAGACTTCTTGCACCTCAGTGACATTGGTACCCTGGATATCCCACAAACAGGACACTCCATCTCTCAGTTTCTGGCATTTTCTCTGGTGGTCCCCATTGCTTGGAATGCTCTCCTTTCTCATCTGCTTCCTTCCCAACTAAAATCTTATCTTTTATGAGAAGTTTTTCCTAAGCCTCCTTAATTCTAGTGCCTTCACTTATTCTGTATGAAGTCTGTATGTCTCCCCCTTAGAATGGAAGCTCCTTGAGTGAAGAAACTTTTGTGGATCCCAGGGCTGAGCACTTTGCCTGGCATACTGTACACACTTAGGAAATGTTGACTGATTAATGGTATCATTATCAAGTGGTATATAATAAGGATATAAAAGTAAGACATAGCCAGGTTTGAAGGGACAAACAGAAGGTTCTGTATGACATCCTAATTGGATTGGGGAGCCATTGCATTTACTGAAAGGATTAATTGACCAAGGGATTTGGAACATCCTTTTGGCTGCTGAGTGAAGAATGGCTCAGAGAAGAAGCATCTGATGTGAAAATTCCAATGGGGAGCCAAAATGGTAGAGAGGACACACGTTTCTTTCTAACTTTCTCCTACACCTTCAGACTAATTAGCAAATCCAGTTCTGGATGGCAGAATCCAGGAATATTGGGAGTGCAACAAATTGCCAACAGAAGATAATTTTGAAGATTGCCAGGAAAGGCCTGTGTCAATTGGAACCGGGAGAGAGGCAGCCAAGCACAAGCAGGTTGAGCACAGATGGCAGCACAGACAATGCAGAGTCCTGGGGTGGTGCAGACTCTGTGGAGCAGTGCAGACTCCATGTGGTGGAAAACCTATGGGGATGAATCTACAGGAATCTGCAGTAGTGTTGGCCACTCTGCCCTGGTTGCAAGCCAGTAGATCAGCAGAGAAGTTATAAAACATCTGACACAAACACAAAAGGTAAATAGTGAGCCCTGAAGTGCCAGAACCTCATGGGACCTGGCCATGCCCACCCAGCACCGGGAGGGAATCAGTACTGACCCAGCACAGTCGTGGCCACTTGGAGAGGAAATCACTGCTTGTAGAGAAAGCTTGGAAAATATCCCTTGCCCTAAAATCAGATCCCAACTTTTTTTTAAAAAAATGAGTAAGAAAGCAAAGAGAACTCTGACCACAGATAGTTATTATGGTGAAAGAGAAGAGCAGATTTCAAATCCTGAGGAGACTTAAGCATATCTAAAAGTAGATCGTCTCCAGATGAAGCCCCAAAAAGTGATATAATATAGTCCTTATCACACCAGGCTCTCCTAGAAGAAATTTAAAAGGATCTTAAAAGTGAGCTAGAAGAAAAATGGGGAAAGGAAATGAAAACTTTGCAAGAGGGTTTGGAAACGGCACATAATTTATCAAAAGATAATTTGATAAAATAGAGAAAGAAAAAAAAAACTCACAGAAAAACAGAATTTGTGAAACAGGAAAATAAAATCACTCCTTAACAAAGAGGATTTGTGAAATGGAAAAAAAAAATCCATAGAACAAAACAACTCATTTAAAAATTCATTTGGACAAATACAAAAAGAAGTAAAAAAAGTAAATGAAGAAAATACTTCACTAAACTTCATAATTGAACAAATGGAAACGAATGACTCAATGAGACCACAAGAATCAGTCAAGAAAAACAACAAAAAAAGAAAAAGTAGGAAAAATGTAAAATTATTTTCTTCAGTTACCTTTTCTTAATTTTTTTTTGGTATTTGGCCAATTGAATTCTTAAATGAGTTGTTTTGTTCAATGGATTTTTTTCCATTTTACAAATTCTGTTTGTCAAGGTGTTTTCCATTTCACTAAGTCTATTTTTAAGGGTTTTTTTTTCAGGTAATTTCTGTGTTTCCTTTCCCAAACCTTTCTCATTTTTCTTCTCTCTTTTAAGGTCCTTTTTGAATTCTTCCAAGAGAGCCCTGCTCTGCAAGATTGTGGGGACTCATTCATATCATCCTTTGGGGCTTCACCTGGAGATGATCTCTGATTTTGAGATCTGTTTTACCCTTTCTACATAAAAAAAACTATCTATGGTCTTACTTCTTTTTGATTTTTGATTTCTTAAATGTTGAGGTCTGCTTTTAGGGCAAAGGGGAGATCATCCAAGCTTCCTTGAAAGGTGACAGTAGCTGAGCTGGGTCTATGCAACTACCTTCCGGTGCTTGGGGGATGCATGGCCAGGTCCCATGATATTCTGGGGGTTTAGGCTCCCTATTGTCTTTTGTATTTGTGTTGCATGTTTTGCAGCTAATCTGCTGATCTACTAGCATGCAACCAGGACAGAGTAGAAACACTGCTATAGATTCCTCTGGTTATATTACCAGACCACCCCAGGTGCTTGGCCCCTCCCTCCATGCACAATTGAAAAAGACCTTTTCTAAAGTTCTTCCAAAATATCTTATGCTAGAAATTTGTTATACTACAAATATTTGTGGGTTCTAGCACTCCAAAGCCAGCTCAGAGGCTTGATTTGGTGTTGATTTGAGGGACAGCAGGGAGAGCTCAGATAAAGACGCATCTCCGCTCTGCTTCCTAAACAAATGATTTTCAAGCATGTGCTAATTCTGCAGATATTAAATCCAAATGTGACTGCAGATTTCATGTGCTACATGTAAAAAATCAACATAGGTGAAGTATGGCTTAATCTTGAATAAGAATGTAAAATCAAAATTACATTTATTTCATGTAAATATTAATTTGAAAAATACTTGGTTTTGTATAAAGGCAAAATGAAATAACCCAAGAATGTTAAATAGCAGCATTGACCTTTTAAATTATGAAATATTCCCATTATTGCCAAGAACATGTTACTTCATTATAAATAATGTTCATTCCTTAGAACTGAAGTTCACATACACTGTTAAGTCTTTCACACTAAAGAATTATTTTCTTGGCTGTCTTGTTAATATAGACCAAAAACTGATTTCTTTAAACAATATAGTTTGACTAAGTCTATTTCTAAGTTTCTAGTTCTAATATCTAAGTTTCATTAGCTTGTTTATAGAACTGAAATGTACAGACAACAAAATGTGTATATTAAATAAAACGTGAGTATGTATATGTATATGCACTTACATGTTTCTCTGCACTTGGTTTAATTAGCAGTTGAGGTGGTTAGTATGTTTGCAGCTAAAAAGACCTACTGAGCCTGAAAGGTGAAATTCCGTTAAATCTTTATTATTAGGAACCATAAGTTTTTAACTGATAACAGTAAGGAAAAATTCACCAATCCCAAAGGACCTGAAAAAGAATAAAGGGAGTATATTTTAATTTATTATTTATTACTCATTGAGGCATTTTCAGTCAATATAACACAGAAAATCTTGCAATGATAAGCCATGTAACAACAAATAATCTTTTAAACCATCTTTCTTAAGTCACAGCAAATATTTGCATTTCCTTTAGCTCATGGTTGTACCATATTACTAAGTCTACATTCTTTCTTCAAAGAGCCATAAGAATAACATGGATTAAATAACTTTTTCAACTCTTGCCAATATTTGCTGTTGTTGTTACAAAAAAGGAGATACGAAAGGAAATGTTTAATACTTTAAAAGTAATATAATAAACTTTAATATAATATAATTTAACATGCTCTTTTGTTTGATGAAAGAAATGTATAATGCATTAATCTTAATTTTTTTCAGTTGAAAATATACCACATTACTTACAATGTCCATCATAATTTTCTTTTGTAACATGGCCACTTATTCTTGTAGTTCATCTTGTGCACCTATAAGAAAGCTTTCATGGTTCTTTTCCAAGTCTTCCATATCCTACAAAGTAAAATGCCAATATCGATTATTAAAAATTACCTGTATCTTCTAAATTCTAACAATTCACTTCTAAAATTAACTTTTAATTCAAATACACACAATTCTCTGCCAAATAAATGTGTTGACAGGAAAGCCTCTTCTTACCTTCTTGGGTGAAAGAGACAACAGTTGAATGAATTGTGTTAAGAAAACTCCATTATGACTGTTAATGTGCTTTTTTTAAGGTCCTACCCTCCAAGCAACATAGTGAAGAATAATAAACTAGGATAAAAGAACCAAGTTTGCCATAGTGGTAGCACATTTTAATGTCCCCTAATAGCAGTGCAACAACTATGCAAGGGATATAAAGAAACCTAGCAGCTGAAAGATTAGTATCATTTTTAAACCATTAGTATACCATGGAAGAGATACGCACACAGTAAAGTAGTATTTTTCAGACCTACTACACAGTATTTAAGATTATGTGACATGCTGGGGGAGAAGAGAATAAGAAAAGCTGTAAAGGACTGAAACTCTTAAAACGTGTGCTTGAATCAGACAACCGAGCACTAATTAAGGCTAATTACTATCCAATGATGATTCTATTAGCCTAAGTTTGGAAAAATGGCCCTTCTCACTGTTCCGTGCTGGCTCAATGTTTGGTGCGAACAGATAATCGTAGGAAGGATTAGAGGCTGGTGTGAGACAAGCCAGGCTCACTTTTTGGCAGGACGAGGAGGAGAAAGGTTGGTGTGGCAAACAACTGTGGCAGTTTGTCTGTCTCCTTCACTTCTCCCCCTAAAGACCAAGGACTTTTACTTATCTTGACTCCAGCTGTTCTTGGAACTAGCCCAGACTTTACAAAAAGGTTTCCCAAAGCATATTATCTGCAGACAACCATCCAAGTTACCCATCATTTTCAACCATCCCTGCCAAATTACAATGGCCCCGGTGATGTAGTAGAAGACTTTACCTAGCAATACTTTGTATCAAGAAAAAATTATTAAAAAGTTAACATTTAGGTAAAGCATTTACTCTGTGTTCAGCGCTTTCCAATTATTCCTTCATTTCAATCTCACAATGACCCTGGGAGGGAGGTGTGTCTGAAGCCCCATTTGAACTCTGGACTTCTTGACCACAGGCTTAGAATTCTATCCATTCTTCCTAGAAACCAATTCTGACACACTTTCCAAAACAGTTCAAATTAAATGACATCATTTCAAAATTCGAAGGGGCCTCACAGGTTGAGTCATACCCGAAAAAGCATCCCCTCTACAATATGCCTGACAAACGGTCACCTGGCCTTTGCCTAAAGAACTCAGCAAGGGAAGGGGTATATTCCATTACCTTGTTACATACAGGATGTCCCAAAAATCTTAGCGTAGTCTATAATAATATGCACCCACATATAAATTAGATAGATAGATAGATAGATAGATACTAGATGTCATATATGATATATATACAGAACATAAAAAAGAAAATAAATCTGTATTAATTTTGGTACAAGAACAAGTATTAGGTACAAGGCACAAGGTCTTCCAACCAAACTTCACAAAATCGTTTGATCATACTCTCAAAGTGACCAAAATTATTTCACAGAGTCACAAAAAACAACAAAATTCATCTGGAAAAACAAAAGGTCAAGAATTTCAAAAAAATTAATGAAATGCAAAGGATGGTGGCCTTAGCGGTACCAGACCTCAAACTCTTCTATGAAGTCATCAGAACCATTTGGTACTGGCTGAGAGACAGACTGGTCGATCAATGGAATTCATCAGCGTAAAAGACACAATTGACCAGGTGATCTGTTTGATAAACTCAAAGACTCCAGCTTCTGGGATAAGAACTCACTATTTGACACAAATTGCTAAGGAACTAGAAAACAGTATGTCAGAAACTAGGCATAGATCAACATCTCACACCCTATGCCAAGACAATGGGTATATGATTTCATAAGAATAAGGGATGCTAGTATAAGCAAATTAGGAGACCAAGGGATGATTTACCTGTCATATCTTTGGAGAAGGGAAGAATTTATGACCAAATAACAAGAAAAGAACCTTAAGAAAAGTAAAATGGATAATTCAGATTACATTAGATTAAAAGGTTTTTACACTAACAGAAGCAGTGCAGCCAAGGTTAGAAGGGAGCAGAAAGCTGGGAAACAATTTTTACAGTCAGTGTTTCTGATAAAGACCCTATTTCTAAAATAAACTGAGTACAATTTATAAGAATAAAAGTCATTTTCCAATTAAAAAATGGTCAAAGGTTATGAACAGAAAATTTTCAATTGAAAATTCATGTGAAAAAATGCTCTAAAGCAGTGTAGATTGCGGAAATACAAATTAAAACAACTGAAGTACCACCTCATGCCTTTCAGATTGGCTAAGATGAAGAAGAAGATAATAAATGTTGGAGGGGATGTGGGAAAACTGGGGCACTAATGGATTGTTGATGGAGATGTGAAATGATCCAACCTTTTTGGAGAGCAAGTAGGAACTCTGCCCAAAGGGCTATCAAACTGTACATTCACTGTGATTCAGCAGTGCCAGAGATCACAAAAGAGGAGAAGGAACCCACGTGGATAAAAATATTTGTAGCAGCGCTTTTTGTGATGATAAAGAATTGGAAAATGAAGGGATGCCCATCATTTGGGGAATGACTGAATAAGATGTAGTATATAAATTCAATGGAATACTATCTTTCTATTAGAAATGACGAACAAGGTGATTTCAGAAAAGCCTGGACTTACATGAACGGATGCTGAGTAAAATGAGCAGAAGCAGGAAAAAAACCTGTACACAGCAACAGCGAGATTGTGTGATGACCAGCTATGATAGACTCAGCTTTTCTCAGCAATCCAGGGATCCACAGCAATCCCAACAAACTTGGGATGGAAAATGGCCCCTGCGTCCAGAGAAAGCACTGTAGAGACGGCTTGTTCCAGTGGCAGCCAGAACCCATCACCATATTCAAGACTGAGGTTTTTCAAGGGCGTACAACAGTGGCGTTACTATCTTCCTATAGTGGAAGCTATGTCTTTGTTTAAAACAGTTCAAGATCTCATGAGCCTTTTTGGCTTCCAGGACACTGCTAACTCACACTGAGTCTGAAGGTCACTAAAACCTCCAGCTTTCAGAACAGTTGTCCATCTATATCTGCAGCACCTCGCAAGTGTATAGCTAACTTTTTGTATCCAAGGAGTTTTCTCCTCCCTAGTGAATGTCACCTTCTTAAGACTCAGTGACGCTAGCCTGTTTACATCTTTCTGGGTGCTGTCTTCAGGACACTGAAGAACTGACTGTTAACTGAAAATGTAAGGAGTGTGCCATCTATACCTTTATCCAACTGTGCCATACAATCCAATGTTGGCCATACAAGGCCCAGCACCTGTGCCTTTCATTAAACCATAAAATCTACACAAAGTACAGCATGGCATTCAGGCTCAGAACCAATGTAAGCAAAGCTGTCGTGCACGCGATTTGCTACGTGTCAGATCAGCACATGTGCCCAGGCTTGCTGTACGTCGTTATAACGTGAAGGCCAGTTGTTAGGTAGCTGGTGAGCTTTGTTAGACAAGTAGAAAACTTATGGGTTATTTCTGCGGCGTGCTCATCTGCACTGTTTATGATGTAAATTCATGCATATTCCAACATATTCCGTCTTTTAAGGAGTATAAATTTTCACTGATGAATAAGATGCATAATGAGCATTGATAGCCAGACTCAGAGAATATGTCAGTGTGGGTTTTGCCCAGGGACGATTTGGAGAGAGACTACTGAGCTTTGGGAAGGGCAAGTGGTAAGAGAATGGGAGCCTGCTTGTTAATCCCCCCTGTGGAGGGGCCCTTCTAGCAAGCAGCGCCACCTGCCCAGAGATGCTGCTCGTGTAGTCCAATGTATAGTCTAGAAGACAGACACAGAAATGTATGTGTGTGTGTGTGTGTGTGTGTGTGTGTGTGTGTGTGTGAGAGAGAGAGAGAGAGAGAGAGAGAGAGAGAGAGAGACAGAGAGAGAGACAGAGAGAGACAGAGAGAGACAGAGAGAGACAGAGAGAGACAGAGACAGAGACAGAGACAGAGACAGAAACAGAGAATAGAAATCTTTGAGAGCAGCAGGCTTTGTATACTCCCCTCAAATGCCTTCTGGCTTTCACTGGAGCAGGTACAGCCTCCTGGAAGCCATCACGATTTAGGCAAGGGGTTGTATTTTAACAGGTGTTTAATGGATGCTTTGATACCAATCTTTTATGCTCCTTTTCCCACTTTGCTTAAATATTTTTCTAAAGTGATGACATTTGTAGCAGTTCCGGCAGCATACGAAAGGGAAGAAACTTAATTGACTAAGAAGGTAAAGACAAACAAGCCAAGAATTTAAAGGAAATACTAGTGCAACCCTAAAGGCAGACAAGAATCCGGTTACAACCATGCAGGAGGAGAACTAAGGGTGACGATCCGCTGCCCTGAAATCCCGCCGGAAGGACAGAAGGACCTTGCCGAGGACCAAGCAAAGCCCTCTCGTTTGGTTTGGTTGAAGCTTTATGCTTAGCTGACTTTTTCCTGCTGCCAAACTCCAGCCAAATGATCCTCAGATCCACCTGCCCAGCTCCAACCTCTGCTCATTCTCCTTTGTGTTCCCACCTCCTGACTGGACATTTTAACTCCGTGCAAAATTGAACTCATGGTTCCCCCACCCCGGACCCTCCTCTTCTTTAGCACTCTTCTCCCAGACCTCCAAGCTCACACCCTCCATGTCCTTCTCCCATTTCCAAACTGTGACCACACCTTGCCAAGGTCACCTTCAGCATCCCTCACACATGCCCCCTCCCTTCTGACCCTACTCCCACCCCAGCGCAGTCCCTCATCCCCTCACACCCGGACTGCTACAATAGATACTGGTGGGACTGCCTGTCACAAGGCTCTCCCCGCTCCAGCCCATCTGTCACTCAGCTGTCAAAACTGATTTTAAAACACCAGCACCAGTGGCTTACCAACTACAGTGTCAAATAAAAAAAGTCTGATATTCAGTCTTTCATAACCTCCCAATATTTCCAGTTTTCTTCTAACCTGCCCTGCCCTGCCCTGCGATGCACTTATACCAACCTTCTTGCTGGTTCTCATCCAAGACCCCCCATCTTCCCACGGGGCATTCTGACTGGCCCTATTCTAAACCTGGAATACCCTCCCTCCTCATTCTCACATCCTGACTTCAAGTCCCCGCTAAAATCCCACCTGACACAGCAATTCTTTCCCAATGACCCTTCATTCTAGTGCCTTCCTTCTATTGATTGTTTCCAATTCACCTTGCCTATAGCTTCTTTGTACACAGTTGTTCACATGCTGTCTCCACCACGGAGCTCCTTCAGAGCAGAGATTGTCTTTCTTTGCCTTTGCTTCCCCGTGCTTAGCACAGAGCTTAGCATGCAGTAGGCACTTATTATTTCCTATTAGATGATTCATAAAATGTCAGTTTGTACTTTAGCAACATAGAAAGACAAGGGTAAACTCTAGGACATGATGAAATACTGAAACAGTGTAAACATTTTCCATCAATTCAGAAAACTGTTAATGTTGAAATTAAGTTTTAACAATGTATGAAGACCATGCATATACCAGACCTTTAAGAACTGTTCATATTGCTGTTTAATCGTATTCAGTCTCTGGCTCTGAATCTTTCTGCCTTTTTGAAACATCTTTAGTTGTTGTTGAATTATATTCTAAAAACAAAAATAAGATAGTCACGAGCTTACAAAATGGAAATTATGGCTAAAAATTCAACATTAAATTCAATAATTGAATAGTGGCAAATTCATTATCACCATAACCTAATATTCTATTTCCCCATCAGTATAAAACAATTCTTAAAACATATCAAAAGGAAAAGGTCACACCTAATTTAGCTAGACGGAAAGATTAGGTATGAATGTTATCTTAACCCCTGAATAGCAAAAAGGACAAGAATCCCCCTCCATCCAAATCTATTCCTCTCCTTTATTTTTATCTGAATTGAGAATGACTTAGAAGTTGCAAACCTGGGAGACTATGATAGTGGTGCCCTCACCAGAAAAAGGGAAGTAAGAAAGAGAGGAAGATTTGAGAGTAACGATGAGTTCTTCATTAAGGTCTTTCCCATAGTTTTAATGAATAATAACAGTTCCATATTCAGATCGCACAGTTTGTTGTTTACCCCTCTTTGTGTATTTACTATGTAAAAATCATATACCTTTCATACTAGGCTATAAATCTCATTAATGTAGGGATCATGTTATGTCTAAATTTTCTATCTTTCCAGCACACAGTGGGTGCTCAATAAAGGTATAAAATAGTAGGTAGTATTTATAAAGCACCTATGATTTGCAAAGTGCTTTTCTAATAATATCTTGTGTTAACCTTAATATCCCAGAGACGGAGATACTATTATATTCTCATTTTACACATGAGGACCTCTGTTAGACAGAATTTAATTGACTCCGCCAGGGTCACATAGCAATTAAATGGCAGAGGCCACATTTGGACTCAAGAGAATCTGGTTCAAAGCAGTATCCACTGTACCACCTCACTGCCTCTAGTATGCAGGCATACATATATGAACATTTGTTCCTGTAAGCATACAATGAAAGCCAAAACCGAGTGATAGGCTTACTATTAATTGCTGACAGTTATTATGTGGTAAAACCTAGTTTAGAAGAGAGCTTCAAGATATAGAGGACATGAAATGAGCTGATTTGTGAGAACTGGTCAGCAGTATGGTATAAACAATCATGAATCAGGTATAACAATCACATCTGATCAAAGGACATGAACAATTTTCAGATGACAAAATTTAAGCCATTTGTATTTGTAGAAAAATGCTCTAAATCACTATTGATTAGAAAAATGCTCATGAAAACAACTGAGGTCCCACCTCACATCTCTCAGATTGGCTGAGATGGCAGGGAAAGATGATAAATCTTGGGGGGGATGTGGGAAACCTGGGACATTATTGTTGGTGGAATGATCCAATGATTCTGGGGTGCAATCTGGCACGATGCCCAAAGGGCTCTCAAAGTGTGCCTACTCTTGGACCCAGAAGTACCACTACGGATATTGAGTCTGCATACAAGGATGTTGTAAAGGAGCACAAAGGTCCCACGTCGGCCAAAATGTTTACAGCAACTCTTTGCGTGGTAAGAAAGCATTGGAACGTGCTTAGATGCCCATCATGGGAATAAGGCCTTGAATGGCTGAATAAGCTGTGGTACATGCAGGCAATGGAATATTATTGTTCTATGTAAACGATGGTGATCAAGCTGATTTTAGGAGGGGCTAGAAGGATTTACACGACCTGATGCTGGGAGAAACAAGCAGAACCCGTAATACACTGTACACAATAACAGCAAAAATGTGCGATGATCAACTAGGAAAGACTTGGTTCTTCTCCCTGGTTCAGTGATCCAAAGTAATCCCGATAGACTTTGGACAGAAAATGTTGTCTGCACCAGAAAAAGAACTGAGGAGACTGATGGTGAATCAGCACATGCTACATTCGCTTTTTTTTTTTTCTTCCCCATGGTTTTTCCCTTTGGTTTTGATTTTTCTCTCACAACATGATTCATAAAGCAATGTGTATTAAAATTAATTAATTAAAAATAATAATCAGACCTGAATTGTTTGTTCTAGCGCTGGAGATGTTTGAGCATGTGGCTGGTCCTAACCTGTCATCTCCAAACCACTTTAGCCAGCCCCTCTGCTCATGGTTCCCAACACAAACCACTCTCCCACCTGCTACGGCAGCTTGGTTCACAAAGTTCCTTTTGCCGACAAGTCCCTCTCCTTCCCCTTCCAACCAGCCAGATGCTTCTCATCCTTGCCTTCTTACAAATTCGATCTCGTGAATCCCTCCTTCTGCCTTTCTCTCTTATTTCTTCCCTATGTACAGAGCGTCTCTTCTCATGAAATTATAAACTCCCAAGAGAAGAATTTTGGCTTCTTTATAAACCATGTAGGGCAGGAGACAGAGCAGACAAAATCCGGAAGACCTGGCTCTGAAGCCTGCATCAGACACTTACTAGTTATAGCACCCTGGGCAAATCACTCGATCCCTCCCACACTCATCTGAAAATGGGGGTCATAATAGCACCTGTCTCACCAATTCGAGAGCATCAAATGAGATGAAACTTCAAATGTTCTGCAAAAAAGTGCTATATTAACATTTGTATCTCTCCACAGCAAATGCACATTATAAATGCTACATATTTGCTAAATTGCTGATATATTTATTGATCATATGAGTTGTTGGAATGTTTAGCTACAGTATGCCTGTTATTTCAACATAAATGAATTATACAGAAAAATACACAGTAGCTAAAAGTGCCAATTCAACAAATATTCATGCATTTGCAACACTGTGTCATGTGCTATGGGAAATACAATCAAGTCTGTTATTCTAAAAGAAAAACCTTATCATTCTTAGCATGAAATCACAAATTATCAGAGATGGGCAACCTAAAGTAACTGGGCCCTAACTGATCAATGTGGAACTTCAAATACAAGGCATGCTTAGTTAACTCGTAGGCGATCCATAAGAAAACAATCGTAACCTAAGTAACCGAAGCGCTGGGAGAACAGACTTGGCATAACCATGGAGGCATCCGTCCTGAAAGCAAGCAATTTTTTTCTATCAGTCCAAATGAGGCACCAGGATATAATGGAAGGTTCAAAATCCTACATTTAAAATCCTGCAAGTAAAACTACTCCAGAGCCACTTCTAATTACACTATCCTGCACAAGTAATTTTTAAATAACAGTTATAGAAGTACTTTGGCTATTTAAGAATCACAAAGAAAATCTAAAATATTTCATCACATAAGTTGTGATTTATCACATAAGTTGTGATTACTAAGTTACTAAACTTAGCTCCAAAGTTCAAGTACTCTCTCTCTTTTTTAAGAAGAGGGAAGGAAGCCATGATAAAATGAACAAGAAATATGCAAAAGAAAGAGCACTGAGTTAAAATTTTGGCTCTGACAATTCTTTATTTCATGGCCATAAGCGATTCATTAAAATTTCCTGAGCTTTAGTTCCCTTATCCATAAAATGGGGGAATATTTGTATCAGGTTGCTATTAGGAAAATGAAACAATAAAGTAGAAGAAAACTGGCTTTTCTGGTCCATGCCGAGTTTGATCTCTGAGGTGTAACAGCTAACAAGACCACAAAACAGAGCAAGCTATGGACAAGAGCAGCTTATTCCACCTCACAGAATTATTACCAGGCAGTTATCTGCATTTTCTACACTTAGATCTAGCATATCAACTCTCAAGTATGCCAAGCATGATACCAACAGCTAATTTTGCTTCCTCTTCCTTAGTTTTCTTAACATCCAGATGCCACTGCTGAAACAGTGTCAGGAACTGCTGAGAATATTCCTGGTTGAGTTTCTGCCTGTCAAAAGAATTTTGAACACCATCATTAGCATTGCTAAAATTAAATTAATCAATTTCCTCAATTAACTGAACAATTTACATAACTGATAAAGTGTTTTATCATAAAGGGAGAGTGATCCTGAGGTGTTACCCAGAAGAGAAAAGTCTAGCAAATGAAATCAAACTTTAAAACACACAGCAATGGCCTATCTGCCATCACAGCATCAACCTTTCTAGATTCAGAGACACTGCCAGAAGAGGGTCACCAGATAGCGACTTTTTCTGTTACCTTAACAAGTCATTAGGACAAAGTACTAGAGCATGGAGCGGTTACAATCTGCACCAGTAGAGCACCTACTCATATGGATGACATCTTACATCCTTGAAATAGAAGTAATTAATGTAACATAAAAAGGGTACGACATTCATACTATAATAAGCTTTTTGATGGAAGTTGGTAAATACAAGTTTGTTTGGTTTTTTGAAACTGAGTCATTTTTATCACTTTGGGTTACGGCCATAGAGAAGAGTGACCAGGATTTCTAGGATGTCACAAGAACATCATTCACTGAAGAAATGTTCTGGGCTACATTTCCCATTTCTTTCTTCCTTTCTAGGAGCATCACATCACCAGGCCAAGACTCTTAGGGGCAGACAGTTTGCTGACAGGTGGGGTAGGGGTGTTAAACAGCAAAGCTGGCGAAGTAGAGGTGAGCAGTGCCACGAAAGGAAAGCTACAGGCTAAAGTTGCAAGGAGGCAGAACGCACAGCACATGGAATGAGATAGCCATGGCACTCCTGAACTCAGGAGTATCTGAGTTCTGATAGCTGAGCTCAAAGATTCCCTTAGTCCATGCAGCAGGTAACAGTGGACCGTATCCTTTTGCCAGTGGATTTTAAGTTCAGAAATAACTGAATTATTATAGCTAAAATAAATTATTGTCTCTCTCTGGAATGTGTAGGGAATTGCTTTCATTTATCCACAGAGACAGAGAATATTCCATTGCTTGCTTTTCTTATACTGCTTTTCTCCGGATTAAATGCTTTCCTGTGACTCCCAAAAGAATCTGTAAATAGAACATGTGGACTAGGAATCTGATTTGCAAAATAGTTAACAGCTACAGTGACCGGAGTGCCTGTGTTAAGGTAAAAATCCTCAGTTTTCTGCCAGGTGAGCTTAGGCAGTTTTTCTCTAACATACAAATTGTTGTCTTTTGCTCCTGAAAAAGGATGGAATTTTTATTATGATTAGAGAAAATATGTTTTTTCAACTGGAAGAAGTGGAAGAGGGAGAATATACTTCTTTTGTTAATTGAAAAAAATTAAATTGAGATAGAATTGTTGGGGAAAATCATATTTTTGTTCTACTAAATTAAGTGCTTCTGAAAAATCATGAAACCAAAAAATACAAAGAAAAATTAATTTTAGTTCAGAATAGCTTTTTGTTCTCTATTTTATACTTAAAATGGGTTCATTTCATAATATGAATATGAATCATGACATCATTAAGATATATAAGATTTCAGCATATATTTAATTTCAATTTATTTTTTCTCCTTTAGCACTAAAGTGATTGATCCAAGAAAGTTAGTAAAATAATTTATAAACTCACAAGTACACAAAAGTAACAAATGTAAATAAATAAAAATAAATAAAAATTAAAAAACAAATATGTTTTTCAAAAAGCCTTTTTTTTCCTAAAGCAAATGATTTCTTTTATATGAAAGACAATTCTCAGCCAAATGAATTAGAAGAGTTTTATAGCAGAGAGAAAATTTGAATTGGTACATAAAATGTGGGCAGAAAGAGGTCAATAGACAGAAAATTTGGGAGGAAAAGGGGGGATCCAGATGCACAGAAGGTGTAAATAAAAGAGATGGGAAAGATAACTTGTTTGCCTTAGTTTCCTCAATTGTAAAATGAGAATAACTGCACCTACCTTGCAGAAATATTGTGAGAGCAAAATTAGAAACTAAATGCAAGATGCGGAAGCAGAGAGAACATTTGAATTGGTATATAAAATGTAGGAAGGAAGACGTCAATAAGCAGAAAATTTGGGAGGAAATGGGGGGTCCAGATGTACAGAAGGTATAAGCTCTTCTCATACTGAAGGACAGACACTCCAAGATGTTTTTCATATAATACATCAAAAATCTCAAAATTAGACTACCTTTTCAGTGTACATTTTGCATTCATGTTGGAATAAAAAAAGGTATTAAGAAAAATAAATCCTTACCTTTGTTCTTTATGCGTTTTCCAAATATCCTCAATTTTCTGAGTATTTCTTTTAAGAAAAGGCTCAGTATGCATTTCCAATCTTTTCTTCTTTGCTAGAAGAACTTCGTTAAACTGACCTGTAATGCAATATTAATCAAAATTTCATTTTCTGAAGTTTATATAGTGACAATATAATGTAAGCAAACTGACTTGAGAAGTTTATTCATCAATACTAGGAAGCCTTGCTAAATTTAAATTTAAAATATGGATTTTAACAACTATTACACAACGGTGGCTTTTTCTTTAATGGCTAACTTTTTCCTTAAGAAAAATGCTTCCAGGTAGACTATAGATATTCTTTAAATAATAACATAAAACCCAGTGGTTCCAACCTCAGATTACATAATTTATCCCTCCATTTTTTTGATAAGTTTAAATAAAGGGTAATTTATTCTTTCTTTCCTAGATTACATGTGTATATACATGTGTATATAAAAGATTTTTAAGGATGAAGTCTCAGCCTTTCATGGTTTTTAAGTCATAAATTTGACGACATTTTCTAGTCAAGATACAAAATATCAATCAATTTAGAGGACCTCTGGAAAATGAAAGCATACATGTCTCCTTTAACTTGTTTAAGGTAGAGTATGTTGCAATGGAAAAAAGCGACGCATCTGGAATCAAAGGATCTGGGTTCCAACGCTAAGTCTGCCATCGTCCCGTGAGTGGCAACCTTCAATGG
Source organism: Sminthopsis crassicaudata (assembly GCF_048593235.1). NCBI lineage: Eukaryota > Metazoa > Chordata > Mammalia > Dasyuromorphia > Dasyuridae > Sminthopsis > Sminthopsis crassicaudata. Next base: position 86,068,425 of record NC_133623.1, read on the forward strand.
TGTCCCTTTGCTCTCTCTGTTGGGGGGAGGAGCTGACAGCAGCACGTATGTGCATTTTAGAGGTGGCTAAGGGCTTTACCAATATCCCCTCCTTTTATCATCACAAGAGCCTAGAGAGACTGTGCTTTCATTGTCTACATTATGCAGATGATTCATTGGAGGCAAACAGAGAAACCCAGGAAGTCTCCTGGCTCCAGGACCCGTTCCCTACTTCAGGGTGCCACCTAGCAGAGATGCCCTAACGTGGCTTCTGGGTCACTTCTAGGCCAAGATCAACGATTCCTGTCATTTGGGGGGACACAAAATGCCCGCTGAGAGAATAAAGGCTTCCTTTTTCTCTTTGCATGCCCAGTTCCAGCACCGTGTCTGGAACATAGCAGACATTTAATTCTTTCTGAGTTCAGGCTGGATCTCCCCAGTTCTTTTTCCAACGTGAATATCCCACTAAGTGCTCCCCTGCAGCACAGCTATTATCGGCTCTCCCCATTAGAAATGAGCAAAGGACAATGAGGGAGCCCAAGATACATACCAGACGCATCTCCAAAACCAACCGCACGTGAAACACACACAGGGGCCAGAGCCCCTCCCAGAGGCTAGCAATGCTAGAATCGGACTCTTCTCCAACTTTTCCAAGCACAGGCTTTATACAAAGGAATGTCTTTTAGTAGAATGGAATCTTCCAACGTACCTCCAAAAGTTTCCAGCATGCTCTGTATTTCCCTCCTAAAAAGGAACAATTGAGTTGTACATTGAAAAGAATATTTTTCATAGTGCATTTTCTATTTGCATCAAAGTAGTCTTCTATTAAAATATTTAACTAAAAAACCTGCCAAGTATGAGCACAGAAGGATATCTTTTAATATCATAAAAGCATCTAAAACCAAAGGCATGTGCCATATGTAATGACCCTACAGTAGGTATAAAAAGTGAATGTGGCAACTCTCCAGCATGAGCTGAGCGCCACATGGCTCCACATGCTGCCTTTGCACAGGAGTCCAGTTGTGGCGCATTATACGTCATTTCCAAAATAGGCATCAATTGTGCTCCTTTCCCTCTTCCTTCTTAAGCATTATTTCTGTGGAGATTAGGGAGATCTTCAAAATAACTGTCGCATGAATGGCTTTCTAGGCGGGGGAGTCAATCCTACCGGAGAAATGACGATGTGGAAAACAAAACTTGTCACTAACACCTCATTTATTGATTTATTAGTTAAAAACTGCTTTGCTCCCGTTACCTCAGCCCTTCTTTCAGTGCTGCAGCAGCCGTGACTGTGGCGGATCTTTTTACCCCAGGCTTCTCCCCGGCCGCGGTCCCTCCTGGAAACGGGACAAAGAACGGCTGAATCTCAGTCTGCTGCCAGGGAGGGTGCTCATGAGCCCGCAGGGGCCGTGCCCTTCTACGCTACGGACCGTCCGGCCTTTTCAAACCGCGTTTTGTTTTCACAAGCGCGCGGCGGGTGGCGAGCGGGGCCCCAAGGCTGCGCCGCCCGCAGCCGGTTCCCACGGCGGCTGCCCAAATGGAGCGGCTTTAACGTGTGGGCCCGTCACTGCGCGTGGCTGGCGGGGCGCCAGATCTAGCTGCTCTGCGGGGCTCCCCGCCACAGGGGCTACAGGATGTGAGGGCTCAGCCCCGGGGACTCAGAAACGCCGCCCGGTGCCTCAGGCAGGGAGCGGGCGCAGCCGGGATCGGCCCAAAGAGACCGAGGAGAGCCAGAGCTCGGCAAGCGCGGGACTCCCCCCACCCATCAAGCGGGACTCACGGCGGGGATCAGAGCGCTTCAAGGCCTTCCCAACAGCCCCCACCCATGCATGGGCCACCGGCACACGGGCCAGGGGCACACTGTGGGGGAGAAGGTGCTCCCGCCGTTTCCATTGGGCGCCTTGGAAGAGACACCACTGCATTTGGTGAAACTGGGGGCAGCCCCATCGCTGTCACCAAGGGGCCGGTCTCCGGTACCTTCCTCGGCGTCTGCGCGAGAATCACGCGGACCTTTCCCGCCTTCCTTGTCAAAGTCATCGGCTGGCCTCTCGCGAGCCTTCGCCGCTAGTTCCCCACATGTCCCGTCATCTCTGCCTTCGGGTTCCATAATTAGGCAATTTCTTACTGTAATAAATAAAATATTTTCAACACTACTTTAAAATCCAAAGACTAAATGTGACAAAGTCCTCCCCCGCCCCCAACCGGGCTCAGGCGTCACCCGGACCGCAAGGCGCGCCTCAGGCTTCCACAGCGGGGAGAAGACCGCCTCACAAGGGAGAGCGCGAGGCAAATCCAAGAGTGCGGCTGCGCCAGGCGCGAGGCAGGAAGAGAAGCCCGCACTCCTCACGTGATTTCCTTATTACTGCGCAGGCGTCAAGAGAAGGGGAGGAATAGGAGCAAGGAGGAGGAGGGGCGGGGCAAGGAAGAGAACGGCGGGAAATAGGGGAGAGGGTAGAAGAAAAAGGGGAAAGGGAAAGAAAGGGAGGGGACGGAAAGTGGGAAAAGGAGGGAAAGAAGGAGAGGGCGGGGAAAGGTAGGAAAGAAGGGAGAAGAGGAGAGGAGAACAAAAGGGCAAAGGGAGGGGGAAAGGGTGAAATGCAGGGAAAGAAGGAGGGGGCGAGGAGGGAACTGGGGAAAGGGGAGAAAGAAAGGAAAGGTAGCTAAAGAGGGGGGGGAGAAAAAGGACGGAGATAGAAGGAGGAAAAGTGAAAAGGAAGAGAGGAGGATAGAAAGAAGGAATGAGAAAGAGAGGGAAGGGGAAGAGGAGAGAGAGACAGAGAGAGACAGGGAGAGAGACAGAGAGACAGAGAGACAGAGAGAGAGAGACAGAGAGAGAGAGAGAGAGAGAGAGAGAGAGAGAGAGAGAGAGAGAGAGAGACAGAGAGACAGAGAGAGAGAGAGAGAGAGAGAGAGAGGAGGGGGGAGAGAGAGAGAGAGGAGGGGGGAGAGAGAGAGACAGAGACAGAAAGAGAGAGAGAGAGACAGAGAGAGAGAGAGAGAGAGAGAGAGAGAGAGAGAGAGAGAGACAAAGGGAGAGAGGGAGGGAGGAAAGGAGGGAGGGAGGGAGAGATGAAAGAAGGGTAGGAAGGAAAATCGGAAGGAAAGAAGAGAAAAAGGAGGGAGAGCTGAAAGGCATCGGAGACAAGGGGAGGAAGAGAGAAACAAGATCAAGAAGGAAGAGACAAGAGGAGAAAAGGAAGATAGGAGTGAGGATGAGGAGGGAGAGACAGGAAGGGAGCAGAAGAAAGAAAAGAAGGCCGAGCCATAAGAGAAAGAGGGAAAGGAGAGAGGAAGAGGAGGAGAAGGGGGAGGGAATAAAAGTGCCCTCTTCCCTCTGATGGGGGAGGGGAGCGGCCTGGTGCCCTCTCTCAGCCTTCAGGTCCACGCCCCTCCCCGCCTCAGGTTTCTCCTCTATCCACAGGTTCCAGGAGCCTCCTGGCCTTCATAGGCAGGCCTCGCTCTACCTCCTCCTCCGACTCCCGCTGGCCGCCCTGGGAGGGCTCAGGCCTCTCGCCCGCCCCCAAGCCGGGCCTCAGGCCTCGGGAGCTGGGAGAAGACAGTCCCCAGCGAGGGAATACTGAAGCAAACAAAATAAATTTTAATGAATTTTATGATAATAATTAATAATAAAAATAATAAAGTAAGGTTAAGAGGTCATGACAAAAATCCTGGAGAGGATCACAGAAAATAAAACAGGTAATTCTATTTCTACAAAGCTAAAATGTTTTTGCCCAAACACATCAAAGGCAGTTAAAATGAGTTAAAATGAGAAAGTCAAGTGAGGAAAAATAGAAAAATATCTTTGCAGGAATGTTCTCTACCAAAGGACTGGTACATATAGAAGGTATGGAAGGAACTGATTCCAGTTTCCAAGATCAAGAACTGTTCTTCATGTTTGTGGCAGCCCTCGTTGTAGTGACCAGAAACTGGAAACTGAGTGGATGCCCATCCATTGGAGAATGGCTGAATAAATTGTGTATATGAATGTTATGGAATATTATTGTTCTGTAAGAAATGGCCAACAGCATGATTTCAGAAAGACCTGGAGAGACTTACAGGAACTGATGCTGAGTAAAGTGAGCAAGACCAGGAGATCATTATATACTTCAACAGCAATACTATATGATGATCAATTCTGATGGGCGAGGACATCTTCAACAATGAGGTGAACCAAATCAGTTCCAATAGAGCAGTAATGAACTGAACCAGCTACACTCAGCGAAAGAACTCTGGGAGATGACTATGAACCAGCACATAGAATTCCCAAACCCTCTATTTTTGTCCACCTGCATTTTTTATTTCCTCCACAGGCTAATTGTACACTGTTTCAAAGTCCGATTCTTTTTGTGCAGCAAAATAACTGTTTGGACATGTATACATATATTGTATTTAATTTATACTTTAACATATTTAACATGTATTGGTCAACCTGCCATCAGGGGGAGAGGGAGGGAGTGGAGGGAAAGAGGGGAAAGTTGGAACAAAAGGTTTTGCAGTTGTCAATGCTGAAAAATTACCCAGGCATATATCTGGTAAATAAAAAGCTATAATAAAAAAAAAAACTAATAAAAAATATTCTTCAATAGGTCAAAGGAGAGGGAGCTTTTCAAAGGATGAAATCCAAACTATCAAGAGCCTTGTGACAAAATGCTCCAAATCCCTCAAGTGAATATGAAAATAATTCCCTTCTAACAGTCTGTAAATCACAGAGACGCACAGGGTCAGGAATAGTTGCTCCTTTTGTTCCAGATCTAGGTACATGGAAATGCCCCATTTCCCAGGTGCAGGTTGAAACCAGAAGAAAAATTAAATTAAAAGATGTTGGAATACATGGGAGCCACCTGACAGTGGCTGCTGGAGATCCAACCCAGAAAGGATTTCCTCTTGTGAGAGGATGACACAAGGAGACTGAGAGGCCATTGCTGTTCTCTGACCTCTCTGACTGAGAGGCCGTTGCATTGTCTAACCTCCCTCCTCTTCCCTTTGCCTCCAATGTATCTCATTTCCAGTCCATAACATCTGTGTCAGCAAAGGCTGCCCTGCAATTTCTACAGATGTTATGATCCACAGCTGTGGAGACTCTCGGAGAATTGACCTGTCCCTTAACCAAAGAACACAAAACAAAAGACAAGACTTGGAGAAAGGAATGGGAAGATTTCCTAGACTGTCTCCTCTATCCCCAACCCAAAGATGGAGATAAGGATGGGAACGTCCATATGGGGAAGGGAGAAAGGAAGTGTCAACAAAGGCATCTCGGTGCTGACCTCCATCACTCCCACCCCACTGACTACCTCCTAAAGCCCAAACATCCACACGAAGGCCTGGACAGGCAGGAAGCACTGAGGAGGAGCAGCCCTGGAGGAGGAAATCCACACAGATAAACACGAATACCCATTCAAACACACACATATGATGCTACCTGAAACACAACAGCAGCCTACAATATATATTAATATTCCCTGACAAGCCCCATCCACGCCCACCCACATCCTCCCAGGAACAAAAAGAAGCCAATTGGCCAGGGAGGGTGTTCAAGGTGAAGGCTGAAAATGGGTCGGAAGAGAATTTAATGGGGAATGAGGGAAGTGGGACAGGAGGAGGAGTACCAGGAGGGGGGAATCACCTCACCCATGTCCAGGCAGATAAGTGCAGGAACTTCTGGCATCTGTCAAGTGGGGTTGGGGTCTTCCTGATGGGTGAAGGGAAGGAGAGGAGGTCGGGACAGCTACACAAAGACCCCCTTCAGACTGAGGGAACTAACTTCTCCTTCTTCTGTTCCTCCTACTCCATCTGTGATGGAGAAGACAGCCTCAGGGGCTGGTCTCCACCTAAAGAAAAAAGAGGAGGTTGAAAAGAAAGGAGGGAGCTGGCAAACCCAGAGCAATGCCAGCCCTCCCTCATTATTTCTCTCAATTTCCATCACCCAGTTTGTTGTGAAGAGGGTGCCAGAATGCATCTTCCATTGCAGGAGGACCCAAGGCTGAGCAGGGTTCCAGTATCCTAAGGGCGGCCTTTGGAGCTGAGGTGGGGAGGGGCTGAGCTCAGCTTGTGGTTGTCTGAGGTCCCTCCTTTTACAGAAAACTGGGAGAGCCCGGAGGCAGAGGGGCTCCACAGGAGGGATTATCCCCGTAGCTGCAGATGCCACAGAGCCACAGCTTCTGAATCGGACTTGGATTCCTGACAAGCTCCTCAACAAAGGTGTAAGGGGGTGGTCTGGAGGAGGGGCACTCATTCCAAGGGAATAAGCAAGCAACCAAGGCCAGAGCCAGGCTCCAGGCAAAGTGGAAATGCAGCTACTGACAAGGACAAAACTGAGAGAAAAAAATGTACAAGAAAATGGCTGGTTTCAGCTAGAAAGGATATTTGTTGTTGTTGTTGTTTTCTTTTTTCTGAGGCTGGGGTTAAGTGACTTGCCCAGCTAGGAAGTGTTAAGTGTCTGAGATCACATTTGAACCCCGGTCCTCCTGAATTCAGGGCTGGACCTCTATCCACTGTGCCACCTAGCTGTCCTCGAAAGGATATTTGTTAAATAACTACTCAATTCTGACCAAATTTTACCAGTGTCAAATCAAACAAGCTCAAAGTCCAAAGTCAAATTAACCCTGGACTATACAAACGTCATTCAGGGAGGGAGACTTTAGTGTCTTTGAGTTGGAAGTCAATCTGGCTCCTCCAACTCCATGTCCCACTGCTCTAGGCACAGGACCATGGCCTCCAACCCAAGCCAAGCCTCTCCTTCCAATCTCTTATGTGTGCTCTCCATCTGCTGCCTCAAGTCCTTCTTCATCCAGTCCTAACCTTTATCCACAGAAGGGGTCCAATGGATCATAGACTTAAATCTCCACCATGTCCCCACAGACCCAGGGCTCAACCCCAGAACCTTGGCAAGAACAGGCCCCATTAAGCCGCCGGCCCTGCTCTCAGCCCAGCTGGCACAGTCATCATGGAGCGGAGAAATCACTGGAAAGGCAGAGCCCACCTTCCACTACCAGCACCACCTGCTGACCAACGGTCCCAATACAAAAAGCGCACCAAAGTCCTGGCAGTGGCAGCAGTCTCTAGCCCAGCGAGCCTCCTTCCAGCCCACGCCTCACACCCATCGCTCTTGTCCCTTAGAGAGGGGGCCAGCAGCTGGGAACCAGGTGCCACTCACAGGGCAGGCAGGGCGAGCTAGCGGAGGAAGACAAGCAGCCTGAGGGAGGGGCAGGAGGCAGCCTGGACTTCATGTTCCCTTGGAGTTCTTCTGATCAGACTGGGGGGCATGGTTTTGCGTCAAGTTTTACTCCCTTTTAACAGGAGCCAGCTATTGTTCTGATCCCTGACATCTGCCTGATCTGAGCCCTCCCTCTCTCCACCTGAAGAAGTTTCAGGGCAGACAGCCCTCCTCTCCTCTTGCCTGGACTACTCCAGTAGCTGCTGGGTGACCTTGCTGCCCCAGGTCTCTACTCTGGGCAGCCTGTCCTCCATGCTGCTGCCAGAGTGATCTTCCTAAAACCAGGTCTGACCTTGTCACACCCCCCCATCCTCACCACTCTCCCTATCACCTCAAGGATGGGATAGAAAATCGTCTCTGGCATCCAAAGCCCATCAAAACCTGCCTTGATCTGTGCACTCGTCCCACACCTACACCCTCCCTGCAGACAGTCTGTGATCCAGTGACACCCTTTGCTGTTCTTTGCCCAGGACAGTCCGTCCCCCTGTTCTGGTGATTCTCACGTGCTCTTCCTGCTCCCTGCAAAGCTCTCCCCTCTCATCTAGGCCTCCCATTCCCTGATTTCCTTCCAGTCATCATCTTACCTTTTTCAGGAAGCCTTTTCTGGCACCCTTATCTCTAGAGCCTTGTTCTCTTGTTTGTTCCCAATGTGTCCAATGTAGGGTTTGTTGATATTTCAGTTATTTATATATTGCAGCTGCTAGAGAATGTGAGGTCCTTGAAAATAGGGATTGTTTTTGGCTGTTTGTTTGTTTTTTCCCATAAGTGCCTGGCACTTATTTATAGTAAATGGCCTATATATTATGATATATATAATATATTATAAATATTATATATTATGTTATAATATAATATTATATATTATATTATATATATACTATATATTATAAATATTATATATTTATATAAAATGGCTTATATATTAGGCCATTTATAAATGTTTATTGAAAGAATAACTGAGGCTTTCTTAAGTTTTCTTCCTCCTCGGATGACATGAATCGTCGCCTCTTGACCATCCTGCTTATCTTCTTGCCTAGCTCATTCTGGTCTCTCCAGTAGACTGAAGGCTCCCATCTTTTGTCTCTTTCTGCATCTCCAACAACAAGCACAGTGCCTAGCATGGAGATGGTGCTTAGCATTTGCTTTGTGAGTGATAAGAATAAATAATTATGCACTTGTGATTCCCACCTTCCACACGTTATTTCTATAATCTGCAAAACAGTCACAGAGAGGTTGCTATAGCAACTCCAGTTTCTCCGATTCTCATCCCACTTGCTTTTTTATGATTTTTTTTGAGATTTGCCTTTCATATTTTCCAGAGAACAAATGAAAAAATACTTCCACGAGGAAAACATTTAAAGGTGAATAATATGTTAAAGGGAGAAATCTTTACACTTAGATTTTACACTCCTTATTTTGCTAAGTAGCATTTATATATGTATATATATATATATATATATATGTGTGTGTGTGTGTATAATATATACATAATATATATATAATTTTTTCACCAAAGATTGAATTACAATGGAACATGCTGGTATTCCTATACTTTCCATTCCTTTTGATCTTCAAAACAAGATATTACAATAAATAGTAGGTGATACACACACACACACACACACACACACACACACACACACACACACACACACATTTAAATTTTTTCTAAGCTGTCTCTTCTCTCTCCAGGTCCAAGGCCAAGTCAAAGATGGGAGGGAGGGAGGAAGGCAGAAACAAAGGATGGAACCCTGTCCTTGAGGAGGAGCAGGCACACAAGAGATTTGCACAGACACGTGCACCTCTCCCCCCCCCCTTCCTCACATCCTGCTGGGCAGTGAAAGGGGACAGCTGGGGAGGGGAGAGAGTCCTGGCAAATAGGGGAAGAGAGGAGAAGCAGAAAAGGGGAGCGGTGGGGTGGGGGTGGGGGGCGGGCGGGGACCAGCCAGGGGCCCTTCTCTCTCTCAAAGCTACTTCATGCCTTGCAGGACCGGGAGGAGCATCCGTCTGGGAGATGGGGGTAATGGAGACGTGGGGTCTCCAGAAGGACGCTAAGAAAACTGATGGAGGGCCATGCAGAACTCCTGCTGCTCCACTCTTAGCACTTTGAAAGAAGGTGGGAGGGGGTCCTCCCGGGCTGTCACCAGAGGGAGGGGCGGGGCTCGGGAGGAGGGACAGAGAGGGCTTTGTGACCTCAGAGCAGTAGCAGCCCTCCCCCAAATCATTTCTCTTGCCCCCTCTCCCCCCTCCCCCCACAGCTAGGTGAGAGGGCCGCAGTTCCGCCTAGAAGTGGGCCGGGCTCGGGCCAGTCAAGTTCCTGAGAGCAGGAGGTCTGGGGGTGTGGGGTGGGTGGAGAAGCAGCCGCATCCAGCTTGAGGTGTTTACTGCAAAAGGGAGGACCACAAGGGAAGGGGGAGGTAGAGGGAGGGCTGTCCTGAGCTTCCCGAAAGCTGCTGCATATTATTATTGCATCATGAAACACACAGAGTGAATCATTTGATCGGATTGAATCTAAAAGGCTTTGCCCAAATCAGGCCGTTTCCACTAAGATTAGAACAAAGGCAGAAAGCTTGGAACTGATGAGAGAGAGAAAGGGGGAACACCATTGGTCAGCAGCGCAAGGATAGTCCCATGATGGCGCATTATATCTAAGAGAAAGAATGGAGGGGGATGAACACAGTGTGTATCATATTCTCATTAGACTTGGCTTAAAAAGAAAAAATAGACATTCGAATTATAGTGAAACTCCTTACACTTCATTGAAAAATAGGAAGAGAAAAGTGAAAAGGCTTTGCTCAACTTTATGCTGATAAATTCGATAACTTAAATGAAATGGAAGAATACCTTCAAAAATATAGCTTGCCCAGATTAACAGAGGAAGAAGTAAGTAGTCTAAGTAGTCCCATCTCAGAAAAAGAAATAGACCAAGCTATTAACCAACTTCCTAAGAAAAAGTCCCCAGGACCAGATGGATTTACAGGTGAATTCTACCAAACATTTAAAGAACAACTAACTCCAATGCTATGTAAACTATTTGAAAAAATAGGGATTGAAGGAGTCCTACCAAATTCCTTCTATGACACAGACATGGTACTGATACCTAAACCAGGTAGATTGAAAACTGAGAAAGAAAACTATAGACCAATTTCCTTAATGAATATTGATGCTAAAATCTTAAATAAGATATTAGCAAATAGACTTCAGAAAATCATCCCCAGGATAATACACTCTGACCAAGTGGGATTTATACCAGGAATGCAGGGCTGGTTTAATATTAGGAAAACTATTAGTATAATTGACCATATTAATAATCAAATTAATAAAAACCATATGATCATCTCAATAGATGCAGAAAAGGCATTTCATAAAATCCAACATCCATTCCTACTAAAAACGCTAGAGAGTATAGGAATAAATGGACTATTCCTTAAAATAATAAGGAGCATATATTTAAAACCTTCAGTAAACATCATATGTAATGGTGATAAACTAGAACCTTTCCCTGTAAGATCAGGAGTGAAACAAGGTTGCCCACTATCACCATTACTATTCAATATAGCACTAGAAACTCTAGCCTTGGCAATAAGAGCCGAGAAAAAGATCCAAGGAATTAGAGTAGGAAATGAAGAAATCAAATTGTCACTTTTCGCAGATGACATGATGGTATACTTAGAGAACCCCAAAGACTCTGCTAAAAAGCTATTAGAAATAATTCAGAATTTTAGCAAAGTCGCAGGATACAAAATAAATCCACATAAATCCTCAGGATTTTTATACATTACCAACACAGTCCAACAGCAAGAGATACAAAGAGAAATTCCATTCAAAATAACAGTCGATAGTATAAAATATTTGGGAATATATCTACCAAAGGAGAGTCAGGAATTATATGAGCAAAATTACAAAACACTTGCCACAAAAATAAAGTCAGATTTAAATAATTGGAAAGACATTCAGTGTTCTTGGATAGGCCGAGCGAATGTAATAAAGATGACAATACTCCCCAAACTAATCTATTTATTTAGTGCTATACCAATCAGACTCCCAAGAAACTATTTTAATGACCTAGAAAAAATAACAACAAAATTCATATGGAAGAATAAAAGGTCGAGAATTGTAAGGGAACTAATGAAAAAAAAGTCAGAGGAAGGTGGTCTAAGTGTACCTGATTTAAAGCTATATTATAAAGCAACAGTCACCAAAACCATTTGGTATTGGCTAAGAAATAGACTAGTTGATCAGTGGCATAGGTTAGGTTCACAGGGCAAGATAGTGAATAAAAATAGCAATCTAATCTTTGACAAACCCAAAGATCCCAAATTTTGGGATAAGAATTCATTATTTGACAAAAACTGCTGGGAAAACTGGAAATTAGTACGGCAGAAACTAGGCATAGACCCACATTTAACACCACATACTAAGATTAGATCAAAATGGGTCCAAGATTTAGGCATAAAGAATGAAATCATAAATAAATTGGAGGAACATGGGATGGTTTACCTCTCAGACTTGTGGAGGAGGAAGGAGTTTGTGTCCAAGGGAGAACTAGAGACCATTATTGATCACAAAATAGAACATTTTGATTACACCAAATTAAAAAGTTTCTGCACAAACAAAACTAATGCAAACAAGATTAGAAGGGAAGTAACAAATTGGGAAAAAAAATTTTACAGTTAAAGGTTCTGATAAAGGCCTCATCTCCAAAATATACAGAGAATTGACTTTAATTTATAAGAAATCAAGCCATTCTCCAATTGATAAATGGTCAAAGGATATGAACAGACAATTTTCAGATGATGAAATTAAAACTATTTCCACTCATATGAAAGAGTGTTCCAAATCACTATTGATCAGAGAAATGCAAATTAAGACAACTCTGAGGTATCATTACACACCTGTCAGATTGGCTAAGATGACAGGAACAAATAACGATGAATGTTGGAGGGGCTGTGGGAAAACTGGGACACTGATGCATTGTTGGTGGAGTTGTGAAAGAATCCAACCATTCTGGAGAGCAATCTGGAATTATGCCCAAAAAGTTATCAAAATGTGCATACCCTTTGACCCAGCCATACTACTACTGGGCTTATACCCCAAGGAACTACTAAAGAAGGGAAAGGGTCCTGTATGTGCCAAAATGTTTGTGGCAGCCCTTTTCATAGTGGCTAGAAGCTGGAAGATGAATGGATGTCCATCAATTGGAGAATGGTTGGGTAAACTATGGTATATGAATGTTATGGAATATTATTGTTCTATAAGAAATAACCAACAGGAGAAATACAGAGAGGCTTGGAGAGACTTACATCAACTGATGCTGAGTGAAACGAGCAGAACCAGAAGATCATTATACACTTCAACAATGATACTGTACGAGGATGTATGCTGATGGAAGTGGATTTCTTCAACATAGAGAAGAGCTAATCCAATTCCAATTGATTAATGATGGACAGAACCAGCTACATCCAGAAAAGGAACACTGGGAAATGAATGTAAACTGTTATTTTTACCTTCTGAATCCAATTCTTCCTGTGCAACAAAAAATTCGGTTCTACACACATATATTGTATCTAGAATATACTGTAATATATTTAACATATATAAGACTGCTTGCCATCTGGGGGAGGGGGTTGGGGGAGGAAGGGAAATATCTGAATAGAAGTAAGTGCAAGGGATAATGTTGTAAAAAATTACCCATGCATATGTACTGTCAAAAAATGTTATAATTATAAAATAAAATAAAAATTTAAAAAAAAGAAAAGAAAAGTGAAAAGGGAAGAAGTAAGCTAAGCAGAAGGGAATACAGAAATTGTGAGTAAAAGGGTAAAATAGGGGGAGGAACTCTAAGATGGGAGAGGAAGACTAAAAAGGGAGGGCTGTAAGAAGCAAGTGCTCACAAGTTTAATACTGGGGAGGGGGTGTAAGGATGAAGGAAAGGAGAAAAGCATAAGCAGGGATTAACAAGATGGCAAGTAATACAAAATTAGTAATTTTAACCATAAATGTGAATGGGGTAAACTCCCCCGTAAAGTGGAAGCAGTTAGCAGACTAGATTAAAAGCCAGAATCCTACAATATGTTTTTACAAGAAACACACCTGAAACAGGGTGATACATACAGAATAAAGGTAAAAGGTTGGAGCAGAATCTACTATGCTTCAGGTGAAGTCAAAAAAGCAGGGGTAGCCATCCTCATCTCAGATCAAGCAAAAGCCAAAATTGATCTAATTAAAAGAGATAAGGAAGGGCACTATATTTTGTTAAGGGGTAGCATAGATAATGAAGCAATATCAATATTAAACATAAATGCACCAAGTGATGTAGCATCTAAATTCTTAAAAGACAAATTAAGAGAGCTGCAAGAAGAAATAGACAGCAAAACTATAATAGTGGGAGATCTAAACCTTACACTCTCAGAATTAGATAAATCAAACCAGAAAACAAATAAGGAAGAAGTCAAAGAGGCAAATAGAATACTAGAAAAGTTTGTATTGATAGATCTTTGGAGAAAACTAAATGGAGACAGAAAGGAGTACACTTTCGTCTCAGCAGTTCATGGAACCTATACAAAAATTGACCATATATTAGGACATAAAACTCAAACTCAAATGCAGTAAGCAGAAATAGTAAATGCATCATTTTCAGACCACGATGCAATGAAAATTATATTCAACAACAAAATTCGGTTCTGCACATATATATTGTACCTAGGATATACTATAAGATTTTTAATATGTGTGAGAATGCCTGCCATCTAGGGGAGGGGATGGAGGGAAGGAGGGGAAAGATTTGGAACAGAAGGGAGTACAAGGATTAATGTTGTAAAAAAAAAATTACGTATGCTTATGTACCATCAAACAAATGTTATAATTATAAAAATTAATAAAAAATAAAAAGAAAAAAAATTACATTCAATAAAAAGCCAGGGAAAATAGACCAAAAAATAATTGGAAACTCAATAATCTCATATTAAAGAATGATTGGGTGAAATAGCAAATCATAGACATAATTAATAACTTCACCCAAGAAAATGACAATAATGAGACGTCATACCAAAATGCAGCCAAAATGCAAATAATAAGCCAAAGTAATAAAAAAGGGAAATTTTTTATCTCTAGAGACCTGCTTGCATAAAAGAGAGAAAGAGAAAGTCAATGAATTGGGCTTGGAACTAAAAATGCTAGAAAAGAACAAATTAAAAACCCCCCAGACAAACACGAAACTTGAAATTCTAAAAATAAAAGAAGAAATTAATATAATTGAAAGTAAACAAACAAAACAATTGAATTAATTAATAAAACTAAGACTTGGTTCTATGAAAAAAACAACAAAATAGACAAACCCTTAGTAAATCTGATTAAAAAAATGAAAGAGGAAAATCAAATTGTTAATCTTAAAAATGAAAAGGGAGAACTCGCCACAATGAAGAGGAAATTTGAGCAATAATTAGGAGTTACTTTGTCCAATATTATGACTATAAATTCGATAACTTAAATAAAATGTAAGTATACCTTCAAAAATATAGCTTGCCCAGATTAACAGAGGAAGAAGTAAATTGGTTAAACAGTCCCATCTTAGAAAAAGAAATACAACAAACTATTAACTCCTTAAGAAAAAATCCCCAGGATCAGATGGATTTCCATGTAAATTCTACCAAATATTTAAATAACAATTAACTCCAATGTTATATAAACTATTTGAAAAAATAGGGAATGAAGAAGTCCTACCAAATTCCTTTTATGACACAGACATGGTACTGATACCTAAACCAGGTAGGTTGAAAACAGAGAAAGAAAATTATAGACCAATTTCCTTAATGAATATTGATGCTAAAATCTTAAATAAAATATTAGCAAAAAGATTACAGAAAATCATCCACAGGATAATACACTATGACCAAGTAGGATTTATACCTGGAATGCAGAGCTGGTTCAATATTAGGAAAACTATTAGCATCATAGACTATATCAACAACCAAATTAACAAAAACCATAAGATGATCTCAATAGATGCAGAAAGAGCATTTGACAAAATCCAACATCCATTCCTAATAAAAACACTTGAGAGTATAGGAATAAATGGACTATTCATTAAAATTGTCAGGAGGATATATTTAAAACCATCAGTAAGTATCATATGTAATAGGGATAAACCGGAACCTTTCCCAGTAAGATCAGGAGTGAAACAAGGTTGCCCAGTATCATCATTATTCAATGTTGTATTAGAAACACTAGCTTCAACAATAAGAGTTGAGAAAGAGATTAAAGGAATTAGAGTAGGTAATGAGGAAACCAAACTATCACTCTTTGCAGATGATATGATGGTATACTTAGAGAACCCCAGAGATTCTACTCAAAAGCTATTAGAAATAATTCACAACTTTAGGAAAGTTGCAAGATACAAAATAAATCCACATAAATCCTCAGCATTTTTATACATTACCAACAAAATCCAACAGCAAGAGATAAAAAGAGAAATTCCATTCAAAATAACTGTCCATAGTATAAAATAGTTGGGAATCTACCAAAGGAAAGTCAGGCATTATATGAGCAAAATTACAAAACACTTGCCAAAAAAAAATAGTCAGATTTAAATAATGGAAAGATATTAACTGCCCTTGGATAGGCCGAAAAATATAATAAAGATGACAACACTCCCTAAACTAATCTATTTATTTAGTGCTATACCAATCAGACTCCCAATAAACTATTTTAATGACCTAGAAAAAATAACAACAAAATTCATATGGAAGAACAAAATGTCAAGAATTTCAAGGGAATTAATGAAAAAAAAATCAAATGAAGGTGGCCTAACTGTATGTGATCTAAAACTATATTATAAAGCAGCAGTACCAAAACCATTTGGTATTGGCTAAGAAATAGACTAGTTGATCAGTGGAATAGGTTAGGTTCACAGGACAAGATAGTGAATAAATATAGCAATCTAGTGTTTGACAAACCCAAAGATCCCAGCTTTGGGGATAAGAATTCATTATTTGACTAAAACTACTGGGAAAACTGGAAATTAGTATGGCAGAAACTAGGCATGGACCCACACTTGACACCACATACTAATTTAAGATCAAAATGGGTCCATGATTTAGGCATAAAGAACGAAATCATAAATAAATTGGAGGAATATGGGATGGTTTATCTCTCAGACTTTTGGAGGAGGAAGGAATTTGTGAACAAAGGAGAACTAGAGATCATTATTGATCAAAAAATAGAAAATTTTAATTACATCAAATTAAAAAAACCTTTGTACAAACAAAACTAATGCAAACAAGATTAGAAGGGAAGCAATAAACTGGGAAAACATTTTTACAGTTAAAGGTTCTAATAAAGGCCTCATTTCCAAAATATATAGAGAATTGACTCTGATTTATAAGAAATAAAGCCATTCTCCAATTGATAAATGGTCAAAGGATATGAACAGATGATTTTCATATGAATTTCATATGAAATTGAAACAATTTCCACTCATATGAAAGGGTGTTCTAAATCACAATTGATCAGAGAAATGCAAATTAAGACAACTCTGAGATACCACTACACACCTGTCAGAATGGCTCAGATGACAGGAAAAAATAATGATGAATGTTGGAGGGGCTCTGGGAAAACTGGGACACTGATGCATTGTTGGTGGAGTTGTGAAAGGCCCTTCTGGAGAGCAATCTGGAGCTATGCCCAAAAAGTTATCAAAATGTGCATACCCTTTGATCCAGCAGTGCTACTACTGGGCTTATATCCTAAAGAAATACTAAAGAAGGGAAAGGGACCTGTATGTGCCAAAATGTTTGTGGCAGCTCTTTTTGTAGTGGCTAGAAACTGGAAGATGGATGGATGCCCATCCATTGGAGAATGGTGGGGTAAATTATGGTATGTGAATGTTATAGAATATTATTGCACTGTAAGAAATGACCAGCAGGAGGAATACAGAGAGGCTTGGAGAGACTTACATCAACTGATGCTGAGTGAAAGGAACAGAACCAGAAGATCACTATACACTTCAACAACAATACTGTATGAGGATGTATTCTGATAGAAGTAGAAATCTTCAACATAAAGAAGATCCAACTCACTTCCAGTTGATCAATGATGGACAGAAATAACTACACCCAGAGAAGGAACACTGGGAAGTGAATGTAAATTGTTAGCACTACTGTCTATCTACCCAGGTTACTTATACCTTCAGAAGCTAATACTTAATGTGCAACAAGAAAATGGTATTTACACACATAGATTGTATCTAGGTTATATTGTAACACATGTAAAATGTATGGGATTACCTGTCATCGGGGGGAGGGAGTGGAGGGAGGGAGGGGATAATTTGGGAAAATGAATACAAGGGATAATATTATAAAAAAAAAAATAATTTACCCATGCATATGTACTGTCAAAAAATTATAATTATAAAATTTAAAAAAAAAAGAAATTTCCAGCAGGATGAATATTGAGAGGCTTGGAGAGACTTACATGAACTGATGCTGAATGAAATGAGCAGAACCAGGAGATCATTATACACTTCAACAACAATACACTGGGAAATGGGTGTAAACTGTTTACATTTTTGTTTCTCTTCCCAGGTTATTTTTACCTTCTGAATCCAATTCTTCCTTTGCAACAATAACAAAAAAAAAATTCGGTTCTGTCCACATATATTGTATCTAGGATATACTATAACATATTTAATATGTATGGGAATGCCTGCCATCTAGGGGAAGGGATGGAGGGAAGAAGAGGAAAATTAGGAAAAGAAGGGAGTACAAAGGATAATGTTGTAAAAAAAAATTACCTATGCATATGTAATTTCAAAAAAGTTATAATTATAAAATTAATAAAAAAAAGAAAAAGAATATTAGCTCTCCCAGTACAATCTAAGATCCCCCACCAGACTGAAATCTCCTTGAAGAAAGGGACTGTCTTTATCTCTTTCTCTATCTCTGGCAATGAGCATAGTGCCCACCTCACATATGGTGCCTAATAAATATTTGGTTTTTCATGGATAATATTAGGATTTTTAAAAGTATTTCCATCTTTGGCTATAAACTCAGTACTTTGTTTCTCCAGTTACTTTAGTATAAAATTTTTCCATGCCTCTATTCTCAGTGACTCTTTTCTCTTCACCCTTGATCTCTTCCTCATTTTCTCCATTTCTCTTTGGCCTTTTAAACTTTTTAGTTCATTTCTTCCTTTCTTTTTATTAGGCTTCTTTACTTGTTCTCCCATTTGTCTCTTCTCAGTGAGTCCAGGAGATTCCCCTTCCTACTACCAAATCCTGTGTCTTTCTAACTGTGGATTTTGGGTAATCAAATCCTTTCTTTTCAGGCTACTGGTGATAATGTTCCTTTGACTTGTAATTTCACTATTTGGCTGTAATATTGTGTGGAGTTTTCATTTGTGCAGTGGAGGGGTATCCTTTCCTGTTCTTTTTTTAAATGCTTCTTCATCTATCTCATCCATTCCCCTGAAGACTCTTATCTTCTTGAAACCACAAAAATTAGCTTGGTTACTTCTCAATTTGACTCACAAACAGATCATCCTCTCCCATTAATCCCTTTTTTCTCTCAACAGCCAATCCCATCTAATATCACTGATTCACTGATAAGCAGCATTTGAAAAACATCTGTCCTTGGCTTGTAGAATTTGGCTTTTCATAAAGAAATTATTACATTCAAATAATAGTCTTGGAAATTTCATCCTTGGTGTTGTTTCTGTTCTAACTGTGATTTATGCATTTTGTTGATTGGTATTTCATTTTCTATATTTGAAATGTCTAGAAACTTCTCTATACTGCACTATATTTCTCAGGTTTCTGTTCCTTTTTGATTCCCCTGGGAGACCTCTTATCCTTATGTTACTTCTATTTATCTAGCTTTCAAGATGAATTCTTTGCGTCCTGAGCATATTTTTTTTAAAGTTATTGGGTTTTGTTTATCTTCTAGATTGTCATTCACTTATGTGCAGATTTTAGTTCATCAGTTTTGCTCATTTTTTTTATTATATAGCATACATATTCTGCTCTCATACTTCTCATGTGCAAATCAAAACAACTTTAAGATTTTACCCTACCCTGAAAAAACTGGGGAAAATAGCAACAGATGATACTGGAGTTATCCTTGAAGGACAAGCACTTCACAATTTCAAATCCCCACCAATGATGTACTCACATGCATCTGAGTACATCATTGGTGGAGCTGTGAAATTGTACAACTGTTTCAAAATGCAATTTGGAAGCATGCAAATAAAGTGATTAAAATGTCCATACCATTGGAATCAATGTTTTCCTTATTGACCTTTTTATCCCAAGCTAATCATGATAAGAATAAAAACTTGATACTTTCTAAAATACTTATACCATGGACTTGTGATGATAGCTAACAAGTGGAAACTAGTCGATGCCTACAAGTAATAAGGAATGCCTAAAGAAATTGGGTTACATGAATGCCATAGAATAATACTGTACTGTACTAAGTGATGTGCCTGTTGAATACAAAAGAGCATAGGAAGTTCTATTTGAATTGATGATACAAAGTGAGAAAGGTAGAGCCAAGAAAACAATATACATAGCAACCACAACAACATAAATGGAAACAAAACACCAAATTTTAAAATTAAATGTAACAAAATCATAAAAAATCAAGCATGACTCAAATAAAGAGATATGAGAATACAATTCCAACTTACCCATTTGTAGTGATGAGATTTCTCCAATTTTTACAATTTTATAAACTGAGAAATCAGAAAATATGTGCAATCAGTTGTGGGACATATTTCTCTTTCAAAAGCATAGCATAGATAGGATAGCCTAAAATTAAATGGTGATATGGAAAAATCAATAAGGAGTGGAAAGCTTAGAATTATTGGATAAACTGAAAGTTATGTTATACAAAAGCACTTAGCCTACAAATGAAAACTCCATGCAAAATCACAGTCAAAATCCTGAGTTGACAACCCCCAAAAATATTATCACCAGCAATGTGATATGAAAGGATTCAATTACCAAAAATCCACAATCAGGAATACACAGCATTTTCAGCCTTTTCTCAAAGTAGCTCAGAGCTTGAAATACAATATTTCATAATGCAAAAATGTAAACCTCCAAAGAGAATAAGTTTCCTAGGCAAGTAGTACAACTTTCCTCTCTCAGTACTAGATAAACCTGAACCTGAAAATAAACAAGAAAGAAGTTAAGGAAGTGAATAGTATTTTAGAAAATTTGAGTGGAAAAAACTGGAATTTTGGGAAAATTTAATTGTAATAGAAAGGAATTATAGACATGACACCTACCCCCAAATTGGGTGGGTGCAAAACCATCACAAACAAATGTAGAAGGGGAGAAATAATAAATCAATCTAGTTCAGATCATGATGCAATAAAAATTTATGTGTAATCCAGGCCTTGGTAAAATAGGCCAAAAATAACTGGAAACTAAATAATCTAATTATAGAGAATGAGTGGCTCACAGTGTAATGTTCTTCTCTAAAATGTAATTTTCTCTGGAAGCAGGTTTCTTGAGGAGCTTCTGGAGGCAGCCTTAGTTTCAGTTCAGTTCAATAATCACCTCAAATTCAGCCAAGAGTTAAAGTCCAAACCCTTTATTGTTTCCTTTTAAGTCTTGTCTCCTTCCTTGGGCCTGGTTAGCTTTCTTAGAGGCCTATCTCTCTCCTTGGTTCCTGCTGCTAGTCCTTTGCCTCAGCCAGCTTCAGCCTCTAGCTCCCTCCGAATCTCCAGTCAGCACAAAGGTGGAATATGGAATGAATTTGACTCCGCCTCCGAGAGTGGGCTTGTGCTTTTGTGGGCTTGTCCTTTAGTGGGCTCCTCCTTATATATGCTCTTTTATAGGTGTGAATCTTGTGGAACTCTAAAAAGTACTAAGTACATCAGTGAACTATAGAACTGTTAAGTACCATGCTACATTACATAATTATTGTTTCTATCAATTCCAGTGACTTAGCACCTTGTAAGAATCCTAATATCAAAGAATAAATCAAAGAAACAATATTTTTCACCAAGAGAATGACAATAATGAGACAACATACCAGATTTTGTTAGTAGGTTCTGAAGGGTCTCACTTGAAACAGGTATACATAAATCCATCAACATAGGAGATATTACATAAGCATATAGTAACATAACACAGGCTAGCAGTGATGTAACAAACAACATGAATCAACATGAAGAATTATACATGTCCATAAGTCCTAGAAATAAACCAATTTATTGCCATTACTTCATGTGTCAGGGAATCCAGTGATTCCTGCAAGTCCTGCAATAGTTTCATCATGTGTCAGGGAATCCAATAATTTTTTTGCAGATTTTGAAGTCTTCTATCAGTTTTATCATGTCTCAGGGAATCCAATGATTCCTGCTAGTTTTAAAGTTCTGCAACAGTCTTATCAACATTTTTAGTGTTCATATGAGTCAGTTGCCATACACATTGGGTTAACAGTCATGATTTTTTCAGTGGCACATGTAGTCATAGATGGAAACACCTGTTTTTTCTCCTTTTCTTCAAGGGTCTCCTTTTTTCTGTCTCTCTCCAGTGGACAAGGCAAATACGGCTCATTGGCACCCATCTAATTGCTTCTCCATCTGTAGAGATACAAGCAAAGCCTCTCCCCCAAGCAGTTAACCTATCTGGTCCCTTCCATTCACCATTTTCTAGATCTCTACACATCACCTGGTGATTATCTAAGGATAGTGGAACTGCTTGCACTGGACTCTGCCCTTCTGGTAGGTATAAAACCTTTCTGCCAGAGCCAATTCATCTTTATTGAAAATTTTAAAATTAATGGTATAGAAAACTAAATTTAAAATTTCTCTAGGGTTACCTGTGGTTCCCCTTTTCTTTTGTTTTTGGAAGAGCATCTTGATGTCTCTGTTTCTCCTCTCTACTATTGCCTGTCCTTGAGGATTAAAAGGTATGTCAGTGGTGTGTAAAATCTGATACTGTGCACAAAAGTGTGGGAAAAGTTTAGAAGCATATGCAGTTCCATTATCTGTTTTTAATTGCTTGTGGCACACTTTCAAAAGGTTGTATAAGGAATTCAGAGACTACTCAGGCTGTCTCTTTTGCTGCAGGTATTGGAAAGTAAATCCTGAAAAGGTGTCTACTACGGCATGGATAAAAGACAGATGACCAAAAGACTTATAATAGGTTACATATATTTGCCAAATTTCATTGGGTCTCAAAACACAAAGGGTTTTTCCTGGAGAGAGCATAAGAACATGGAAAGGAAGGAAAGCTGTTACTATGCTCCTAGCATCCACTTTTGTTATCCCAAATTGCAAACATAAAGCTCGAGCAGCCTGACGATATTTAGAATGAGATTCTTGGGCTGCCTGAAATAAAGGAGTATTGGCTAACATGGTAAAAAGGCTATCTGCCTTTGAATTTCCGTGAAAAATAGGACCTGGAAGTCCACTATAGAATGGACATTCAAAATATAAATCTTACCTGGATGATTTCTCACTTGCACTTGAAGTTCCTTAAAGAGCTGATATATATTAGAAGCTACAAATTTTATTTGGGCTGTTGCAATTTTTTGTGCCACGACTACTAAATAGGTTGAATCAGATATTATATTTACATCTCCTGGATAATAAGTAAGAGCTAGCATGATTGCAAACAATTTATCCTGCTGAGTGGACTGAAAAGGATTTCTGACTACTCTCTTTATAGTTAAGTCATGAGAGTATACAGTCCAAATGTTGCATTTGGATGCATCTGTAAAGATGGTTTATCCTTTAAGAGGAACCTTAGAAACCTTTTCTTTAAAAACCTATTGCTGTTAGGTTCTTACTAAGTACTAAGTTGGTACATAACAATTCTCTAGTTCACACCTTTGATTCCTGGCTTTAAGGAAAGTTTACCCCTTTGAACTTCTGAGGGGGAGTTTACATATGAAAAGGAGTTTACACAACCTTTAAAAGGAGCAAGTTAATTGGTTGAAGTAATTTTTCTACAAGCCCTTGAGTTCTTACACGCCCATTCTCTGGGAGGATAAAAGAAGACAACATTGAGCAAGGAATCTAGTCTACTCTAGGACAGAGTTGGGACAGCTCTCTGGAGGAAGAATCATCTAGTCTGGGATTGAGTTGAGCCAGCAGATCTGCTCCCAGAGAGTGATCAGCAGTTTCTGGAGACAACAGAACATTACATTTTGGCGCCCACAACTGTAAATGGCTAGAACTGAGCAAATGCATTTGGATAATGGAGCACGTGAGACTAATTGCCAATTGGAAGGTTCCCTATTAACTTGTTTGAAGGTTGACACTCCCCAGCTATTCTGTGCTGACTTGATTGGTGGGACAAAGAGGAGGAAGTGACATGTGTGGGAGGAGTAGGAGTAGGGAGAGGAAATTGAACCGCTGATGCTTAGTCAGTCTCTTGTGGCGTTTGAGGGAGGAAGGTGTGTGTGAGATTTCTAGACCTAACCCCCTGACCTTGACCATAAAAGATCAAGAATAAAGACGTTTAGTGATCCTGACTCCGGCTGATTTCTGGGAAGACAGAGTTCCAGCACACAACGTGGGGCAAGGACTTTTGCTTATCCTGACAAGAACTTATTCTGAGCCCTTCAGAGGAGCTAGCCCGGACTTTTACACATTGCCAATTATGTAATAGCTGGGTTATCTTTAATGGACACCCATGTGTAAAGTTTGGAGCTGTGGCCAATAAAATCTGCGACTCTTGGATGATTTCACAGCATACATTAATTTATACATTGGTATAAAAGATGTATATCTTGTCAGGTCTTATCCCAGATGATTGTACTACTCTCTTAATGGCCTTTAGTAAAATTCTAGCCACAAGCACTGGGTAAGGAGTAAGGATTTGCTGTGGTTATGCTGGGCGTTTCACCCATTCTATCACACTGTCCCCTTGATGAGGGACTGCTGTGGGTGCCCCTTTTATAGCAAAAACTGGTATTTCCAAGGGTTTTTGAATGACTCTTTCAACCACATTGGATAAAACCAGTTCAACTTCTCTCAAAGCCTCTTGAGCTTCTTTTGTAAGCTGGCATGGTGAGTATAAAGCAGTGGTCTCCCCTTAAAATGTCATATAATTATTGCAATAGATTAAACCTAACACTGGACACCTCCATTGGATATCTCCTATTAATTCCTGAAAGTCATTTAAGGTGTTCACCTTCTTTGTTCTTAAAGAAAACTTTTGTATTGTAAACACCTTAGGATATACTTCATATCTTAAAGATTGAAAAGGATTGAATTTTTTCTGGAGGTATATGCCGTTTGTAATTCCTTAGTGTTTCTATGGTCTTTTTGTAGACATGCTTCTAACATTTGCTCCTCAAGTGCACACCCTAACATATCATTCATGTAATGTAATAATATAACTTTTGGAAATGCATTTCTTACTGGAGTAAGAGCAGCAGCAACATAATTTGACACATAGTAGGGCTATTTTTCCATTCCCTATAGCAGAAGTGTCCATTCAAATCTTTTCTAAGGCTCAGCTAAGTTAACACTGGGCACTGAAAAATACCATCTTAACATAAAATTATGTAGCCCCATAAAGAGTGCAACCCTTGTTCAGATCTTTGATAATTCCAGATCAAAAGGAGTGTATCTTCTCCTTTCTTGACCTGAAGAGTCAAACTCTTGAATAACAGGGTATACTTCTATTCTTTTTTTTTCTTTTATATATATATACATGTATATATATATACATATTATAGCTTTTTATTTACAAATATATGCATGGGTAATTTTTCAGTATTGACAGCTGCAAAACCTTTTGTTTCAATTTTCCCTTCCTTGCCCCCACCCCCTCCCTCAGATGGCAAATAGACCATACATGTTAAATATGTTAAAGTATATGTTAAATACAATATATGTATATATGTCCATACAGTTATTTTGCTGTACAAAAAGAATCGGACTCGAAAGAGTATACAATTAACCTGTGAAGGAAATCAAAAATGCAGGTGGACAAAAATAGAGGGATTGGGAATTCTATGTAGTGGTTCACACACATTTTCTAGAGTTCTTTCACTGGGTATAGCTGATTCAATTCACTCCTGTTCTATTGGATCTGATTTGTTTCATCTCATTGTTGAAGAGGGCCACATCCATTAGAACTGATCATCACAGAGTATTGTTGTTGAAGTGTAAAATGATCTTTTGTAACCCTAACCCATTTCACTCAACATCAGTTCATCTAAGTTTCTCCAGGCCTTTCTGAAATCATCCTGCTGATCATTTCTTACAGAACAGTAATATTTCATAACACTCATATACCACAATTTATTCAGCCATTCTCCAATTGAGGCACATCCATTCAGTTTCCAGTTTCTGGCCACTACAAAGAGGGATGTCACAAACATTCTTGCACATACATGTCCCTTTCCCTTCTTTAAGATCTCTTTGGGATATAAGCCCAGTAGTAACACTGCTGGATCAAAGGCTATGCACAGTTTGATAACTTTTTGAGCATAGTTCCAAATTGCTCTCCAGAATGGCTGGATATATTCACAATTTCACCAACAATGTATCAGTGTCCCAGTTTTCCCACATCCCCTCCAACCTTCTGCATTATCTTTCCCTGTCATTCTAACCAATATGACAGGATTGATCATGTCTGAATCTTGAACTTCTAAAGACTCTCTGGGTGTAACCTCAGCCCCACCTCTTTTTTGCTGGCTGTCCTGGAGCTGGGCCCCTCCTCTTATTTCCCTGAATCAATCTACATTCTGAGGCCCAATGGTATCTCAGAGTTGTCTTAATTTCCATTTCTCTGATTAATAATGACATGGAGCATCTTTTCATATGGCTAGAAATAGTTTCAATTTCTTCATCTGAGAATTGTCTGTTCATATCCTTTCACCCTTTGTCAGTTAGAGAATGGCTCGATTTCTTATAAGTTAGAGTCAATTTTCAATATATTTTGGAAATGAGAACTTTATTAGAACTGTAAAAATGTTTTCCCAGTTTATTGCTTCCCCTCTAATTTTGTCTGCATTACTTTTGTTTGTACAAAAAAAATTCAATTTGATATAATCAAAATTTTGTGATCAAAAATGATTTATAGTTCTTCTTTGGTCATAAATTCCTTCCTCCTCCACAGGTCTGAGAGGAAAATTATCCTATGTTCTTCTAATTTATTTATAATCTCATTCTTTATGCCTAGGTCATGAACCTATTTTGACCTTATCTTGGTGTACAGTATTAAATGTGGATCAATGCCAGTATCAACCATGCTAATTCCCATTTTTTCCTAGCAGTTTTTCTCAAACAGTGAATTCTTATCCCAAAAGCTGGGGTCTTTGGGTTTGTCAAACACCAGATTATTAAAGTTATTGACTATTTTGTCCTTTGAACCTCACCTATTCTACTGATCAACTGGTCTATTTCTTTTTTTTTTTTTTTTTTTAATAATATTATCCCTTGTATTCATTTTTCCAAATTATCCCCTCCCTCCCTCCACTCCCTCCCCCCGATGACAGGTAATCCCATACATTTTACATGTGTTACAATATAACCTAGATACAATATATGTGTGTAAATACCATTTTCTTGTTGCACATTAAGTATTAGATTCTGAAGGTATAAGTAACCTGGATAGATAGACAGTAGTGCTAACAATTTACATTCACTTCCCAGTGTTCCTTCTCTGGGTGTAGTTATTTCTGTCCATCATTGATCAACTGGAAGTGCACTGGTCTATTTCTTAGCCAGTGCCAAATGGTTTTGGTAATTGCTGCTTAATAATATAATTTTAAATCTGGTACAGCTAGGCCACCTTCATTTGATTTTTTTTTTCATTAATTCCCTTGAAATTCTTGACCTTTTTTTTCCCATATGAACTCTGTTGTTGTTTTTTCTAGGTCATTCAAATAGTTTTTTGGGAGTCTGATTTGTATAGTGCTAAATAAATAGATTAGTTTAGGGAGTCTTGCCATCTTTCTTATATTTGCTCAACCTATCCAAGAGCATTTAATATTTTTCCAATTGCTTAGATCTGACTTTATTTGTGTGGAAAGTGTTTTGTAGTTTTGCTCAAATAGTTCCTGATTTTCCCTTGGCAGATAGATTCCCAAATATTTTATACTATCAGTAGTTAGTTTAAATGGAACTTCTCTTTTTAACTCTAATTGTTGGATTTTGTTAGTGATATATAAGAATGCTGATGACTTCTGTGGGTTTATTTTGAATCCTGCAACTTTGTATGCTTCTATTCTTAAATCAGATATATCCTGTCCTTTTTTAGCTTTAACTAGTGCCTTTTGTCATCTTGTCATAGAGGGTGGACAAAGCTACTTCATGGGTGGTGCTGATTGTGTCCCTTTCCCTACCCCTCCTCCTTCTCCCTCCACCCATGAAGGGTTAATTGAGAGGGATAGGCCAGGAGATGGGGAATGCCCTAAAGACTTTTGCTGTTAAGCACCACATTCCTTAATTTCATCAGCATTGTACTTAACTCCTTTCTTGTCTAATTCTTCATGCTTTTCAGCTGTTTTATCAGTACCCCTCTCCTGTTCTTTCTTTTTTCCTTATTCTAATAGTTATGCAATTCCTTAAAGCCAATTGTATTAATATATATATATATATATATATATATATATATATATATATATATAATATATAGATATAGATATAGATATAGTCTCTTTAGGAATTGAAACAGGACCGTTATCATTGTAATATTCAATTAGTTGCTCTCCTACTAGTTTCCACTTCTCTGGCTTTAATTCTTCCTTAGCGAACCATGGAGATGTGTACTCTAATGCTTCTAAGATTCCAATGATCTACTTCCAAGTTACAATCAAACCTTGTTTTTTTATTACCTTAACTATGCATTCTACACACTTTAATAGGGGTGGGGAAGGCTCTTTTGTAAGCATTTGTCCCATTTCAGCTGAAATACTACTTTAGCCTTTACTGTTTGCCTATTTTTGTACTCACCCTATTTCCTGGGGTACTTGTCCACTGAACTCATGATCTTGTTAGTATGATGTAGGTCCTCAGTCCCCTTAGTTTGGGCACCAAATTATTTATTTAAATAATTATTAAAAGTTAATATTAAAATTTTAAATAATTATTTAAATTATTATAAATATTTGAATAAATGTTTTAAATATGATGGCAAAGTAGTGTTATATTATTGGGAATTTAAAGCTGTGTTTGGGATTTTAAGTTAAAATATAGGTTATTAAAACAAAATGCCGGTAGCTTAACTTAGGGGAGGTTGTGGTTGTATCTTCCTACTTAGATGGTATATTGTTTTCTAGAGGTATTGGGTAATTTGTAACTGAGCTATGCCTTAAGTATTTGTCAGCTCTGTTGGGCATGTGTAAGTTTTATGAAATTTGGGTCAGTTATTTGCGAACCTTGAAGTATAAAGTTTAAAAATATATACATATAAATATATATATACATATATATATTTACTTAAAGACATAGGACAAGAATGATTGATTTGCAAAACCAGTTAATAGTTTAAATGGAGCTATGCTATATTGGGTCGGGAAGCATGGCGGTATGGGGGAAGGGAGAGGGACCTGGTCAGGTGTTATAATCCCCCTCCTCCCATTAAGTGTAGTAGTTATTATTATTTAATATTATTAGCCAAATTATTATTTAAGCCACCAGGACAGTCTCTTTCTTGAAGTCTGTCTCTTCTCCCAGATCTCTTAGCTCTTCTGTACTCTATTATAAGTATATCATCATAGGTGTCAATCTTGTAGAATAGGTGTCAATTTATAGAACTATCCTAAGTACTAAAGAATCATTGTCTTAATTCTACTGAGTTAAAACCTTGTTTTATGATTAAATCAATCATACTGAACTAGAGAACTCACATGCTAAACTAGATAACTATTGTCTTCTCAATTCCACTGAGTTAACACCTTGTTGGATTAAATCAATCATACAGAATTCCTGACTTTTACACCTATCCCAAATCTGTCAGAACTGGATTGATGATCCCTTCCTGGAGATTCTAGCTCACCAGAGTTTGAACTCCACCCCCTACCTTTGTTTACCTCCCTAAGCTAAGAGCTATAAATATGTCTTTGAGAACTCTGAATTCAAAGCTGGATGGTTTGGACTTCAGCCCTGGGGGCATCATGCCCCCAACACAATCTCTCCCTCTCAGAAATCCAAATAAAATATTAAAAACTCTCTAATCTCAATCTTGCCTCAGTTTCTCCAGCATTACATCCATGGCTGTACACACCACCATCAATATTCTCACACTTCATCACCCCTTCTTGGCTTTCGTGGCATCCTTCACAACCTAGATAAAATTTCATCTTCTATAAGCAGTCTTCCTTAACCCCCCCCCCCCCATTCTAGGTCCTTCCCACTGCTTATTACTTCCACTTCATCCTGCACATACAATGATTCTCCATAGTTGTTTGCATGTTATTTTTGCCATAACTTAGCACCTTACCAGAGAGATGGCTTTTTTCCTGTTTTTATATCTCTTAGCATTTACTTAGCTCAGTGCCTGACACAGTACCAAATTTTAACTGACTATTCTGGATCTGATTTTTACTAATAGTTTTAGAAGGAAATTGATGAAGTCACTTGGTAGAGGAGACTGAGCCAGAAAGGAGGGTGTGGTTCCCTCTTGTCCAGGCTCTGGAAGCTTTCTGTGGTTTAGCATTCAGTGCAGGGTACCCACTCATAAATAGGGGCGTAGAGGCATAGGGGCCTGGGTGGCCCTCTGTGCCTTCCCACCCATTCTGATCTCTGTCTGCTCAAGCCTGGACAAAAGAGCCCGAGAGCCGCCCTTCCTCCAGGCCACCCCGTTCTGCTTCTGCTCTGGGGGCTGTCAGGAAGCCAAGTCCCTTTCAAGGACTGGGGCTATGCAGCTGCTGCCGAGCTATTGTGCTCTTCCTTTCAGTGGAGCTCAGGACCCCCCCTCCTTGACCTCCAGCTCCTGTTCTCCCCCTCCTTGTTTCTCTAAAAGAGCCGCCCCTCCCCCACCACAAGCACAGCTCAGCCATTGAACCCTGCTCCCAGCCCCAGCGCCAGAACCATAGCTTTGGGAAACTAGGACCCTGGTCAGCGCTGGGCTCAACTCCAGGTGGAAGATGCACTGCAATCCCCTCTCTTAAAGGGAGATGAGACCCAAGAGAAATGACTTGTTGGCCGGCTCACATCTGCTCTGGGCTAATGTCCCAGCGCCCCCTCCCCTCTCCTGAACCCCACTCCCTCCCCTCTCCCCCCGATCTGGGAGGAGCCTAGCCCCCCGCAGGTGACGTCACAGGGCCGCCCCTTCCCACCTTCTGTTCAATGCCAGTCTCCTTTGTCTGGAGGTGAGGATGTGCCGGGGCCGGGGCGGCGGGGGGTCTCTGCGCCCCTCACTCAGGCCCTGTCTCTCCGCCTCACAGCGACCCCTCCGTCCCCCGTCTTACCCTCGTCCTCCGGACGGACCGAGCCGAGGGTCCTGAGCGCCTAAGCCGCAGTGAGTGAGGGGGGGGGGGCCCTCTCTGCTCCCGCCGCAGCCCCTCCCTTTGTCCTCTCCCATCCCAGCCCTTCCCTGAAGCCCCCTCCTCCCCGCCCGGCTTTCCTTCCTGCCCGGTAGGTGTGGGGGAGGGCGGCTACAAGGCCCGGGAGCATCCGCACCTTTGTCTGGGGGGGGGGGGGGGGCGTGAATGTGGCTGAGATCCTGGGCGTGGCCGCGTCTGTGTCCCTGGGGGGAGGTGGGGGGGGGGCGGGAGCGTGCCCGCGTGTGCCTGCACCTGCGGGGTGCCTCGGGCCGGCTCCAGGCTCAGTCTGGGAGGCTGCGGGTCCGGGGAGGGGGGGAGGGGCGGGGGGCGGGGGCCGGCTCCCTCTCTCCGGTCTCCGATGGGCGCTTCCACCTCTTGTTCCCAGTCCCTGCAGTCCCAGGCCTGGCCGGAGGCTCGGAACTCGGACAACCCGGGGGATCGGGGCTTTCCGCTCCATCGTTTTGTCCTGTCTGACCTCGGGGATCAAAGGGCACGGAAAGGTTTGCGGCCGCAGGCAGAGCTTAACGTGCTAAAATCCAAGCTAAAATATGGAGTCATCAGAAAAAGAGGGAGGGGTGATCTTATTTCGCAGGATCTCTCCCTTCCAAAACACCTCACCTTTCACTATTTTTTCTCTTAAAAGTGTTTCTTTCTTCACTTTACATAAAGACGCTTTAAGACTTTCCTTTGGGTAAGAATTTAAGAAAGGATCTCTGCCCCTCCCTTCTCCACATGCTCTCTTTTGTATGCAGTCTTTTAATTAAATCACACACACACACACACACACACACACACACACACACACACACACACACACACACATATATAGTTGTTCTGGTTACAACTGGCTTCTGACGAAAAGGATGTTTCCATGTACCTTTCTGTGGAACAGAGAGGGGGATGGGTCCCTTAGTCTTTGAATTTAAAGAATTTACAGACTGAAAGAAGAGAGTGTTTTAATGCCGGTTTCTCTTCTGCTGTGGGATTTGGAGTATTTTGTCAGAAGCCTGTTGAGAGCTTGGGTTTTTTCCTCTGAAAATATTCTCTCCTTCCCTTTTGACCTAGGGGAGAATGATTCTTAATCCTGCAAGTGGGAATCCGTTTCCTCTACATCTTGCATATGCAACCACGCACAGAGATGTTTGCTACAAAGGTCTTTTTCCTCAGGTAAGTGTTTTGCCTCACATTTTCTCTGCGTTAGGACTTTGGGCAACTTTATAGAAGCAGGATTAATCGTTTATTTTCTGTGATTTTCTCTGTTGCTTGTCCTGTCATAATCTCTTTCCCCATCCATAGAAGTGAAAAGTATTTTTTTCTTTGCTCCTCTAATTTGCTATAGATTCCCTTTTTACATTTAATCATACATCCATTTGCAATTTAATGTGATAGTTGGTGTGAGGTTTTCATGAGCTAATAAATTTCTGACAAACTACTTTTTCCTTATCCTATTATTAAAAAATGAAATAGTGTGTCCTCCTCAGTCCCACCGCCTGCTCTCTTTGGATTTTTTATACACTAAGCTATTGTGTTTGATTTACTTATGTACATTGCACACATGATCATTTGCACTAATTAATGTTTCAATTTTCAAGAAATTCATATTATTTTCTGGATGCCTATGTATTGTACTGGGCATGATGTGAGAGAGAATCATCTTCCTGAATTCAAATCTGGTCTCAGCTACTTAGCAACGGTGGTACCCTCAGGAAGTCACTTAACTCTGTTTATCTCAGTTCCTGTTTGTCAAATGGGCTACAGAAAGAAATGGCAAAGCCTTCCAATGTCTTTGCCAAGAAAGTCTCAAATCATGTCAGAAAAAAGCATACGGGACTAAATAACAACAATTGGTTTCAAAATCTCTGATTTTTACTATAGTTGGAGATCTGTTCCTGATAATTACTAATCCTAAACCTTGCTTTCCTCCTTCCGTCCTTTCATTATATATTTGTAATTTAATAGATATTATTGATATTTTCTGTTTCTTACATCACCAGGGTATCCCATGGATTTTGCCCTCTCCCCGTGAGTGCCATGCCATGGAATAAATCTCATTTTTTGTTTTAGGGAGGAAAAGAAAATTAAGCCCCAGCTGTTTGATACATTTGGGAAAAGGTATGCACATCTGTAACACCTGTGGACCTTTCACCTCCTTGAAGAGGACAGGGGATCGTGTCTTCAAATGTATCCTTTTTAGTCTTCAACATTTTCTTACATGTATTTTCCATTTTTTGCTATGCTTTGCCATTATTTCCATTTAAATTGATTTTGTTTACCAGGTATATGTAGATGTATCTATAGATAGATAGATAGATATTCTGTCATAATATATATCGTTTCACAGAGATCTTTCTCTGCTTCTCTGTACCCAACACACTCTTCATTTCTTATAACAATATAGTAATATTCCACAACATTCGTTTCCTTGCCTTCTCTGGCCATTACCCACTTGAGAACATCTACTTTGTTTCCAGGTTACAGCTGTTACAAAAAGTGCTGTTATAAATATTTTGCTGGATGTAGGGACTGTTTTTTTTATTGGAACCTTCTCATGATGTAATGGATTATTTGTTTTAAAGACTTTGGATACTTTTTTTAAATTTAATTTTTATTTTATTTTATAATTATAACTTTTTTTTGACAGTACATATGCATGGGTAATGTTTTACAACATTATCCCCTGCACTTACTTCTGTTCAGATTTTCTCCCTTCCTCCCCCAACCCCCTCCCCCAGATGGCAGGCAGTCTTATACATGTTAAATATATTACAGTATATTCTAGATACAATATATGTGTGTGTAGAACCGAATTTCTTGTTGCACAGGAAGAATTGGATTCAGAAGGTAAAAATAACAGTTTACACTCATTTCCCAGTGTTCCTTTTCTGGATGTAGCTGATTCTGTCCATCATTAATCAATTGGAATTGGATTAGCTCTTCTCTATGTTGAAGAAATCCACTTCCATCAGCATACATCCTGGTACAGTATCATTGTTGAAGTGTATAATGATCTTCTGGTTCTGCTCGTTTCACTCCGCATCAGTTGATGTAAGTCTCTCCAAGCCTCTCTTTATTCATCCTGCTGGTCATTTCTTACAGAGCAATAATATTCCATAACATTCATATACCATAATTTACCCAACCATTCTCCAATTGATGGACATCCATTCATCTTCCAGCTTCTAGCCACTATGAAAAGGGCTGCCACAAACATTTTGGCACATATAGGTCCCTTTCCCTTTTTTAGTATTTCCTTGGGATATAAGCCCAGTAGTAGTATGGCTTGGTCAAAGGGTATGCACAGTTTGATATCTTTTTGGGCATAGTTCCAGATTGCTCTCCAGAATGGCCGGATTCTTTCATTACTCTACCAACAAAGCGTTAGTGTCCTTGTTTTCCCACAGCCCCTCCAACATTGCGCATTACCTTTCCCTTTCATTCTAGCCAATCTGACAGGTGTGTAGTGGTATTTCAGAGTTGTCTTAATTTGCATTTCTCTGATCAATGGTGATTTGGAACACTCTTTCACATAATTGGATATAGTTTCAATTTCATCATCTGAGAACTGTCTGTTCATATCCTTATCAATTGGAGAATGGTTTCTTTTCTTATAAATTAGGGTCAGTTCTCTATATATTTTGGAAATGAGGCCTTTATTAGAACCTTTAACTGTAAAAATATTTTCCCAATTGGTTACTTTCCTTCCAATCTTGTTTGCATTAGTTTTGTTTGTGCAGAAGCTTTTTAATTTACTGTAATCAAAATCTTCTATTTTGTGATCAATAATGATCTCTAGTTCTCCTCTAGTCATAAATTCCTTCCTCCTCCACAGGTCTGAGAGGTAGACTATCCTCTATTCCTCTAATCTATTTATGATCTCATTCTCTATGCCTAAATCATGGACCCATTTTGATCTTTTCTTGGTATATGGTGTTAAGTGTGGGTCCATATCTAATTTCTGCCATACTAATTTCCAGTTTTCCCAACAGTTTTTTTCAAATAATGAATTTTTATCCCAAATGTTGGTATCTTTGGGTTTGTCAAACACTAGATTTCTTTAGTTGTACCCTTTTTTGTCCTTTGTACCTAATCTGTTCCACTGATCGACTGGTCTATTTCTTAGCCAATACCAAATGGTTTTGGTGACTGCTGCTGTATAATATAGCTTTAGATCAGGTACGGCTAGACCACCTTCATCTGCCTTTTTTTTCATTGAGTCCCTTGAAATTCTCGACCTTTTATTCTTCCATATGAATTTTGTTATTTTTTCTAGGTCATTAAAATAGTAAGAACATAAATTCTAAACAAATATTTATCATAACCTTATATTGATAACAGTAAGGAATTTGTCTCCATAGGTTCATATCCAAGTATGTTTCATAAGTGAACATTATTTATACAAATCAGTTTGTTTTTAAAATACCCAATGCAAATATTATCATATACAGAATATCTAATTCCACATAAGAGAATTCAAGAAGTTAGCAGTTGAACTTTTAGAAATAAATCCTACTGAAATATGGATGGCATTCACAGAAACCCAGGCTAAGTTTGATTATTGCTCTTTCCCAACCTTTTCACTTCAAAGGGGCTAGCTTAGCTGGGTGTGTCCTAACAGCAGGGAAGCCCTATCAAGGTGGGTGGAGATAGATTACTTAATCTGTTTAGTGGAGTTTATGGAGAGGCAGTAACGGGACCCCAACTCCATAGCCTTCATTCCCTTTAGGCGTCCCTAAGAGAGAGATAGGACAAAAACTTTTATTTCGACAAAGCTGTGCCATGACGTCTCAATGAGAAATGCTTGGCTTGAGCATAGAGCTCCAGACAGCATCAATCAAGTCCCGGGAAATTGAGCTGTCCCATATCCTTGATAGAGTGTGGGGGGGTTTTGTGTTACCTCATGAACAGGAAGACTGAAATAGAGGCAAGAGCAATATTGGAGTAGGTCTCTAGAGAGATGACATAATCAGTGGAGACAGCATCTTGATAAGAGATTCCCATAGCTTGGGATGGGAGAAGCATTCTGCTATTCTGAAACATAAGATCTTATCAAGTATTCTGATAAAGAGACACAGGAGGTTTTGCAGAACTAAGAGGCAGGGAAACTGAGGCAGGACTGAGTCAGGGATAATTAGGATAACTGAGTCAGGACAATAATAAACAAACCAAACTAAAACTAGAAAGTGCAAGGACTTGTGGCAAGGACCAGTTTCTCCCCGATAACCCCAGAATTATTAGCATAGAACAGCATTCTTTATTCAGAGAGACACACAAGCCTCCCTGTTCAAATCTCTGCAGTTGAGGGGCATCTCAGCCAGGGATGAACAGTCTTTAGGTCTGTGGTCATTTGTGCATTTAACTCAGCTTCTGCTGCTGTGTAGTAGTGCTCAAGGCAGTTCTGCTGCCCTAAGAGAACACCCCAAGTCAGGGGCTCCAAGAGAGACACAAAAAATGAAGTTGAGGGCTTCATTCTCTCTCTCTTTCTCTCTCTCTCTCTCTCTCTCTCTCTCTCTCTCTCTCTCTCTCTCTCTCTCTCTCTCTCTCTCTCTTTCTCTCTCTCTCTCTCACTCTCTCTCTCTCTCTCTCTCTCTCTTTTTCTCTCTCTCTCTCTCTTTCTCTCACTCTCTCTCTCTCTCTCTCTCACTCTCTCTCTCTAGGGAGGACAGATTTCTGAGCAAATTATGCAATTATACCAAGACAGGCCACCCCAAACCATTAGAATATCGAAATGGTGAAATAATAATTAAGGAACTGGGGTAACAGGAGGGAGAAACAGATCAGAGAGACTGCCAGTCCTTGGACAGGTGTCTGAATTTTGGTTGTTTCTAAAGAATAATCCCAAAGACTGAATAAGGGATTTCAAAGTTAAAACATAACTCAGCAAATCATAGTCTAGCAAATTTTAAGCAAAGAGTAAAATAGTTTCCAATTCAGCCTGAACTTAATGAGATAATACATCAGTTTTTCCCAATTTCCTGACCGGCTGAAATCTCAGTTTTCTTCCTCCCCTGTTGATAGAAATTACCAGATCATGCGTAACAGACTAGTAAATTTCCTGAAATAGCAATAGTCAAACAGTTTTAGAAAGTCCCCCAGTTTTAACGAGTCTTTAAAAAGCAGGCCTATCTCAGAACCCTCTCTGGGGAAAGTGGGTGTGGAGAAATCCCATGTGGCCCCTCCCTACTCTGTTAGAAGAGGCAAGAGGAGGCGAAGGCAGCTAGCATTTACCTGAGGCTACAGGTACTTAATGCAGAGAATCCACCCATCCCTTTAGTGAGTAGGGTGTGGGGGCATTTGGAGCTTTTAGAAAGGTCAGACCCTAATTGGAGATACTGGACTCCTGAAAAGAAAGTTGGGGGTTGGTCGAGTAGAGAGAGATTGGAACTCTACACAGAATTCAGGTGTTAATTTAGCCATTCTCTTAAAAGACAGCTTGAAGGAGAATCTATTCTTATTCTATATCCCTGGACTGAAATGCCAGAAGTAGAGATCAGCTTAAGGAAACTGAGGCAGTAAAAGAGAACTGTCAGAACAGAGAAAGATTCTAGAGAGGCTCCAAATTAAAAGTAGTTATGGAGTGTTTTTTAAATAGTTTCAATCTCTCTCTTTAATTCACCCCTGCCTGCCTGCCGTCAGGATGGGGGGAAAAAAAGGAGAAATCAAAAGAAACTATTCTCACTCTCTTAACAATTAATTTGCCTGGATTCGGAACTTTGTTCCCCAGCCAAAACTACAAAGATTTCCTTTCTGAAGTTCTAGACTGGCCGGGACCAGAACTAGAAAGGGAACCTTTTAATTATTAGTGGGGCATAGAATGCCAAACAAGAAAAATGCACTAGGAGCTCCTGAGACAGAGAAAGGCTTGAGCAACTGCTCTCTGTCTAGGCTTTAGAGAGAGCAGGTAAGTATGCCCTGAGGCTTAGGGAAACAAAATGGGCGGTTTTAAAATCCTATATCCATCCTAGAGAGCATATTCTAATGCAGGATGACTAAATCAGGGAAACTGAGTCCTGTTTTAAAATGTATGGGACAAGCTAGTTTTCTGAGAGGGCTGGAAGCCTTTAAGAGCCAGGTAAAAGCTATGGGAGGGGTGTTCAGAATTGCGGCAAAGTACCTTTTTAAAAGTGAATAGGAGACTTTTCTAGAGATCTTGAAAAGAGTCCCCAAATCTTTCCACTGTACCCCAAGAAGGGGACAGGATGGGAGTATTTAAATGGCACGTTGCCAAGCCACATGGGAGAGGTTGGAAAAGAGACAGGATGGGGGAAGGGAAAGATGTTATCTTATCCAGTGCTTCTCTGGTGGCGAAGGTGAAGGCTCATGAGGTTGGGTAGAGACACATCTCCAAGTTCAAGTTCGCCCCGATCCAAACTTTTCCTCCTCGTGGCTACTACTACAGTGGAGTTCGAGAGGGGCTCAAACACAGATATCTCCTCCAGAAGAGATCAAGGAGACTGCTGACCTGGGACCCAAGAGGGATGGCCACTTGGTGGGGGGAGGGGTGAAGAAGAGACACTCCAGCCTGAGGGCAGGCTGATAAAGGGATTAGAAATTCCTTGGAAAAAAAGGTCTTTTGTCTCTAGAGACAGAGTTAGACAAAAGGAGGGCTTTTTTGCCTAAAATGCAAGTAGTCTCCATGAGAGACTTTGCTTGCAGCCCAAACCTTGTCTGGGTGCTGGCTGTTTTAGAGATAGAGTGAGAAGAGGGTAGGAACATAGATATTCTTCCTGGGAGCCACTCGAACTGCTAAGGACGAAGATTGGTTCTGAGAGACCTGGAAAGGTTAAGGTTAGTTTTCTGGGTAACAATTTTCGGGGTCCCCAGGAGGGCCACCAAATAATGACAGAAAGGAAAGGGGGAACACTGTTTGTCAGCGCATAGATAGTAAGATAATCCCATGAGGCGCAGTGTCCCCTGTAAATGAATTTACAGGCCCAAAAACCTAGACTGATAAATAAAAGGTTTATTGTAGAAATTTGGAAGTAAAGCTCAGTTAGAAAGACGCCAGGGCCAGAGGTGGCCGCTGGGCGGGCAGGAACCCTTACATGGTCGGAAGGATACCATGTGTTGGCGGGGAAGGCTCCTGCAACGAGAGAGCTCCACTTGTCTCTTTTATACCTAAAAGATTGTGGGCGGTACCCCCAAGTTCTTGGCGGGCTTTTCAGTTAGTTCAGATCAGGTGAGGGCTGGGGGAAGCTGAGCAGATAGTGGGGGCTGGGCCCGAATATTCAAAAGGGTGCTTTTGACCAGGATTTGTGAATCAAGGTCAGCCATGGGGGTTGGGAAGTCAGAGAGCAATATTAAAGGGACCTCAACCCCTATCAAGTTGAGAAGACAAGTAACATCATTATGCAGTTTATACCTATAGAATCATGCAAAAACACATTTTTTGGAAGTCATTCTTGGAAATCAAATGTAGACAAAACCCCAAGAAAAAAAGAAAGTAAAGAAAAAAGCATTTTTCATCTGCTTTCAGGCTCTACAGTACTTTGTCTAGGGATGGGCACCACTCTTTACCTTAAGTGCTGCAAAATAATTTTGGATCATAGCATTGCTGAGAATAGCTCAGTTATTCATAGTAGATCATCACAGAGCGTTGGTGCTATTGTATATAGAATTCTCCTGATTCTGCTTTTTTCACTTTGCATCAGTTTGAGAAAGTCCTTCCATGGCTTCTCTTATCCACAGATCTGACAGATACAATTTTCCTTGCTCACGTGACTTACTAATGATATTGATGAGGTCTTCAATATTGGGTATACTTTGCAGAAGACTTGAGAAACTTTATTCCCTGGGCAAGCAAGAATGGTGATCAGTTTAGCTCCATGGTCGCATCCTTTGAGGAGGTCATTTAGTCAGAAGTCCAGATCATGTCAGATCCCTGAGAGCTGACTTTTTCTATAGAGTTCTAGAGCAGTGTCATCATGCCATGCCCTGTCAGAAATTCCAGGCATTTCCTTGAGGTTAAAATTTTCCTATCAAATCTACTTATGATTTATGATTATGAAAAGGCTATTGCCTTTTTGGGGGCCTGTCTACCATGGCACTCTGACCCATGGTAACTTTCTCTTTATCCCTGCTCCATGTGATGAGGTAGTTCCCCTAATTCTACTATGCTTCTCAGCCCTATTTCTCCTTGCAGATAACTAACTCATGTGGCTATGTCCCTTTCAGGATGTATCCTGTTAGCAAAAGCCATGCCACAACCTCATGAGGTGCTCCCTTTCTCTTGGGCTTTAGATCTCTTTTCATTTGTATAAAGAGTTTTTTCTCATTGTTTTTACACAGTCACAGGATTGGACTTGCCAGGGAACCTCCCAAATATTTTCTATTCTTTTTATAGTTGTTTTTTTTTTTTTTTTAAACAGAACTTCTCTTTCTATCTCTTCCCACTAGGTCTTGTTGGTAGTAGAAATTCTGATGATTTACATGGGTTTATTTGGTATCCTGTAACTCCGCTAAAGTTGTCAATTGTTTCCCTGAGTTTTGGGGCTTGCTTACTTCTAGAGTGCTCTAAGTAAATCAGAAAACCATCTATGAATAGGGATAATTAATCTCCTCATTGCCTATTTTTTTCTTACAATTTCCTTTTCTTGTCCTGTTACTAAAGCTAGTAGTAATATAGTAGTAATATTAAATAATTGTAGTGATAATAAACAGCCTTCATTTACTCCTGGTCTAACTTAGTAGGTTTCAAGTTTATTCTTCTCAAAAATAAAGCTTGTTTTTAATTCTGAAAAGACGTTAGTCATCCTTTTAATAACTTTCTATTGGGTCCTGTGCTTTCTAGTGTTTTCCAATAAGAATGGGTATTGTATTTTGTCAAAAGCTTATTTTTTAAAATTTTATTTATTTATCTATCTATCTATCTATCTATTTATTTGTTTATTTATTTATTTATTTATTTATTTGTTTATTTATTTATTTATTTATTTTAATGTGTCTGTCGATATTATCTGATGATTTTTGTTGGTTTTGTTATTTGGACCGGCTTTCCTAACATTGAAACAGCCCTGTATTCTTAGTATAAATCCCACTGGTCATAGTGTATGCTCTCTTCCTATGATTTGATTTCAAATGTTTCATAGCTATTCATG
Source organism: Sminthopsis crassicaudata (assembly GCF_048593235.1). Lineage (NCBI taxonomy): Eukaryota > Metazoa > Chordata > Mammalia > Dasyuromorphia > Dasyuridae > Sminthopsis > Sminthopsis crassicaudata. The sequence continues at coordinate 86,109,170 of NC_133623.1, forward strand.
AAGGCAATTTGTTTTTGTTCTCCCTTGTTTAGATATCAAAACTCTGTTTTTGTAATAAAAGGACTTTGGGAGGACACCTTCTTTCCCTCACATTTTAGGCAGTTTACATAGTATTGGAATGAATTGTTCCTTATACATTTGATAGAATTTAAATATAAAATCAACTGTTCCTTGAGATGCTATCTAAGGGAACTCACTTTTTTCTTTCTTCAATTTTATTTTTCAAGTTGGGGGTTATTTCAATATTCTCTTTCCTCTTCTATGAACATTTGCAGTTTTTTTTTTATTTTTAAAACACATTCATCTACTTCACATAGATATATAGGTTATTTGACATGTGATTATGCAAAAATCCCCCCTAATAATTACCTTACTTTTATATTCATTGCTTATGAATTCACCCTTTTCTCATTTTTCATTTCTTCTTCCTTTAGTTTAAATCAAATATCCAATGGCTTATCTACTTTGTTCTTGTTCTTGTTGTTTTTCCCTTTAAATCATCTCTTACTTTGATTATGTAATTAACTTTTCAGAACTTTCAGCATTATCCATATGTCCATTTTGGTATTTAGTTGGAGATTTTAAATTTATTCCTTTTCTAGTTGACTTTTTTAAAATTTCAGGTCCACATCTTTTATCTGCTGTTTCTTTCTTTGTTTCTTTTTAATTTTTCACTGTTGCTTCTTGGTTTTTTGAAGTAATGATTTATAGAAAGACCATTTCCTAAAATTCCTTGATGGCATTGCAACAATTTTCTTATGTTGTTTCATTGTTGCCATTCTCTTTAATAAAATGAGATGTTTGCTCTTTGACCCACTTAGTCTTTAGAAATGGATTATTTCCTTTTTGCTTAATTTTAATAGGTTTGCTTATCCATTTCTGAATGTCATTTTTATCACATTGTAATCTTTAAGAATGCATTGAAGATTTCTGTTTTTCCCCATTCGGTTGTAAGGTGCCATAAAACAAGGTGAGTTTTTGTAAGGGTCCCATGTACAATTGAGCAAACAGTTATATTTCTCTCTATTTCCATTCAATTTTATTCAAAGTTGAATCATATCTAAATTTTCTACATTTCTTTTCATCTACTTAACTTCTTTCTCATTTCATTTAAATGTAGATTTGCCTAATTCTGGGAGAGCAAAGTTGGAGTCACCCATTATTGTAATTAGAATATTTCCTGCTGTAATTATTTAACTTTTCCTTTAAGAAGGTGAAAGGTTTGTGATTTGCATATGTGTTTAGTATTGCCACCACATTGTTTTCCTATGATATTTTAAAGCAAAACATGCATTTTTCTTGCTTAGCTCTTTGAAGTAGGCCTCTTCTTGCTTTTGTTTTGTCTGACATCTTTCTTAATACTGGTTTTGATGAAGAGAAATTGAGGCTCTAAACCGAGATGGATCAGCTCTTTTTCTGCTAATCTGAATACCTCTCTCTCTCTCTCCTTCCCCAAAGTAACCAAGGGCAGGTCCGGATACAGAATTAATTCGCTATCAATGCTGTATCAAAACAAAGTGTGTATTGATAGTAAAGGGTTAGACAGGCCTTTGGCCTCTAGGAAGGCCAAACTGCCTAACAAGGGGACACCAGTTGGAGGGTACAAGGCAAGGATAAACCGAGCGCCAGGAGTACATTTTTAGAAATTTATTTTATACATAACCAGGGTCATAAAACAAAGTTTGCACAGAGATGTTATCCAAGGGGTTCTGGAGAGATTTGTAAATAAGACAAGAATTTCTCTTAATCATTTGTGTCTCAAGTTATCTCCTGTAACCTTTCCTCAGACAAGAATTTCCTGTTGATTATTTTTATCTTAGGCTATCTCTTTTTGACCTTTTCAGTTTGTCTTGATGTTTGTTCCTTGTCTCCACTGTAGCTTTTTACATTCATTTTTATTGCTAATTTTCCCAGCTTATTCATTTGACTTTACATATATGTTAAGGTTTTCTGTTTCCATAGTGGGAGTACTTTAGGAAATGCAATTTCTGAATCATCAGCCTTTTTCTTGGTGCTATTTTCACAACTAATTCTGCATTTCAGTGGTTGCAGGGTAACGTGATTTGGCTGAGGTTTGGTCACTGCTTTTCGTCTCTGTGCTATGACTCTTAGGAAGTAGCTCTGATCTCTTGAGACTGCAATGGGTACAGGTACATATGGTCCCTGCTACCTTACAACCGTTGAGGTTCAAAAGGAGCCCCTAAAAGTTTGGGGTGGTAGACGAGGGTAGCGAGATGTATCAAAAGTGTTTGGTGGCTTGGAACCATCTCCAAGTCAAGGCCCAAAGTTTATTGTAATTGTAATGGCAATTAAAGCAGATTAAGTTCCAAAAGGATTTTATCCAAGAACCAGGAGCAAGAAGATACATTTATAGGAATAGAGAGAGAGATCTGGTGCTTCTTATCACTGCTGTGCTGATTTTATTATGCACCTCGATACTGAATTTTGTTACTTGTCTGGTATGCATTTCAATATTGAATTTTATGGTTTAGAAGTGGAAACTGAAGAGTAGTCTGGAATGCACCTCACCATTTGTCTCAGAAACCTTGTCATCTCTGACCAACAGATCGTTATCTGGCAGCCAGCATGGCATGGATGTACAGCACTGCCAAGGCCTAGTGGCCTCAGGGCTTCTGCCACATTTCTCCGGAAGCTGTATTCTGTCACAACCTCAAGCAATTCTGGTCCTCAGGGCCCCTGATCCTGGTGATCACAAAGGATACAGTTCCTCCAGATGCTTGTACCTTCTTGCCCCACAGTACTCTTCCCTAGGACTGGGACCCCGCTGTGTGTAGGAGCCAGTGGGTGCCAAACAGCTTCCAGTGTTTCATCCGGAGCTGCTACTGGGGTCAAATCTCCTTTTGACAAATGGCCAGGTCCCCTTACTGTCTCTGGCTTCTGAGCTCCAGAAGGATCTGTAGCTTCTGCTGTCACCACTTTGTCCCATGAATGGCATTTCATCCACATGGGCTGCAGGGCACCCTCAGCGCCCGGGTTCGAGACGTCTTCTTCCAGCCTCGGACGGGGTCTTGGGCTAGACGTGTATCCCACCTTGATCTTTTCTTGTGTCTCCACTTAAGAATTGGATATGAGCCGTGAATTTAAAGGGGAGTTGGGAGAGAGCTTGGCTTTGTGCTTCCTGTACTGTGCCAGGAGCCAATGACTTCTTCAATCGCCCTGCTGATGCTTTGAGCCTTCAGGAGATACAGGAATGAATGAAAGGGCAATGCACGACGTCCCTTGAGCGGGAGCATTTCCCTGGCTGTCCCCGCCACCTTCCATGTTCTGGCCCTTCATCACCCCTTCTTGGCTTCCTTGGCATCCTTCACACCCCAGAGAAGATTCCTCTTGTACGTAAGTCTTCCCTGACCCCCTAATTCTAGCCCCTTCCCCTGCTTATTCCTTCCTGGACATAGAAAGTGGTGTGCAGCTCATTTCCCCCACAACTGAGCTCCTTTGGCACAGAGACGGCCTTTTGCCTTTCTTTCTGTTTCCAGCATTGACTTCGCTCAGTGCCTGACACTTGCTCCCAGAATTGTATTGACTGACTATTCTGGACCCGGTTTTCCCGAATAGGTTTAGGGGGAAATGGATGAAGTCACGTGGCAGAGGAGACTGGGCCAGAAAGGCGGGTGTGGCACCCTGTGTCCAGGCTCTGGAAGGTTTCCCTGGCCTAGAATTCAGTGCAGAGGACACAAGCATGAATAGGGGGCGGGTGCGCATGCGTGCCTTGGTGGCCCTCTGTGCCTTCCTGCTCTCTGATCTCAGGCCTGGACAAAAGAGCCGATGCCGCCCTTCGCCCAGACCCCCTGCCCTGTCCCCCTCCTCCCGCTCCCCCCCCCTTCTGCTTCTGCTCTGGGGGCTCTCAGGAATCCAAGTCCCGTCCAAGGCCTGGGCTTCGCAGCTGCTGCCGAGCTTTTGTGCTCTTCCTTTCAGGGGAGCCCGGGCCCCTCCTTGACCTCCGCCTCCTGTTCTCCCCCAACCAGTTTCCGTAAAAGAGCCGCCCCCCCCTCCCCAAGCCGCGCTCAGCGGCCGTCCCGCTCCCAGCCCCGCAGCCCGGCCCGGGACCCAGGACCCTGGTCAGCGCCGGGCCCTCCGGGTGGGAGAGGCGCTGCGGCCCCCCCCTAGCGGGGCTGGGTGAGGAGGGCCCAGAGTAACCACATGGGGGGGGCTCCCAAGAGCTCCGGGCTAATGTCCCAGCGCCCCCTCCCCTCTCCTGAACCCCGCTCTCTCCCCCCTGCCCCCGATCTGGGAGGAGCCTAGCCCCCCGCAGGTGACGTCACAGGGCCGCCCCTTCCCACCCTCCGTTCAATGCCAGTCTCCTTTGTCTGGAGGTGAGGATGTGCCGGGGCCGGGGCGGCGGGGGGGTCTGTGCGCCCCTCACTCAGGCCCTGCCTCTCCGCCTCACAGCGACCCCTCCGTCCCCCGTCTTACCCTCGTCCTCCGGACGGACCGAGCCGAGGGTCCTGAGCGCCTAAGCCGCAGTGAGTGAGGGGGCCCCCTCCCTGCTCCCGCCGCAGCCCCTCCCTTTGTCCTCTCCCATCCCAGCCCTTCCCTGAAGCCCCCTCCTCCCCGCCCGGCTTTCCTTCCTGCCCGGTAGGTGTGGGGGAGGGCGGCTACAAGGCCCGGGAGCATCTGCACCTTTGTGTGGGAAGCTGGGGTGCGGCGGAGGCCGGCTGCGGGCCCCCTCTGGGGACCCTCCCTCTCCCCGGTCTCCGATGGACGCTTCCACCTCTTGTTCCCAGTCCCTGCAGGCCCAGGCCTGGCCGGAGGCTCGGAACTCGGACAACCCGGGGGATCGGGGCTTTCCACTCCATCCTTTTGTCCTGTCTGACCTCGGGGATCAAAGGGCACGGAAAGGTTTGCGGCCGCAGGCAGAGCTTAACGTCCTAAAATCCAAGCTAAAATATGGAGTCCTCAGAAAAAGAGGGAGGGGTGATCTTATTCCTCAGGATCTCTCCCTTTATAGAATAATTCGCCTTTAACATCTTTTCTCTTAAAAGTGTTTCTTTCTTCACTTTACATAAAGACGCTTTAAGACTTTCCTTTCGGAAGAATTTAAGAAAGGATCTCTGCCCCTCCCTTCTCCAGGTCCCCTCTTTTGTATGCAGGCTTTGAATTAAATGGCATTTTGTTGTTGTAGTCCTTCTGGTTTCTACTGGCTTCTGATGAAAGGGATGTTTCCATGCACCTTTTCTGTGGAACAAAGAGGGGGATGGGTCCCTTAGCCTTTGAATATAAATGGTTTCCCGGCTGAGAGAAGAGAATTGTTTTAATGCGGCCTTCTCTCCTGATGAGGGCTTTGAGAGTGTTCTGTCATTAGGGTATTGAAAGCTTGGGTTTCTTCCCCTGAACATTTTCCGTACTTTTGACCTAGGGGAGAAGGATTCTTGATCCTGCAAGTGGGAATCCGTTTCTTCTCCATCTTGCATAGGCAGCCCCCCTCCGAGATTTTTGCTACAAACGTCTGTTTCCTCAGGTAAGTGTTTTGCTTCCTATTTTCTCGGCATTAGGACTTTGGGCAACTTTATAGAAGCAGAATGAACCTGTCATTTCCTGTGATTTTCTCTGTTCCTTGTTCTGTCACGATCTCTTTCCCTATCCATAGATGTGAAAAGTAACTTCCTCTTTGCTCCTCTAAATTGTTATAGATTTTTACCTCTAATCCATATACCCATTTGTAATTTAATGCCACAGTTGGTGTTCATAAGCTATCAAACTTCTGGCAAACTGCCTTTTCCGTATCCCATTATTAAAAATGAAATAGTGTGTCCTCCCCAGTCCCACTGCCGGCTCTCTTTGGATTTCTTATTCACTAAGTAATTTTATTTTATTTACTTATGTAAGTTGCACACATGGTCTTTTGCAGAGATTGATGTTTCAGTTTTAAAGAAGTTCATATTATTTTTTAGGCGCCTATGTATTTTCCCCAGGGCAAGAAATCAGAGCCAGTCATCTTCCTGAGTTCAGATCTGGCCTCAGCTACTTACTAACGGTGGTACCCTCAGAAAGTCATTTTGTTGGAGTCCAGCTCCTGTAGTGAGATGAGGATGTGACAACTTACCGGGGCCAGGCGGAGAAGTCCCGATTATGGACTCTTCGAAGTATATTGGTCAGAGAGACAAATGTATATGCCTCAAATGCTCATAGGTTTGATACGAAGTGCACTCTTTTAAAATTCCTACAGCCTAACAAAATCTCCTATGGTGTAAATGATTAAGGCCTGGATCTTGAGTACTTAGACAGAGATGTAAATAGTTGAGATATGCATCAGTATAAAGTTTATTATACCATTGTCTCAGGTATCTTTCTCCCAAATACCTTTAGTCTCCTGGTGGACATTCTTTCCTGTCCTAAGTTCAAAGATGTAGCTTTTAATCCAAAGAGGAGTGTTTACAGTTTGCTTCAGCCTCTACATTATTAATTTATTATATTGACAAGCAGTCTCTGCTATTTCAATAAGGGAGTTTTGGTAAGCCAAGTTATTGTAAGACTCAAAACCTGAAATTGAGTCTTACCTCCTAGTCCTCTACAATTCTTCCCTTTTTCAATTAAAAATGAAGTCTATGGACTTCAGTTCTCATAGTTGAGAATGATTGCAGAACATACTTGACAGCACATGGGGCTAAGCCAATCAGTAGCAAAATAAAACATGTGAGAGGAACAAAATGCAAAGCATAGAGGTCATATTATTTACAGTATTTACCTTTTTGATCACTCAAATATTTGGTTTATCATTAACATTTATCATTTAACATTATCAGGATCAATTCCCTGGACACTCCTTCTTGCCATGTTTGTTCCTAAAAAGTTTGGAATCGAGATTCCAAATTGCTCACATGATTCCATGTAGATGATTGTTCCACTAAGTTTAATTCTTGTTTGAACTCATAATCTACATTAATTTTTCTAAAAGCTCATGATACACTTTTTGCTAATTTTTCTGCGAATTGAGCAATCTGAACAGTTTTGGTAAGAATTGTAGCTGAAACAGCAAGTGTTGTTAATAGTTGATATGTCTGCTAGAATTCCATCAGTAAATAATCCCACAAATCTTTTCTACTACTACTGCTTTCTATTTTTCTTTAATGTTGTCTCAAACATGTTCACCTGCTGACCTATACCAATTGTCATTAATCTTATTAGACATTATCACATAGAATGGATGTTCCATAATAACAACCCTAGGTATTGAATTTAACAAACAATTGAATAGAAGTAAGACATTGGGCTAAAATACAATTGTAACATTTTACAATATATCCTTCTAACACATTCATGATTTGGATTCTAGTACCATTCATTAAAGTAGTATCTGCAGTTAGAAAAACCTGTGGCTGTTTTAAAATATGCTGTACAGTATATCTCTGAGAGGCTTGAAAACATCATGGAATCCTTTATCTGAGATGTGAAAAATTGTGCCCTTCTAAATCCCAAATACAGGAGATTCATCCAGAGACTGAATAATTTGTGGTTCATTCACCAATCATTTCTAATTCCCCCCTTTAAACCCCTTTTGGGGCTCAAAGTCCTCTTGATGAGGAGTAAACTGAGGTTCTAAACCGAGATGGGTCAGTTCCTTTTCTCTCTCTCCTTCCTTCCCCAAAGTAACCAAGGGCGGGGTCGGCAGCAAATGAATTTGCTACTTAATGCTGTATGGAAACAAAGTCTTTATTGATAGTAAAGGGATAGACAGGCATTTGGCCTTCAGGAAGACCCAAACTGCCTGAAAGGGGACGTCAGTTGACGGGCATTTGGCTGGTATATACCAAATGCAAAGATTTCATTTTTCAGCCTTCCTTATATACATACATGATGACTAGAGTCATCAAAACAATGTTTGCACAGAGATGTTATCAAGAGGTTCCGGAGATATTTGTCAATAATACAAGGATTCTCTGTTGTAAATAAGACAAACATTCTCTATTGCTATCTCCTTCAGTCTCTCCCCAGAAAGGAATTTCAGATATTTAGAATGGGGGCTGAACACCAAAACTAGCCCAAAGGAAGTTGGAGATTAAACAAGAAATACCAGAGGGGGCTACCGCCCCCAACACTCTGGGTGCCAGGGGGATGATCTCATCTTCTGAAACTGCTTCCTGCTGAGAATGGGTGTAGATTTGAGTCACTTGCAGGGTCCCATCGTTTTATGGAGCGGGTGGCAAGGTGGAGCTGTCTGAAGTGTCCAAAGGCTGATTTAATTCCTTGAAGCTGGCCAAAGCAGCTGTAGCTGACCCAGATCTAGAATACAAAACCATTCTAACACATACAGGTTAGCATGATCTGAGATAAAAAGACAAGTCCACAAAGACTTCTATAAGATATACAAAGACCAATGTAGTTTGAGCACCAATGTTCAGGCAATGAAATATATTTGTATCACAGGACATAGGGTATGTACCAATCTTACAGATGTTTCAGTTGTTGTTTCAAATGAACAATAAGATAACAGTTCATTCTTATGGACAATCATGTTAATTGTTCTTACATTATTTCAGAAACCTATAATTTATTTCACCAAATATCTATGTATGTTTAACAAATAGACGACTAGGCCAAATACTCACTCATCAAATTGCTTAGGATATATTGACTATATATTTTCATATTGAAAACAATAAGATATTATATACTTGAATTTGTGTTGACTATTTGCTTTTATCATAGGAATTTGTCATAAAAGGAAAATGTGGAGGTATGATAATATCATCAAAAGTCATTCTTCAGACCTCAGTCTGAGAGCACACCCGTGACCACATAAAATTTAGTTTAGATGGATACCCAATTCTAATAGCTTTACTTTATCAGATTCAGGAATGATCAAATATGAAACAAAGAAACGGAATTGGGAAACTGAGTCAGAAAGATTTCACTTAGAGCAAAAGCTCCCAACTCTTCTCCTATGAGGCTCCTATTTGTTCAGGGTCACATTTCTCTGAGTAGCTTGTGAAATTTCTCTCCAGTGGTAGGTTACTGTCTTCATGATCAGACAATCAAATTCAAATTCAAAACTCAGAAATAATGTATCAGTTACTGTCCCAAGAGATTTCATTTCCCATATCAAATTCTACTAACTGCAACTTAAGGCCACATAAATTCTCTCTTTTACCAAAGTTCACCAAAAGTTTACCAAACTTAAACACATAAAACATTGTTTGATTTATTTCATATGTTAAACATCCTGGTGTAAAGGATTGATCAATAAATGAACTTACAGGATTTTTATATATAATTTCCTTATTATATATGTTACTGTATCTCTTAAACAGGCTCATTTTTCGGGGCTGATGACCTTATCTATCTTGAATGTTTAAGAAAACTGACAAGCTTAGAAACAAAACTTTGGGCAGGGGTCCCAGGGAAGGAGCTGAGCTGTTTGTTGCCCAGCCCCCACCCTTCATCCTGTTTTGATGGGCTATACTGTATATAGCAATTATCAGATTTAGATTTGACATGATGGCAATAGCTCCAAATAACTTAGTTAACAATTTTTAAATTCTTTTCTGAGAATAACCATATCTATATGTAGATACACATCTGTACACACGCACACCATATATATGGGATTTATATGACTTTTGTTCATGAAGTTTCCTAACTATCAATCAAATGTTCTGGACAAATTGAATTTCCATTTTGAATATATTCCAGTTTAAGACAAGTCATTTTTCCTTGGTGAGCCAGGAAAGAGTTAAGATTTATTTATTTGTTTGTTTGTTTGTTTGTTTGTTTATTTATTTGGTGTGGCTGGGCCTTGTGAAGTCTGATTCTAAATAATTCAAAAGCAGGATGATTTTTGACAGTTTTTAAGTTAGCTGTGAACTGCTTTTCTGTTTTCTTAAATATAAGTTAACATATTAGACAAGTTAGGAAATAATCAAAAGGATGACTATAATCCCATCAGCAATCCCTCCAGAATCTCACTCCCACCTGGAGTGGGAGATTACTCCAGACAAGATAGGATTCAAAGAAAAATTAGTAAAAACTGCTATTTTCCTAATTATTGTTTTTGATTAATTTCCAAATTCCATAATCCATATCTCCAAATTTTGAGACTTTTACTAAGGCTTTTTGAGAAATTTTGAGAATCTGTTTAAGATATTATTTTAATTTTATTTTCTAATCACTTTTTCTGTGTATTTTTTCAACCTTTTGGCCAGAGGTTTTAAAATCACAGAAAAAAGAATAGGCCCTTTTTTTTCAGGAAGTTTTTCTGCGTACAAAGTAGCACAGTGGTTTTTTTTTTTCTTGGATGGTTGCCTATGTCTTTTTTATATAACAAAATCTAGCTCAGACACACATATGGCATGGACATTCTGCACAGAAATAAGCATAGACACAAACAAAAATGACACAGAAAAGAATTATCCCAACTTTGTATAACACCATAAACTTGGAAAAAAACAAACAAACAAACAAACATCTTATCCAGTTATTATCACTTGGGGAAGCATCAACCATTCTTTTACACACTCATACACGCGAAAATTACTGTTAAGAAATTTTTTAACCAACAGAATGTTCAGGACTTGGGCTGTTTCAAAAAACAGAAAAATCTGCTATCTGAAAAATAATTAAGATGATCTTGAGTGGTATATGGTGTAATAATAATTGCATATAACTCCTGTGTATTTTCAAGTGAACGATTAAAAACATATTTAGTAATAGTGTTCAAAGACAAGGGTAGGGAGACATCTTGAATGAAGTGTTCATTATTATTTTTATGCTAAGGAGGGTTTTTACAGAAAAAAAAAAGAGACTTTTTAGATAAGCAAAAAAAAAAAGGTATGGTATTCCTGGGTCATCTTCAATTTAGGGCTCTTTTCAAGCTTTGCCTCTCAAACCCATCTTTCCAGGGGATTTAAGGCACAATCTACAGTCCCAATAGAGGGAATGCATGTACAAAGAGGCTAACTTTGGTTAGTCAGTTATGGAAATACCCATGTTTAGTCACGAATTGTAAAATTAGTAGCTAAAACTATTATCAATTTGACCGTAGTGCCTATTCAATAGAACTTGCCAATCATTAAGGCTCCTTGAATCAGTATCACCCCCATCTGAGGGCAAACAGAAAAGCCCTTCTGAGACTGGATAGCCAAATACAGCCAAGCTGTCCCAGTAACAAGAATTTCTTTGCTCCTCCCACTGCTTGCAACTGATCCCAGCTTAGTTGGCAAGATTTCTTTTAGAATTTGGATTAGGATATCTTTGTAAAATTTGAAATAATTTTTTTCAATTCATGTGTTCCCAATTTCAAATACAATTTTATCCAATTAATATCCCTCACTAATTCCTGGTAATCATTTAGGGTAACCAAATTATCCCCTCCAATTTCCATTTTAGAATTGGCCAAAAATCAGTGACAGGTTGCATCCAGAATAGCTCCATTCTGCTGCTATCCAAAACCTTCACCACCCCCAATTTTTTATTTTTATATACATATTTTTAAATTTTTATTTTTGTGCTTTTCCTACTTTTGTAAGGTATTAATAATACTGTGCTATTTTTATCCCCCTCTGTATTTAAGAAAAATTTTCCTGGTGAGAAGAAGTAAAGCAAAGATATATTTTCTTAAAAATTCAAAATAACTTTAAACCTTGGCAATGCTTGTAAACTACATATTTGCTTAGAAATTCAAAATAACTTTAAACCTTGGCAATGCTTGTAAACTACATATTTTCTTAAAAATTCAAAATAACTTTAAACCTTGGCAATGCTTGTAAACTGCATTTTAAAATAAGCCCTAGCATATCAGAAAGAAGTGGACTCCAGTGGGTCTCTATTGGGGAGAAAATATGGTTCCTGTTCATAATTAAAGTATCTATGAGAATTTGACAAAAAAATTTAAATATTAAGTTTTTCTGATTTTTAAGCAGTCCCTTCAAAGGTGGAAGTAAGATATTTTGATTTTCCCACAGCTAATGCTCCCTTAAATTAGCATTAGCTTTTTTTAAAGGCAGGTTGTTTCAATTGAGTTTTAAAATAGCTCCCTTTACTGATTAAAAAAAAAAAAAAACTGGCTAGCATCTTTTAATTTAAATTGAATTATTTAGATCAGGAGCCAGAAAGACTATTTGTTTTTCGAAAGGAACAGCCCTTTCTCTTCCTTTTAGTGCTTTTAAAGTGTTTCCTGAACTAGTTCCCTAGATATAAGAATTTGACTTTTCTTCGGGTCTGTGTCTATGAGAGATATCCCAGCAGGAAGCCTAGGGGAGGGGAAAAGGTGCTACTTCTTTCCATCTTCAAGCATTTAGACTTCGTAGTCTCTGCCCTCCTGTCTTCCTCCAAGGTATTGATAAAAGAATGTACTTTAAGGATTTAAGGGATCTGTCTCTGAGAGTGGGAGAAACACACCAAAATAGAGATTACAGAAATTGGAAGATCTCCCAGTCCTTTTCCTTTTAATTAACTGACACCTTCAGATAGTATTCTCAGTCTCTGTTATCTGATTTATTTTGCCTCACTCCAAATTGAATATGTATGCTCTATTCATATCAGCTGGATAATACTCTTATAAATATTATCTTATTATATATATATAATATCTTATATTCCATATTTACTTGATATTTGATATCTTTCATCTGTGTTAGCCTGGTGATAAACTATTTGTATTGCTAAATTATTTCCAGTGATAAAGTGACTGTTGGCGATCCCCTTTTTTCCCACTTTATCCTCAATTTTTGTTATTTAATTCCCCACTTACCTGAATGGTACACACGTGTCTTAAGTGGGTACCCTTCTACAGAAGCTCTGTCCAGGTTCCGTCTCTAGTTTGACGGCCACTGTTAGAGTCCAGCTCCTCTAGTGAGATGGAGGATGTGGCATAGCGGGGCCGGGTGGAGAAGTCCTGATTATGGTCTCTTTGAAGTTTATTGGTCAGAGAGACAAATATATACATACCTCAAATACTCAGGTGTGATACAACGTGCACTCTTTTAAAATTCCTGTAACCTAACAAAATCTTCTATGGTGTAAGGCAGGGCTTCTCAAATACGGCCTGCGGGTCAGATGCCGCCCGCTGAGGACGTTTCTGCTGCCCGCCGGGTTATGGCAAATGGGCTGAGGGGCAGAGACAGAGTGTGAGGTTTTGTTTTTAGTCCGGCCCTCCCACAGTCTGAGGGACAGTGAACTGGCCCTTATTTAAAAAGTTGGAGGACCACTGGTGTAAATGATTAAACTCCTTAAGCCCTGGATCTTGGGTACTTAGAGATGTAAACAGTTGAGATACTCATCAGAGTAAAGTTTATTATACCATTGTCTCAGGTATCTTTCTCCCACATACCTTTAGTCTCCTTGTGGACATCCTTTCCTGGCCCAAGTTCAAAGGTTTAGCTTTTAATCCAAAGAGGAGGGTTTGCATTTTGCTTCAGCCTCTAGATTATAATTTATTATATTGACAAGCAGTGTCTGCCATTCCAATAAGGGAGGTTTGGTGAGCCAAGTTATTGTATGACTCAAAACCTGGAATGGAGTCTTCCTCCTGACTCCTCTACATCACTTAACCCTGTTTACCTCATTTGTCAAATGAACTACAGAAGGAATGGCAAACCCTTCCTGTCTTTGCCAAGAAAGCCCCAAATAGGATCAGGAAAGAGCAGACAGGACTAAACAATAACAATTGGTGTCAAAATCTTAGATTTTTAGTGTACTTTGAGATCTGTTCCTGATAATTACTAATCCAGAACCCTCCTTATCCTCCTTCCCTCCATCAGTCCTGTCTATTTATTGTTTTTTTTCCTGTTTCTTACATCACCAGGGTATCCCATGGATTTTGCCCTCTTCCTGTCAGTGCCATGCCAGGTAACAAATCTCATTTGTTGTTTTAGAGAAGAAAAGAAAATTGAGCCTTGCTGTCTGATGCATTTGGGAAAAGGTATGCACATGTGCAATAGCTGTGGCCCTGGGGCAGCTTGCCTGCTCTACCTGGACCTCGAAGCTTCCCAGGTGTGGCCATCAACCAGCTGATTCATGAATCCCCTCTTTGAACATGAGATATTTCAGGGGGACCTTCCACAGCTACCCCATCTCATAAAAACCCAACATATAAGATGAAACACACCACAGATGCTCAACATTTGTCGAGTGATTGAATTTTATACCTGTGAACGGAGGTAAAATCTGGTTGAAATGAACATTAAAGCTAAGACAGGTGTGTGTGTGTGTGTGTGTGTGTGTGTGTGTGTGTGTGTGTGTGTGTGTGTGTGAGAGAGAGAGAGAGAGGGGGGGGGGAGGAAGGGAAGGAGAGGGAGAGACAGACAGATAGACAGACACAGAGAGAGACAGACAGACAGAAAGAGACAGAGAGAGAGAGAGAGAGAGAGAGAGAGAGAGAGAGAGAGAGAGAGAGAGAGAGAGAGAGAGAGAGAGAGAGAGAGAGAGAGATTGAGATTTGACTTGTTGGAGTCAGGGAAGGTGAGTTTAAAGCCTCATAGGTTTTAGGGACCCTGAAAAGATACCTTACAGCTTCATAAGCCAACCTGCTGCTCTGTGTCCACTGGTGAGAATCAGAAACAACTGAGTTCAAATCCTGCCTCCCATACCTACAATTTGTGTGACCCTTATCAAGTCTTTAAGACTCTCCCCCGTGTTAGTGCCAGATTGGGCTCATTAATCTCAATGCTGAGAGGGTTTTCTGGGTCTCTTCTGTCTATATTTGAGAGGAAACCATCTTGGAAGGACACAGAGCAGCCAAGGAATGGCACAAATTGTAGTCCACCCCCATGGGAAGGCGCTGGACTCCCCAGAAAGAAGCAGCCCTCACCAGCATGGAATGTATAGCTCAGTTTCTCAGGATTACTGGGGCAAATTGTGTTGTAGAAGAAAACCTGCACTCGAGACCACCCCAGACTGTTAAAGGGGAGACGGACAGATCCCCACATATGCGTTGGGCCAGGTAAGCTATTTGCTGGGAGGGGGACACAAAAGGTTAAAAGCCAGAATGACTGGGGATCAAGAGCAAGTGTGACTCGGGGTTCCTTGGAACTGTTCTTCCTCTTTCCATTAAAGGTAGTTTGCATTCTCTGTGCAATTACAGGGCCTGCTCACATTCCCTTGCAGCCACCACACACTAAGACTAGGGACGGTCCTGTCTCAGACAGAACAACTGGCGTTTTTCCTCAGGGCAGGTGGTGAATTCAGAAAGGACTGAGACCCTGCAGAACTTCAGAGCCCTGGCAATGAGCTCTTTCTTTCTCCTTCCCTGGCTGCATGGCATCCTCCTCAACCATGGCTTCCCAGCAGTTTTCTGGGGCTTCCAGAGGGGGGTTCAGGGGTTCGAGCACTGGGCGGGGAGTCAGGAAGACCTCTGTTCACAGGCAGCCTCAGGCACTTGGTGAGCATGTGGCCTTGGGCAAGGACAAGGCAGAGCGTCCAAGGCAAGCATTCTTTGCTCTGTCTGCCCCTTCAGTAAGAGTGACTCCCCAGGTGAATGCGTCCCTGCTCTTAGAGTAGTCTGAGGCGCTAAGAGGTCAGACGGGGTGACCGTGGTCATGCCGCTGACGTGGGTCTAAAGCAAGATTTGAGCCTTCCTGACTTTGAACCTGGCCCTCTATCCTTAGCAATTAAGACACCGTTCAAGCCCCAACCATGACATGAAGCCTTTCTTGATTGAAAAGCTGCTGTAAGCCTTGCTCCCAGACTGCCTTGCATTTTGCATTTGTGTTTCTTCTCATGTACATTTACACATTTTCTGTCTTAGCAGAACCCAAGCTTGTCTTGTTAGGGACTGTGTCTGTAACAGTGTTTGCATCTCCAGAGCCTACGACCATGCTGTCCATGGGCTTGTGGCTCGTCACTTAGCCCGTCTGGCTTTGTATGTGCCGGCCACATTGGAGGAGTCAATCCATAGCTGAGTGAATGAATACATTAATGAGGTGGAGGTTTCAGCTAAGGTACTTATTAGTGATTACAGTGATTCATCATTTCATAGGCCCAGTTTATCCTTTCATTTGTCATAGCTAAACCATGTATTCTGTTACAGTTTAATTTACTATGTGCTATGAGGTATTGGTCTTCTATCAAAATTCTGCCAAACTGCTTTGCACTGAGGCATCGATTTTTTATACCAACTGTACACAGTTCCCTCTTTCTGTAAGTGGATTGTTGGGCAAACCTTTAGTGGAGCAATTTTAGAGTAAAGTGAATTTACCCCCGGACTGGGCTTCAAGGGAGAAAGGGAGACAGGAAGGGAGTCGTGCGTGTGGGAAGGGAGGGGGCCGGGAGATGATCCAAGGACACACGGACCCGGGTACTGAGGAGCAAGAGAAGGACGGGAGCAGGCAGGAGGAGCCAGGCACCGCCCCACAAAGGAGAGGACAAGCAACATGTGGACTGAGGAAAGGCACATGGCACCTGAGCATGGATGGACAGGAGGCACACAAGCAGGTGCCAGACGTGAGGCTGAGTGGCAGAGCCAGCCAAAGGCTCCCCTTGTAGTGCTGGAGGTCTCAAGCCAAGCCCGGATGCTGAAGCTGCAGAGCTGGAAGGAATGAGAATGCAGGAAAAGCCCTTTTTGTTCTTCCTCCCCACTTTTTCATTAATACCTTTAGATTCTTCCCCTCATGTAAAAATATGCCATGCGGTTTCCTGTTTCTTACACCACAGTATCCCATGTTTCCCTCCCTCTCCTTCTGCTTCCTGAGAGTCATGCCATGTGACGAGTGGTCTTTTGTGTTTTAGGAATGAAAAAAATCAACACAACTGTATAGTCCAGAGAGGAAAAGACTTGTGGTAGGAGATAATCTCTTGAGAATACTGCCATTCCTGGTGGATCACTCTCATTTGAAGCAGCACTTGCAGTCTCGACACGTGGAGGGAAACGATACCTGTAATACCTGATAATATTTATAAAAATACTTCTCTTTCGGAAGCTTCTTCCACCTTTGAACTACTGCTGATCTCTGAAGATTCTGAGGAAAAGACACTAGTGGATTTAATGTCAGAATACTCTGTAGATGAAATGCTGATGGGTGAAGATAAATACTATTAGAATCGTTCAATTACAATCCTCTCGGAGATACGCACCTACTCTACTCTCAGAACTCAGAGGAAAAGACAATGGAGGTAGAAGACACTCTCTCTGGGAACATTCTGGTGTAAGAGAGAGACTGGGAAGGACTTCTGGACAAAGAAACCAACCTTTGAGAGAAACAAAGGTGGGCTCTATGGTCCGTCCAGCACGGTCTGAGACCTCACCTTGTTTCCCTTGATAAAGGTCGGTTCCTTTGCCCAGAGGCTTTCCAGTTTCTGTCTTACACCGCTTACTTCGGGATTGCTCTCTATGGAAACACATCTAGACGGACATCACTCAGCGGTCAACATCTTTGTGGCAGAAGACACTCGTTCTGGGAACACTCCACTCACTACGGGCTTCCTCTCTGGGGAAGCACAGCAAGAGAAAAATTGGACATTGAATGCAATAGAGGCCGCTGAAGCATTCCTGATGAAAAGACAAGAGCTGAGGAGAAAATGTGAGTCTCACATTGAAGACTCAAAAGCAACATTCAAAGGTAAATATGATAGAGACCCCTCAAGTGACTCATTACTGATACCCTGTGTCCTCTTCTAGAAGGGAAGACGATAACCCTGTCTCCTATGAGTTTTATCTTTACTAGGCAGGTAGAAGCATTCAAACTAGAAAGAGGTTTTGGAAGTGAAGGGTCTGGATGGGGATGATGCAAAATAGATAGGTGAGAAATAATGGAGGAAATGATCTCATAAAATAAGCATTCAGGGAAGAGGTTTTGCCTTGGAGTGGAAAATGATGATGAGGGGAGTGACCAATCCTTGACCCTCCCTCCCATCTAAATTGGTTCAAAGTGGGGAAATATCTATATCTGTATTTATATGTACTTCTTCCGTGGGTCAAAAAAAATCTATTTTACCCTAAAGGTAAGTAGAGAAATGGGAGAGGAGAAGGAAAAAGTGGTGACAAACTTTGGGCAGATAAAAGTATGGCGTGGTCATGTATAAAATAGAAACTAGTGGGGGAATGGGATAAAAAGAAAGAAGGAAAAACAGAAGCAAATACATCATGATGACTCTGTTAATGGGATGAACTCACTGCTACTTGCAAGTGGGTAGTAAAATGAATTAGAAACCAGAACTTCCAGACTATTCTTGTTTCTTTGTTTTTTGTATTTTGAAAAGAAACATTGGAAAGAGAGAACCAGAGTGAAATTAGAGGGCTGAAGCAGAAACTGTTATATCTCATCTGAAGGAGAAAACATAATGGAAGCAATGATGATGTCAGAAAAAATGCAGAGTAAAATTCTGCCTCACTGAAAGGGTAAATTGGCATGCAGGCTAATTCTTGTTTAGGGGAACCACAGTCAATGGTGTCAGAAAACAGATAGTGAACAAGGGCATAGGATTCAAATTTTTAAATTACAGGAAGAAATATAAAATAAAACTATAATGGCAGGGCACCTCAACTTTTCCTCTGTGACCTACCCTAATACAACCATGAAATACATAAAAAAGAAGTCAAGGAGAATAATAAAACTTAGATGACTTAGAAATCGTACATACAAAAGACCTCTAGAGAAAACTCAATAGGAATAGAATGGACTACAGACAGATGTTGCTTCATTTTAATTCACATTATGCAAATTGGATTTTATGCAAGGAATTCTCCCAAACCACCTCTGTACCATACTGGGATCTAGGTCTGCTCCTCCCCTTCAATTCGGTACTCTGTGGCCTTCTATCACCAATGCCCCCCAAAACCTTTAAAAACCCTCTCTAGCAGAAAGCAGAAGAATAGATCTGCAGAGAGACAGCCACCACCACTGATGGATCCGGGCTTGCCTTAAGACCTCCAGTACTGATGCAGAGCAACTTGTGTTCAATGCACCCGCCTACCTGAGAGTCTGGCCCCTGCATTTGGATGTTTTGTCCATCATTGGAGCACCACGTCTGTCCCATGCCACAGGATTCCATGTCCGTGCCTCGTGGCATGTTCTTCCTTTCAGTTCCAGCCAGGCTGTCCTGGGGCTGGCCCCTGCAAGAAAGTGTTGCTCCTGCTCTTGATTCTTTATATCCAGACTTTATGTGTCATTGGCCCATGTGCTGGCTCCACAGGGGCACAGTCTCCTTCCTGCCTCCCTTCTGGCTTTTTACACATCCATGGGTAAATTCGCATTATGTAAAATATCTGCACAATGGTTCATTGAAAAAAAGTTAAGGACTATGCTGCTTTCCCGCCTCAACTTCTCACTTCCCTTTTAGTCTTAGCTGCATTGATTTTGTTTGTGGAAAAGTTTTTTTATTTTATGTCAGCTTCTTTTGAACCTGTCTGTCGTTTGCTTGGTTATGATTTCTTTCCCATTTTCTTCTGGGCTTCTCTGTTTATGATGTTAGCCTATACGTCTGTTGGAGTACAGATCAACTTGGACCTACATTTACTGCTGAGTAAGGAGAGTATGAGGCCGTTGGAACAGGCATGTGACATGTATACACTTCCTATATTAAGACACATAGCCTTTAAGATCTATATACAGCCATAAAAGGAAAAACTCTGTACTTAGTTTTTGATTGGAGTTCGCCATTGCTTAAAGAGTATATAAGTTAGTATACTGCCTGATTGGGGGGGAACACCTTTTCTACGCCATGTAATCGATTCCTGAATAAAGCACCGCTTAACTCCTCGACAGTTCGACTCAGTGTGATTCTTCTGATGCAGAAGCCGGTGGTACCCCAAAGACCCCAGATAGGAGGGTAAGTAGAGGGCAGATACTCCTCCCACACTAGAAGCACGCCAGGAACCCCTAGGCTTAACAACTGGTGCCCAAACAGGGACCGGGTGTAATTTAACCTGGAACCAGGGACCGGACGTAAATAAGCCCGGGAGCTTGTAGGGGAGTAGAGAGACTGCCTCGGCAGAGAGGGCTCTGCCTTCGCTGAGTTGCCCCTATTGAGAATAGGGAGGGAAATAAAAGAAAAGTATGGGAAGCGGGGGAAGTATCCCGCTTCTGTTGCCGGAGGAGAGGGCAGTGCTCAGTAAGCGCTTATATAAACTATGCGCTCAAAAGGAATGTAAAATCCCCATAAAAACATGCAGGGAGTTTATTGGAAAAATCTGGGACGTTTGCCCCTGGATACAGCACTCGGGGGTGAGAGCAGAAAAATGGCATATTGTTGGACAACAAATGGCTGCCTATGACCACACCCATCCTGGGGTACTCCAACTCGAGGATTTCTCGATCTTTAAAATTATTGATGCAGCCTTGAATCCCAAACCAATATTCATGCCTAGGGACGAGATGATATTAAAGATTGCTTTTATAGCATACCTCTGCATCCCTCTGATAAAGAAAAATTTGCATTTTCAATACCTTCCACGAATTATCAAAGTCCATATGAAAGATACCAATTCAAAGTCCTTCCGCAAGGAATGGCAAATAGTCCAACCCTCTGTCAATATTATGTGGCCCAAATAATTCTACCCGTCAGAAAGCAGGCTTCACAGGCCATGATCGTCCATTATATGGATGACATCCTAATAGCCCATCCCTGTGAAAAGGAACTTAAAATTATATTGAATCAAATCACCTATGAACTGCAGAGGTATGGCCTTCTAGTTGCTCCTGACAAAATACAACTCACACATCCCTTTAAATATCTAGGACACAGCCTCCACGCTTCAAAAGTAATGCGAACTATTCCTACCATTGATACAGATAAATACAAAACACTTAATGATTTTCAAAAATTGGTAGGAGCTTTACAGTGGTTAAGACCATCCCTTCCCATATCACCCAGACAGATGCAACCCCTATATGATATCCTTCGAGGAGATTCCTCTCTTACCTCTCCTAGGAGATGGACACCAGAAGCTTTAAAGACTATTGAGCATCTACAACACCTCGCCATAGACAGTTTAGTATACATAGACCCAGAGAAGCCCATACAATTTAAGATTCTCTAGGAAGATACTAATGCCCCTTACTGGGGATGTCTTTATCAGTCACAAGGAATCCTTGAATGGATCTATTCTCGGAAAATTTCCCAAAAAACAGTCAATAAGCTACAACAGCTTGCCGATTTTCTTCTAGCAGCTAAAGAACACTGTGAAGCGGTGTTTGGGAAATCCTTTATTCTCTCCATAACTATCTCCCCACAAACTCTCCATACGCTGGCACAAAACAGTATAGAATGGGCAATGGTACTTACTTCTATCCCTATAACTTCTCAGCCAGTAGCCACGCCACCTTTCTTAAGAGCTTTTACAGAGATTACTCTAACCATCCCCACAAGAATAATTTCGTCCACTCCCGTAGAAGGACCAAATATATTCACGGATGCTACTAAAAATCATAAAGCAGCTATATACAATGCCTCTACAAGAGAAAAATGGGTACTACATACCCCATATACATCTACCCAGAAAAATGAACTATATGCAATAGTCACAGCATTACAAAAATTTCCTCATACTCCTATTAATCTGATAACGGACAGTCACTATTGCTATCTGCTAGTACCCCGCATTCCTGAGTCTTTTATCCCTTCTGACTCTCCAATATATTCCCTCTTTACCAATTTACAACAGATACTTCGAACCAGAGTACACCCTATATACCTTCTACACGTTCGCTCACATTTGTCTACATCTGGACCAATATACCAAGGCAACGCTATAGCTGATCAGCTTCTTAACATAGTTACATTAGAACAGCATCCCGCAGCGGTAGCTCATGAAAAATATCATCTTTCTGCCCGCTCCCTTACACATCTCTATAACGTTCCAAAATCTTTAGCTAGAACTATAGTTAAATCATGTGCCTCTTGTGTGCCCTTTAGACCTCGACCCACTGATTCCAGTTATAATCCTAGAGGTCAATACCCCAATGAACTATGGCAGATGGATATAACCCATATAGGAGTAAAGATCATTCACGTGTCTGTAGATACATTTTCAGGCCTGGTGTACGCATCCATACAACCCAAGGAGTCTGCCACTGCAGTTATCACCCATATGTATGAACAAATGTCTCTCTTAGGGGTCCCACTGGCCGTTAAAACCGACAATGGTCCAGCCTATACTTCCAAAGCCTTTTCACAGTTTTGTAAAGAATTCTTCATTCAACACATCACGGGTATCCCATATAACCCCACGGGACAAGCCATAGTAGAAAGAGCCAATAGAACACTGAAAGAAACATTTTTTAAACAAAAAGGGGGAGTTACTCATAGAACAATCAATAAGAGAGAACTTGCTCAGGTGATCTTTACGATGAACTTTTTACAAATTCGTCAAGACAGGACATCAGCAGCACAAAGATACTTTGAGACAAGTAAAAAGGTATGTATTGAACTACCCCAGACTATGCCAGATCAATTACAACCACCAAAAACCTGCTTACCAGGTACAAAAATCTTGTGGAAAAATGAACTAGGAGAATGGAAAGGGCCTGTTACAGTAGTTGACAGAAAACAGGGATATTTGTCAATCTATCCTGATGATAATGTTACAAAAGAAAAAATATGGCTCCCTCTTCATAAAGTACGAGAATTAGACATTAACACCCCAAATGAACAAAAATATAATAACTTACCCAGGGAATCACCCTGAGAAAATACGTATGTGTTCTTTTTG
The DNA here is from genome assembly GCF_048593235.1 of Sminthopsis crassicaudata. Lineage (NCBI taxonomy): Eukaryota > Metazoa > Chordata > Mammalia > Dasyuromorphia > Dasyuridae > Sminthopsis > Sminthopsis crassicaudata. The sequence goes on from NC_133623.1 coordinate 86,131,770, forward strand.
CAGATAAATGGATCCTGTGCTTCTCGGAATTATCATCTCCTTAATAGCTTCTGCAATTATCATTAGTATCCTGTGCTGTCAACGCAAACTGCCAGTTCCCTGCCCTATTTGAACAATATTGATACTAGTAATTGCGTGTTTCATACACGTGAGAATGATGTGGAAAATACCTGCTATACTTGTCATTTTGCTGCCCCTAATCTCCCTAAGCTCAACCCATAAGGGAGAGCTGTATCAACTTTACAACTACACTTGGATAGTGACAAACACGTGGGGGGATACTATCTGGAGTCAGTCCCAATTAGGTGTCACAACTCCCTGGCCTACCTTATATCCAGATCTATGCAAATTAGCGTTGGGGTCATGGGACTTAGAAGGTTATCACAATCAGCAAAAGGCGCCCACGAGAGAGAGGAACTATTAGCAGATTCAAATACATGGCCAAATAAGAGAGGATTAGAGGATTAGACCCCTGGGGAGGGTGTGGAGCTGAAAGTAGAAGAAGCATGCTAAAAAACGATCCCCTTTTATATTTGCCCCGGCTACCACAGAAGCCCCTCTTTAAACCCCAAATGCAGAGGAACAACTGATTATTATTGCCGAAGCTGGGGCTGTGAGACCACCGGTGATACCTATTGGAACCCTTCTTCTTCTTGGGACTTTATTCAGGTCACTGCCAATTATACACATCCTTCCCCTGGGAATAAAGGTTGGACATACCTACCTGAGTGCACAGGGTGGTGCCACCCCCTAAAAATCACATTCACAGAATCTGGAAAGAAATACAACTCTTGGCAGAGGGGTGCATCCTGGGGGATAAGACTATATAAAGAACGACATGACGATGGACTGCTGTTCACCATCAAACTTCTAAAGACCTCTCCTGTGTCGCCGCCCCCTATAGCTATGGGTCCTAATCCAAAACTTCATCCTGGACTCAAACCTCGACCAATGCCGGACCAAGAACGCGCCACCCCACCTCACCCTACCCTGAACCCTTCCACTATTGCTGTATCCCATATCACCACTTTGTTTCAACCAACACTGCCTGTAGGACCCCCTCCCTCTGCCACATTGCTCTTAAACATAATTAACGCCTCTGAGCAGGCACTATATAGAAATAACTATACTGAGACAGGAGAGTGTTGGATTTGCTACTCAGCTACACCCCCGTTCTATGAAGGTTTGGCACACTTTATTGAACCCATTTTCACAAACGATACCAAAATATTGCGATGGAATCATTCAGACCAGAAAGGCCTAACTATTAGTAATATTATAGGGACCGGGACTTGTAGTATAGGACCTTCTATGCGCCTTCCCTCTCCTCTAGGATCAGTGTGCAATCAAACCTTGTTGATTAATTCCTCTTATATGTATGTCGCTGCCCCTAATGACTCTTATTTACCTTGCTCCTCTGGTTTTACTACTTTCATATTTACTTTGTCTTTTTTAAAATCCCGAGACTTTTGTGTATCCATATCCCTCCTCCCCCGACTTACTATACATCAATCTGATGAGATTCTTCCACCCACAGATTATACTCTTTCTCACTCCCGAGTTCGAAGGGAACCCATAACTGCTATCACTCTGGCCGTAGCCATTGGGCTCAGCATGACAGGAGCAGGGACAGGTATTTCCTCATTAATAACAACTAACCACCAATATGCCCAATTGAGTGCTATCATAGATAAGGACCTCATGGAACTTCAAACTGGCCTTGAAAACCTAAAAGATTCTGTAGCATCATTAGCTGAAGTAGTTCTACAGAACAGAAGAGGTCTAGACTTGCTATTTTTACAGCAGGGTGGACTTTGTGCAGCACTAAAGGAAGAATGCTGTTTCTTTGTAAACAAACTTGGGCTTGTAGAAAATAGTATCCAGAAGGTCAAAGATAATTTAGAAAAGAGAAAAAGGGAGAGAGAACAACAAGAATCTTGGTACACGAAGTGGTTTTCCACTTCCCCCTGGTTGACCACATTGCTCCCCACCGTATTAGGTCCTTTAATAGGTTTTCTTCTCCTTATATCATTCGGCCCTTGGCTGTTCAGGAAATTGACTATCTTTATAAAGAGTCAAGTTGACTCGGTGGTACAGAAGAATGTCCAAATCCTCTACCAAAGGCTTCATCCCTCTGACTCAGTGGATGATCTTTTTGCCTTATCTAATACTCCAAACTCATTAGAACCTCTTTGTTTCACGGATGAGGATTTTCACGTGCCATGGTACAAAAGAATATGCTAAGCCATGTCTGTAAGACCATTGCAGTGCCATGATGGGCAACGTTGGAGTAACCCTACCAATGGCGGGACCTGGCATGGCAGGTGCACCATGGATACTAGGGTTGACTCTACGACCTAAGCCAGCACTCAATGGCTTAAAAATTCCTTAGCAATACTTGGCCATTTTTCCGTGTTTAAACAAAAAGGGGGAATTGTTGGAGTACAGATCAACTTGGACCTACATTTACTGCTGAGTAAGGAGAGTATGAGGCCGTTGGAACAGGCATGTGACATGTATACACTTCCTATATTAAGACACATAGCCTTTAAGATCTATATACAGCCATAAAAGGAAAAACTCTGTACTTAGTTTTTGATTTGAGTTCGCCATTGCTTAAAGAGTATATAAGTTAGTATACTGCCTGATTGGGGGGGAACACCTTTTCTACGCCATGTAATCGATTCCTGAATAAAGCACTGCTTAACTCCTCGACAGTTCAACGCAGTGTGATTCTTCTGATGCAGAAGCTGGTGGTACCCCGAAGACCCCAGATAGGAGGGTAAGTAGAGGGCAGATACTCCTCCCACACTAGAAGCACGCCAGGAACCCCTAGGCTTAACATACGTCCAAGGAATATACCCATTTTCAGCTTCACTCTTGTGTTTCCTGTGAAACCTTTTTCCAACCTCAGATTCTGTTAGACTACTTGTCAATTTTCCCAGGGGCTTTTATTGAATTGTGAATTTTCCCACAGCTGGGATTATTAGCTTTGTCAAAGAAATGGATGATGTGCTCTTTTGCTCCTGTATGCTGTACACCCAATCTGTTCCTATGGTCAGTCTTTCTGTTTCTTACTCAAAAATACATTTTTAATCATACGGGCTTGCTAGTGTAGTTTTATGATCTGGTACTGCTAGGTCCTTTCCTTCCCTATTTTCCCATTCATTTCCTTGATAGTCTTACTTTTTGTTCTTCCAGATGAATTTTGTTATCCTTTTTTAATGTTCTCAAGAAATTCTGTTATTTTGATTCTTATTTCATTGTGTTCACAAATTAATATAGGCAGCATTATCATTTTTGAACTGGCAATGAATAATTCATATTTCTCCCCTTGTCTAGAGCTGCTTTTAATTATGTAAAGAGAGACCTGTGTTCACCGAGTTGCTATCTGTGTTTTGGCAGGTTGACTTCTAGTTACTTCATACTATACGTAATTTCAAAGGAATTTATCTTTCTCCTGGATTTTATTGATAATTTATATGATACTGATAACTTGTTTGAGTTTATTTACACTCTCCTGTCTTGCTGATGTTAGTAAAAATTTCATTTAAGTTTTAATTGATTCTGTAGAGTTCTCTAAGTAAACAATCATATCATCTGTAAAAAACATTTTTTTATTTATTGTTTGCCTCTTTGCTGTTTATAATTTCCATTTCTTTGCTTTTGAGTGACGGCTATGGCAAGCATTTCTGGTACTGTATTGAATAGTAGTGATGAGCGTGAATATCTGCTATGTCTCCAAAAGAAAAAATTTGATTCTTGTTGAAAATTATTGAATACCAAGGTCATCAAATCACCATTAAATAAGGTCAGCCAAAACCTCAGTGGTGTATGATAAATTGGAAAGTCACAGAGCTCATTTTATAACAGAAAAAAGAAACTCTTCCTGATGCAGATTCCTCAGCTTTACAGAGGTCTAGGGAGATTGACAGTAGTCAGCTGCTGGGCATATCAGGGGTGGAATGAGGAGATTTTAGGGTGAGATAATTGTTCAATTCAATACTTCCTTGGCTTAGAACTTACTTTACCATTCTGAGAACTTTTTTGAAAGGTCTCCTTCAGTGTTTCTTGAAGGATTTTTGCTCTGGATCGGTCTAGCTCACTGAAAAAGGAGTAACTTACTAAAAGATGGTTATTTTATTTCATTTCTTTTAAGATATATTTAGGCTTATTCTACCTTATCTACTATTAAATCTTATTAAAAGATTCATTCAGTAAATCTAATTGGAAAATAAGGCTTCAAGGATATTTATGCTAGCTTAGGTCTTCAAAAGGAAAGGAAACTTTAAATGTGATATTAAAGTAAATTCATGTTACCACTATTAACTGGTTCAGAGATTATCCTTTTGATATCCTCTCTTTACTTCTGTTTTTATTGGAAACTCTTCTGTCTTGTCTGCATTAGGAAGAACACTAGTTCTTTATTTTAGACAAATACTACTTCCTGGTTTTAGGCATGCCCCATTTATTCCAGTTTCTTGGGTTTTGCATAGGAATAGGTTTTGTATTTTGGTGGTTTGAAATTTTTGCATCAATATTCATTATAGAATTTGGTCTCTACTTTTGTTTCTGTATGGACTCTGCCCATGTTAGGTATTAAGGCAATATTTATATGATAGGATGCATTTTGTAGGACCCAGTCTTTGTTTATTTAACCATTTAACCAGCATTGGAATAAATTTCTACATTTTTTTTACATGTTGCTAAGAAGTTACTTTTAAATCCATTTTGTCCCCAGGGTTTAGTTAGAAAGGACTTTGGGAAAGGTCTAATTGCATCACTATCTCCCATATTAGATCAAAAAACAAAACAAAACTCCAAAGCCTTCTTTGATCCCAACACTGATGAAGTTGGGGCTACAGATGAAAAGCTAGATAACTAAAGTTGTGGAACTGCTTTAAAAAAAACAAAAACAAAAACAAACAAACAAACAAACAAAAAACCACCTAATCAGATTCTGGAGATTTCCCTATCACTCATTAAGGAGATTGGCAATGAGTGATGTTAAGATTGCAGGTAAGAGCTCCTGAGACCATGGGGTAGTTCCCGTCCTGAAACATTTTGGTAGTTTCTGAGATACCAGCCTGTAGAATTTCTATTAAGCTAAAATAAGGATGAAATCTTATAAAAGTTGAAAAAGGTTTTAAAAGCAGTTGATAGATTAAGATCGTCATAGTCAAGGCCCCTCTATGTCCTGGTCATCTCAGATCAGAGTAAGAAAAGAGAAAGCTGGAGAATTGAAAAGTTGACTTCTGCATCATCTGGCAGAAAAGGGGAGGCAGCAACTGCAAGGGGGCCCTGGAAACCCTGCCCCAGCATCTCCCAACCCCAGCAGCTGCAGATGGGATGGGGGAGGGTCAGGCCCCAAGGCCAGCATCGTCTGAGCCCTGACATTGGGAGTACCGCCTGAAGGGGATCCTGGCCCCCCTCACCCCAGCCCTCTGCAGGTTCCATCTAGGTGCTCCCCGAGGAGAGTCCAGGAGGCGCGGGCAGTGCCCAGAGTGTCAGGGGGAGGGGGAGGAGCAGCAGTCTCTGCCCTTGGTGAGCCCGCTTTCTGTTTAAGTGGCAGAAATGTATTAAGAGGCAGTCAAGCCTTTTGTCCTCTGTTCACAGGCTTGGGAGCAGCTAGAACCCCAGCCCAGGGTTCCCACAAGAAATGTAGCCAGTGTGTTCTGTGGGGAATTTCATTGCACTCACCTTCCAGGGTTGTTGGGAGGGTCCCATGTCTGTAAAAGGACTTGGCGGGGCCAAATGCTATATGAACCTCACCCATTTGACGGCATGTAACTGCTTCATGCTGGCTAGGACTTGAGAGGACTTTAGAGGTAGCTCACATATATTGCCAGTGTGGAGATGAAGGAGGAAATTTGGATTTCAGGTCACCTGATTGGTAATTGTGGGATCCCCAACCTTCACTCCCAAGGCATAGGGGGAGAGCACAGAGAGGAAGAGTCTCCTCCTTTCGCCCCCTCTGCCCATCCCTCCCTGCTGCAGGGGCGGGTGGATGGAAAGAGAAAGGAATTGCTGGGAGCCCTATCAGTGAACGTTCCTGAGGGAGGGCCTCCTTCCTGAGTGGGACCTGCCAGTTCAGCCTTCCCTGGCTCCCAAAAAGGGCAAACTTCCGAGAGAATTTGGAAATAGCCAAAAGGTTTGACGGGAACGTTTAGCTAGAACTTTGAGTCTTACAAACTCAAGTGTGGGTCAGTGGTATCTCTGACACTGGGTGTGAGTGTGAGTGTGTGTGTGTGTGAGTGTGTGTGAGTGTGTGTGTGTGTGTGTGTGTGTGTGTGTGTGTGTGTGTGTGTGTGATTTCTAGGAAACAAGGTCCTTAAATGATGTAAGAATAATTGGGGATTGGTATTTGGAAGGCCTGGCTGTTACTCTCTTGATTATTGAAACTACCTGGGAAATGTTTCTGGTGGGCTGGAAGAAGAGAAGAGAATTTGAGGGCAGTTTTCCCAGAGGACGTTTCCCACAGGTGACCCCTCACCCTCCAGACACCTCTTCCCTGCCGCCTGTGGGGATGCTCCTCCTGGCTTCACTGTTGCCACGGATTTGGTGAGCCTCGCTATGTCTGATGCTGTGGTGAAAGAGGAGCACATGCGGCTCCCAGAAGGAGTGGTTTGTGTCTTCAGTGGGTGAGACCACTCCCACCCCAGCATCTCCCTGTTCCTTCTACCCATGCTGCAGGTCCTTTTGTATTGATCTTCTCCTGGCTGTTTGTACTTGGAGGCTCCTGTTAGGATTACTAAGTGAGAACTGAGGTTTTCTGGACAATTACAAGGTGAGAACTCAGGTTGACTTGATAGAGGGGGAAAGCTCATTGGCTGGGGTGGTTCTTCCCAGAAGCCCTTGCATTATCCCACGCCCATTCTCTGGGAGGATAAAAAGAGACAGCACTGGGCGCAAAGGGCAGATCGGCCTGGAGAAGGATAAGAGCTGGAGGAGATTCAGAGCCAGGATTCAAGAAAGAGGACTCTGAATTGCATCAGGCTTGACGGGGCTCTCTGCAGGAAGGGAAGTCACTTCTTTGGACAAGAGTTAACAGCAACTGCCTGGAGACAACGGTTCACTACAGGAAGAAGAATCTGTCTTAAAGATTTGAGTAGACACAGCAGATCTCTTCCCAGAGAGCGATCCGGCAGCTTCTAGAGACAACAGCTCACTACACTTGGCGCCCAACGTGGGGCAAGGACTTTTGCTTATCCTGACAAGAGGAGCTAGACCAGACCTTCGCAATTTGGCGCCCGAACAGGGACAGATACGGTCCTGATTCCAGTGGAAAAGCCTCCCATCCAGATCTCAGTCTCTCTGACCCAGAACCGTGAGTAACGAGGAAACTTTGTTAAAGATTAAGTCAGTGTGCTAATAGATAAATAAGGAACTTGTTAAGGACTAAACCAGGAATCTCTTATAGCTGAAATGGGGCAAACACCTTCTGTTCAAGGAAAATGTTTAGAGAGCATCATCAAGGTTATGAAAAGCCAAGGATTGATTATAATTTTAGAGGAGATTACTGAACTTTTAAGAACTGTGAAGGTTATATGTCCTTCTTTTTCTCTGGAAGAAGAATTGGATCCAGATGAATGGGAATTAGTAGGAAAGCAATTAGGTGAACACTACAATTCCAGGCCAAACTCAATTTCCAAAGATACAATTCATATATACAATGTAATCCAATTGGCTTTAAACAATGTTATTCTAAAGGAAGAGATGAAGGAGCAAAATGGGGAAGTGTCAACTAAACTAGGTGAAAAGGATGAATCAGATAACAATGAAGTTAAGTACAATTCTGAGCAACAGGAGCACCTCCCATCTCCTCCCTCAATTAACCCTTCATGGGTGGAGCAAGAAGGAGGAGAGGAAGAGGCAGAAACACAAACAGAATTGCCTGTGAAGCAACCTAAGCCTATGACAAGATTAGAAAAAGCATTGGTTAAAGCTAAGAGAGAAGGACAGGATATAAGTGATTTTATACATGCATATCCTGTGATTGAAAATATTGATTCTGTAGGTCATAAAATGAGAAGATATGCACCTTTAGATTTGAATAAAATTAAGGATTTGAAAAAAGGTTGTACCCTTTATGGGACTACATCAGCTTATGTCAAAATGTTACTAGATGGTTTGTCTTATGAAGTCCTAACCCCGAATGATTGGAAATCCATAGCAAGGACATGTCTGGAACCTGGAGAAAATTTATTATGGCTTGCAGAATTTCATGAATTATGTAAAATTCAAGTCAGATGCAATTTGGAAATAGGAGTTAACACACAATTCACTTTTGAGCACTTAGCTGGTGAAGGTCAATATGGAGAGAATTCGGAACAGATTAATTATACCATGACAATATATGAACAAATTGCTAAGGCTGCAATAAAAGCTTGGGGTGTCCTTCCTGGACAGAAAGATCGTGGAGAGGCTTTCACTAAAATACAGCAAGGTCCCAATGAACCTTTTGCAGATTTTGTGGGACGTTTGCAAACTGCTGTCAAAAGAACTATTGGAAAAAATTCAGCTACAGAAATAATGACCAGACATCTGGCTAAGGAAAATGCCAATGAGATTTGCAAAAGAATTATATGGGGATTAGACAAAGATGCTCCTTTAGAGGAGATCATAAGACGCTGTGCTACAGTGGGAACAAATGCTTTTTACACCCGGACAATGATGAATGTGGAAAGACAGGGTCCCTCCTGGCAAGGGACTTCTAGAGAAACTCGGCGATGTTTTCAATGTGGAAAAATTGGACATCTAAGAGCTCAGTGTAGGTATGGAGATACAGTGAGGAAACAGGGTGAGAGAAGACCTAAAACCCCATGTCCAAAATGCAACAGAGGACTCCATTGGGCATCAGAGTGTAGAATAATTCAGGGAAATGGACCCCAGGCAAAAAAGACTTGGGGCATGATGGCAGCTGATGTTATACCCAAAGAGTCTTTAGAAGGTCAGGACTCTGATTTGATCAACCAGCAGAAAAGCAATCACATGGCAGAACGGGATTACCTGATAAGTGAGTCAAAAGGCAATCAGATTGCAAAAATGGATTACACTTGGGGAGAATACAGGCCTTTTAAACCAACAGGGCTGTATCCAGTGCGAACAATTTCAATGTAATTGCCAGATGATGAGAAGAGATTTAGAAAGTGGTGAATGGAAGGGACCAGATAGGTTAACTGCCTGGGGGAGAGGGTTTGCTTGTATTTCTTCAGCAGGAGAAGGAATCAGATGGGTGCCAACAAGTCATATTCGCCTTGTCCATCAGAGAGAGAGACAGAAAAAGAGAAAGACCTCAAAATAAAGGAAAAGATCTAAGAAACATCTGACACTGAAAGAGCATGGATAATAAGAAGACTGTTAAAGAACTTTAAAATCAGCAGGAATCATTGGACTTCCTCACACAAGATGAGACTAATGGACAATGGACTTATGGACATTTATAAATTTTCAATTTATGATTATGTTATATACTTCTAGCATGTGTTACGTTACTATGTTACTATGTGCTTATGTAATTTATGTAATTATCTGTAATACTTCCCATATTGATGGATTTATGTTTCAAGGTCATGACTGTCCTATGTTCTAAATCAAAAGAAAGGGGGAGATGTTAGGATTACTAAGTGAGAACTGAGGTTTTCTGGACAATTACAAGGTGAGAACTCAGGTTGACTTGATAGAGGGGGAAAGCTCATTGGCTGGGGTGGTTCTTCCCAGAAGCCCTTGCATTATCCCACGCCCATTCTCTGGGAGGATAAAAAGAGACAGCACTGGGCGCAAAGGGCAGATCGGCCTGGAGAAGGATAAGAGCTGGAGGAGATTCAGAGCCAGGATTCAAGAAAGAGGACTCTGAATTGCATCAGGCTTGACGGGGCTCTCTGCAGGAAGGGAAGTCACTTCTTTGGACAAGAGTTAACAGCAACTGCCTGGAGACAACGGTTCACTACAGGAAGAAGAATCTGTCTTAAAGATTTGAGTAGACACAGCAGATCTCTTCCCAGAGAGCGATCCGGCAGCTTCTAGAGACAACAGCTCACTACAGGCTCCCTCGATGCCCACGTGCCAGCCCTTCCTAATCAACCTCCCCCCACCTCATACCTATCTCCCCCACACTCCACTGTGGCTGTTTTTCATGGCTTTTAGGGAAAAGAGAGAACCATCTCGGTCCCATTCCTTGGTTATTTGGAACGTGATGAGGTCATTGGTAATGTTAACAAGATCTTCCAGGAAGCCACCCAGAACAACGCCCAGCCCCTCAAAGATTTCCAAATGTCCCTCCTCACCTTGGCAACTGCATCACTTCAGACTGCCTCTTTGCGTCCAAAGGGGGTCTCTGTGCTCTGGCCAATACTTCCTGGTGTGTTTGCATCCACACCCTCCATCCAACTGAGCGATGGGCTGACCCGTCCCCAGGAAGGTCAGGTGGACGCTTGACCTTCATCAGCAGCTACATTGACAGGTCTTGGGGACAAGCTCCTGGGGAATCTACTGTCCTCTCTAGTGACCCTTTCCTAATTATTATTCTGCTTTTGATTTAGTCCTTGCCTTTTAATAAGATTTGTGTCTTCCAGACAAGTCTTAATTGGATTTCAGAGGGACCTACAGGACAGACATCTATTAGCACCACAGCCTCTGGAAGGGTCCTCCCACCTGTGGATGCTGCTCCTCCCACCTGTGGAGGCTGCTCCTCCCACCTGTGCATGCTGCTCCTCCCACCTGTGCATGCTGCTCCTACCCCCTGTGGATACTGCTCCTCCCACCTGTGCATGCTGCTCCTCCCACCTGTGGAGGCTGCTCCTCCCACCTGTGGAGGCTGCTCCTCCCACCTGTGGAGGCTGCTCCTCCCACCTGTGGAGGCTGCTCCCCACCTGTGGAGGCTGCTGGGCTGCAATTCACACCCACCTCCACCCACTCATGAGGAAGCCTTTAAGCAGAAGCCGTTCTATGCCCTTGCCAGCTGGGAACAGTTATGGAAACTGAGACGTTCATTCGGGGCCCCACAGGAGTCTGGGTCCCAGGGCTTTGAGGGGAATGATTCGGTCTTAGCTGCTGCTGCAGCCCCAGTAATTCTCCCCCTTTCTCTCAGAGACTTCCTAAAAGGACCCTTTGCTTTTCCCATGTAGAGGGGGCTGCCCCTGCTCAGGAACAAGAGGGTTTGAATTCTCCCCAGGGCCCTTTCTCAAGCATACCTGACCTCAGGGTGTAACAGCAGGGCACAATCTACTGAGAGCCTCCGATTTGCTGCCAGATTCTCCATCTGTGCTTCCTTTTCCTTCCCTAAATTAAGCTCACATCTCAACTGATGCTGAGTGAAATGAGCAGAACCAGGAGATCACTGTACACTTCAACAACAATACTGTAATGAGGATGGATTCTGATGGAAGCGGATATCTTCAACATAAAGAAGATCCAAGTCACTTCCAGTTGATCAATGATGGACAGAAATAACTACGCCCAGAGATGGAACACTGGGAAGTGAATGTAAATTGTTAGCACTACTGTCTATCTACCCAGGTTACTTATACCTTCGGAATCTAATGCTTAATGTGCAACAAGAAAGTGGTATTTACACACATATATTGTATCTAGGTTTTATTGTAACACATGTAAAATGTTTGGGATTGGCTGTCATCGGAGGGAGGGAATGAAGGGAGGGGGGGATAATTTGGAAAAATGAATACATGGGATAATATTATATAAAAAAATTACTCACGCATATATACTGTGAAAAAAAAATTCTAAATAAAATAAAATTTAAAAAAAAAAAAAGAATTTGATTTGAGCCATGAATTTAAAAGGGAATTGTGAGAGAACTTGGCTTAGTGTTTGCTATACTGTGCCACGTCGGTAATAATTTATTGAATTCTCCTGCTGATCATTTGAGCCTTGAGAAATACAGGAATCAACAAAGGGAAATGCACAATTTCCTTTGAGTTGGAGCATTTTCCCTGGCTGTACCTGATGTGGGTTGTGGTCCCTTTAAGATCCCTTTCTGATTCCCAATCCCTCCCAGCTGGAGAAGCTAGGACCTTTGATTCACAAATCCTGGTGGAAAGCACCCTTTTGAATTCCACTGGGAGATATCTGGCTCTCCCAGCCCCCATGGGATCTGAGCCAAGTTGGGCTGTCCCAGGCCCCATTCTAATGAGCTGTTCAGGTTTCCCAACTGTTACACCCCTATGGACTACTCTAACCTGGTAGCTTCCCTTAGAGCTACTCTTAATGCCTGTCCGTCGATGGCACAGCTAGGCCGCATTTACCCCTCTTCAGGCACCAACCAGATCCCATAGAGACAGACCACCAAGAGGTAGGGGTGAAGCAAAAGAGAACTTTATTCTGAGATAGCACATATTTGTTCCCCACTGATGATATGGGGGAACGGGGAGGTCCTGTAGGAACCTGGCATAATGGGATTGGCTCAAGAAGAAGGAGGGAGGCATGCTAGGCTTTGAGAGCACTAAGGAGGGAGGCGTGGTACCTGGAGTCAGACACCACCTCTTGGGACTGTGCCCCACCTCCACATAGGACTCTCCTGCTCCTCAGAACCTCTCATCCCTCAGGTCCTCCCCCATGCCTTGAACTGCATTCCTTATTTCTAGAGGATTTTAAACCCTTACATCTCCCCCTTTTTTATTAATAAGACCAAATGTTCTCATGTTGACAAATCAGAAGCTCTTCCATAAGCACCTCTAAAGAATTGTTTTAAGAATACATGTAAAGCATCCTAGCAAAGTAGGCAAAAGCAAAAGAAGCAACAATACAAAAATGGCTCCATAGAGCCCATGGGATACAATAGAAGGGGATGGGAAGGGAAGTGTGTTGCGTCCAATCACTAAGTTGGTCTGGCAAGGGTAGTCATCTCTCTGTTATGGTGCTGTTTTGGGGGTCTCCTGGGTCATCTCCTTCTCTTCTTTAGCCCCTGTTTTAATAGGGGTTAACTCTCCTTGTTCTTTTTTCTGGAATCCAGCGGCATTCCCCATCAGAATCTGCAATCAAAAATATCCCGGCGCTCTCCAAAGTAATAAGGATGGACCTTGGAACGTCCTTCCTCGTCCTTCCAAAAGACCTTTTGAATATTCAATAGCGCTTGAAGTGCAGCTTTCATGGAGCTTAGTTTTCTGTCCTGTCTATAAGATTGTGCCAAATGTATCAATCCTGGAGAGAGGCCGATGTCCCTATCCAGGCACAAAAAATTGTAAGTATATAAAGTCTTATCCATATCCACCTGTGTGGGCCACCGAGGGGTTCTGTCTACTTACTCCCCCTTTCTCTTTAACAAGGGTGGCCTTCAGAATATGATGGGCCTGTTCCACCAGGCCTGACCCTGTGGATTATAGGAAATCCCTGTAACATGCTTAATGGTGAATGTGGTGAGAAAGGTGGCCATCTACTTAGAGGTGGCCCATTGTTGGTCTTTATGGTATTAGGAACTCCATGAGAGGAGAAACAACTATCCATATGTTTAATCACTGAAGGAGTATTCTCATAGGAGGCCACTGTGGCCCAAAGGAATCTAGAATAAGTGTCAATACAGACGTGGATGGCCACACAGTCTACATGTGTCACATCCATTTGCCACAAATCATTGGGGAATAAACTCCTGGGATTAACTCCTTTATTAGGTGGAGGAGGGAGAAACTGAACACACTGCTTCCCTGTCTGTTGGGCTTGTTCCCAGGTGAGGCCATAAAGGCTATGTAGAGAATTAGAGGGTAAGTGGAGAAAATTATGGGCACATTCAGGATGTGTGGTGACCGTGAGAAGGAAACATTGTAAAGCATGGTCCAACACCTCATTTTCAACAAATATGTCTCCTGCACAGCATTGGTGAGAATATACATGCAGGATGTAAATGGGATGTTTCCTAGTCTAAAATCAGCTGCAATTCAACAAGGAGATTAGCAATTGAAGGATTCTGAGACTGTAGGACTGTATCTTCAATGCCTCTGAGCACTTGGATAGCATATAAGCTGTCTGATATGATATTAAGGGGCTCTGAATATCTTTTACACCCTTTTAAGATGTCACCTAAAGGCTGCATCAAAGCAATAGGAATAAGGACATGAGCCCTTATCCATTGAATTTGTCCAAGTAGTTTCTGAAATAGGTTCAGAGTATTCACCTTGTCTAATTGTAAGTTAGGTATCTGATTAATAACTGCAGAAGTCTCCATGCGGAGTCCCAAGTAAATGATGGGATACTTATGTGGGATCTTTTCTGGGACTATCACCAGTCCATGTGAAGCAAGAATGCTCATGGTCTCTTTAAACAGGACAGACAGATCTTTCCCACTGCTAGTTGATAACAGTATATCATTCATATAATGCAATATCATGGCATGAAGCCACGCCTTCCAAATTGGCTCTAGCACTTGCACTATGTACACCTGACACGAAGTGGGGCTACAACAAATCCCTTGGGGGAGAATTTTCCATTGGTAGTGCAAATCAGGTTTTACATTGTTTATTGAGGCAATGGTAAAAGCAAATCTTTTCTTATTCTCTGGGTCCAGAGGGATGGAGAAGAAACTGTCTTATATGTCTATTACTGTAACTGGCCAGCCAGTGGGTACTAGATTAGGAGATGGCATGCCAGTCTTTAGGGCTCCCTTAGGTTCACTAGTAGCATTAATGGCCCTAAGGTCCACTAGCATTATGAATTTTCCAGATTTTCTCTTTTTAATAAATACCAGACAATTCCATGGGCTGGACATTGATCCTATATGTCCAGCCTCCCACTGTTGTTTTATAATTTCACATAAGTTTCAGGTTTTATAAACTGAGAAAGGCCATTGAGGTACCCAAGCCAGGGTGTTAGATTTCCATATTAATGGTGTGGGCGTGATATGAAACAACACCAAACATCCAATGACCCCAATTAAAAATCCTGTGGAGGTGATCTATAGATTGACGCTTCACAAGCTTTCATTATGTCACTGCCCCATAGATTGTATCTGAAACTTGCAACCACCAAGGGTTGAAATATCCCCTGTTTGTCTGCAAACTACCAGGTCTTCTGCTGCAATCTCTTTAGATATAGCAGCTGCAAGGGCATCCATTTGAAAGGCACTGGAGCCAACATTCTCCCATCTCTTTATCATCTCTTCCAGGCCAGCCTCCCTTTCTATAGTAGGCATGGCCCTCTGGCAGTTAGTATTAGCCTTCTTCATTGCCAATTTCTGCATAAGAAGGCTGGAGGCTTCTCCTCTGTCCACTGAACTCTCAATAGCCACCTGTAGGTGTGCCACAAAATCAGGAAAAGTTTCATCTGGGCCCTGTTTAATCCTAGTCATTGAGGGCTTCTGCTTTCCAGAAGCTTGAATTTTGCTAAATGCTCTTTGGGCACATTGAGACAGAGCTGCATATACTCCTGCATCATATTGCATTTGATCTTCATTTCTTTTACATTTTCCAGCATTCTGTATTATTTGTCCTGAACTTGTCTGGGAATCTGCAAAGTCTTCACAAGCAGGAGCAGAGTGAGCAGATGGGAGACGTATCTCCTCAGGGAGGGTGGGGGACAAGGGGGAAGGCCATGCCTTGGGGATGGAGGTGACCTTCACTCTGTTTGCTTTCTCCTCCATTGTCTTATCACCATCCTTTACTTCAAGGTCATATGTCTCTCTGTTTACTTTCTCATTCCTCATCTTTTCCCTGCCCCCTCCTGTTCCTTCATATCCACTTCCTGCTTCTTCCTTAATACCTCTTTCTTCTTTCACGTCACATCCACCTCTTTCACCTTCCTGTTTATTTCCTGTTCTTTCCCATAGCTAAGTTCCCCTGGCTCCATTTTCTGGGCAGGGCGGCTCTGGGTGAGTGCAATTTTCTACCCTCATTTGTTTTATGACTCTCAGTTTGCACTTCATTATCTACTTTTAATGGATTGTGGCTTGCACCTCTTAAAGTGCCCCCAATCACTTGATGCCATTCCAGGATGGCTCCCGGAGTTTCCTTATCATAGGAAGCCATCTGACTGCCTACTACCTCCCACTTTTTAAAATCCATTTCCATTTCTACTTGCTTTCCTATTCTAGAAACTTCTTTCCCTGGTACCTTCTGTTCTGGGACCCTCATAATAACCTGTCCCATTTTCCCAACTTTCTATTCACTTTAGAGCACAGTTCTGTCTCTCTTCCCACCTGTAGGCCTGCTACAAGGTGAGGTCCTAGCCAAAATTTTCCCACATTGGGCGCTACTTGTTACACTGTTATGGACTGCTCTAACCTGGTAGTTCCCCTTAGAGCTACTCTTAATGCCTGTCTATCGATGGCACGGCTAGGCCACACTTACCCGTCTTCAGGCACCAACCGGGATCCCATAGAGACAGACCACCAGGAGGTAGTGGTGAAGTGAAGGAGAACTTTATTCATAGATAGGACATATTAATACCTCACTGATGATATGAGGGAAGGGGGAAGTCCAGTAGAAACCTGGCATAATGGGATTGGCCCAAGAAGAAGGAGGGAGGTGTGCTAGGCTTTGAGAGCACTAAGGAGGGAGCATCTGTACATAGAATGATTCTCCACAGTTGTTTGCATGTTATTTTCCCCACAACTAAAGTCTTTTAGCACAGAGACAGCCTTTTGCCTTTCTTTCTATTTCCAGCATGTACTTAGCTCAGTGCCTGACACTTGGTCCCAGAATTTTATTGACCTGATTTTCACTACTAGGTTTAGGAGGAAATTGATGAAGTCACTTGGTAGAGGGAACTGAGGCAGAAAGGCGGGGTGGTTCCCTCTTGTCCAGGCTCTGGAAGGTTTCTGTTACATAGAATACAGTGCAGAGTAGGCACACAGAAATAGGGGGCAAATACACATGAGTGCCTGGGTGGCCCTTTGTCCCTCCCGACCGTTCTAATTGCTTGTCTCTTCAAGCCTGGACAAAAAAGGTTGAGAGCCGCCCTTCCCCCACACCAACCTGTCCTTCTGCTCTGGGCTGTCAGGAATCCAAGTCCCATTCAAGTGCAATTCCAGCAGTTTGCAGATGCTGCTGAGCTATTGTGATCTTCCCTTCAGTGGAGCCTGGGACCCCCCTTTCTTGACCTCCCCCTTTTGCAATGTGTTCTCCCCCTCCTGGGGGCTCTCTCATTTAAAGATGGAAAGAATAGAGTTGTTTTTGATTTGGGTTAAGATTCCTTTCTAATTCCCAGCCTCCATGAATCCCAATGGGAGATATCCAGGAATTCCCAGCCAGCACTGGATCTGAGCTAATGTGGGCTGTTCCAGCCCCCACTCTAATGATCTGCTCAGGTTTCTCCAACCCCACCCCCAGCATAAAGAGCTCCTTATCTTAAAACCCATTGATTTCTATTCAAATTCTAACCCTGGCTGAAACCAGCCAGGAGCCAATCTGAGACTCCACCCATAGGCCCCTTCACCAAAAGCCCTCCATTATACAAGAGGGAAACTGGAGTCCCCTCTTTGCAAGAGCCCCAAACATAGCATATGCCAGCTATGCCAAGGGTTCCTGTCCACCCAGTGCCAGCCCTGGCGCTGGCGTCTTTCTACCTTTAACCTGACTTCCAAACCCCAAAATAAATCTCTTTTATTAATCTAGGTTTTCGGGTCTGTAAATTCCTTTACAGGGGAGTCTTGCTGCACTAGTAAACCTCATTTAACTCCATATGCTTGTGCCGAATCCAAAGGGGTTGCCGGGAAGCTCTATTTGACTCCCTGTACCCCCACCCTGCCACTAGACCTCAATTAACCCTAATTACAATTTGTTACCCCTTATCTAATTCTCATCATTTTCATGTTCACTAATTATGAGGGATCTGGAGCTTTTTTCATAGGACTATCAATAGCATGGATTCATTGCTTTGAATTCTTCCTGTTGCTAAACTTTGACTTATTGGAAAAATGGATCTTAATGAATTTGATTTTAGTTTTTTTTCTAGTTCTATAAAATAAATCTTTAATAGTTTAATTGTTGTGACCCTGGACAAGTAAATTACAGTAGATAGAATTGTCATTTCACTTGACGAAGACCACTGACAAACAATTAAGCATTTTCCTGTGCTTTAGATCTCTCTTCTTTTGTATAAAGGGTGTTTTCTCATTGTTTTAAGGCAGTCACTGGGTTGGACTTGTCAGGGAACCTTCCAAATATTTTTTATTATTTGCAGGTTTTTTGTTTTTGTTTTTTTTAATAAAACTTCTGTTTCTTTCTCTTCCTGCTGGGTCTTGTTGGTAGAACACAGAAAGTCTGATGATTTACATGGGTTTATTTTATGCACTGCAACCCTATTAAAGTTGTCAATCCCCCCCAGAGTTTTGATACTCTGGAGTGCTATAAGAAAATCATAGGATGATCTATGAATAGGGATAGTTAATCTCCCCCTTGCCTACTGTTTTCTTACAATTTCCCTTTCTTAGGTGCTCCAATTCACTATTGATCAGAGAAATGTAAATTAAGACAACCCTGAGATACTACTACATGCCTCTCAGACTGGCTAAGATGACAGGAAAAGATAATGACGAGTGTTGGAGGGGATTTGGGAAAACTGGGACACTGATGCATTGTTGGTCGATTAGTGAACTGATCTAACTATGCTGGAAATCAATTTGAAATTCTGCTTAAAGGACTATAAAACTGGACATACACCTTTGATCCAGCAGTATTTCCACTGGGCTTATATCCCAAAGAGAGCTTAAAGGAAAGAAAGGGACCCACATGTGCAAAAATGTTTGTGGCAGCCCTTTTGGAAACTGAATGTAGGCCCATCAGTTGGAGAATGGCTGAATAAACTATGGTATATGAATGTAATGAAATATTATTGTTCTGTAAGAAATCAACAGCAGGATGATTTCAGAGAGGCTGGGAGAGACTTACATGGACTGATGCTGAGTGAAATGAGCAGAACCAGGAGACCATTATACCCTTCAACAACAATACTGTATGAGGATGGAAGTGGATATCTTTGACAAAGACAAGATCTAGTTCAGTTTCAATTGATCAATGATGGACAGAATCAGCCACACCCACAGAAGGAACACTGGGAAATGAAGGTGGACTACTGTTAGGATTACTAGGTGAGAACTCAGGTTGACTTGACAGTTCTCTGGCTCAGACCTTTGGTTTGGGCCTTTAAAGGGAGCTTACACCTTAGGAATTCTAAGAGGAGCAAGCTCATTGGTTGAAGTGGTTCTTCCCAGAAGCCCTTGCATTATACCACGCCCATTCTCTGGGAGGATAAAAGAGGACAGCACTCCAGAGAGAGGAGAAGTCTCTGCTCTACATCAGGCTTGACAGGGCTCTCTGCAGGAAAGGAAATCACTTCTCTGGACAAGAGTTAACGGCAATTGTCTGGAGATGGAAGTCCAGGCTGAAGAGTTCCCATAGTTTCCATCTGTTCATTTACTCTTCTTAGATCAGTTAACATCCTCCATTTTCCAGATTTCTTTTTCACCACAAATGACTACTTGCATTACTTCCCAGGTTATTTTTACCTGCAACAAGGGAACTGTAGAGTTCTGCATAGATATAATGTATCTGGCATATATTACAACATATTTAACATGTATAAGGCTGCCTGCCATGTAGGGGAGGGGGTGGAGGGAGGGAAAGGAAAAGTCAGAACAGAAGCCAGTGCAAGGGACAGTGTTGTAAAAAATTACCCAGGCATATGTTCCGTCAATAAAAAGGTATAATAAAAAGACTACTCTGCCATTTGGTGCATATTAGTTTAGTATGGCCACTACATTGTTTTTTTATGATAGTTTTAAGCAAAAATGTAGTTTACTTGTTATCTCTTTGCAGTAGATCTCTTTTTGCTTTTGTTTTATCTGAGATCCTGATTGCTACTGGTTTATGTCTTGCTCTTCCTTGGTCCCACTGGACTTTTTACCCAATTTTTAATTGCTCATTTCCCCAGCTTATTCGTTTGACTTTATATTTATATTAAAGCTGGTCTGTGTTTCCAACATGGGAGCACTTTGGGAAATGCAGTCTCCAACACATCAGCCATTCTGACACTGCTCTTCTCCGAGCTAGTTCTGCATGCCCATGGTTGCAGGGGATTGATTGAGGAAGACATGTGGTCCCTGCTTTACTGCTCTGGGCTGCTGGCTGTTCCCAGGAAGAAGCCCTGGTCTCTGAGACTGCAGATAGTGCAGCTGCTCAGGGTCCCCGCTACCTCACCAGAGGCAGTTCTGGTCCTGAGGGTCCCTGAACCCTTGTGACCAAAAGTGGTCCTTGATTACTTAATTAACTTGGAAGACATGTCAGTGCCGCCATCATTTGCATTTTGATATTTTGTTGGAGATTTTTATTCATTTTTATTGACTGAGTATTCTAGAGCTGACTGGTGGTTTGGGAAGGAAATGGATGAAGTCACCTGGCAGAGAAGTCTGAGCCGCAAAGAGGCTTCCTCCTGTCCAGGCTCTGGGAGGTTTGTGTTACACAGAATTCAGTGCCCAGGATGCACAAAGAGGAGGACAGATGCGCATGCGCACCTGGGTGGCCCTCTGTCCCTTCCCACCGGTTCTGATCTCCTGTCTCCTCAGGCCTGGACAAAAGAGCCGATGCCGCCCTTCCCCCAGACCCCCTGCCCTGTCCCCCTCCTTCCCCCCCCCGTTCTGCTTCTGCTCTGGGGGCTCTCAGGAATCCAAGTCCCGTCCAAGGCCTGGGCTTCGCAGCTGCTGCCGAGCTTTTGTGCTCTTCCTTTCAGGGGAGCCCGGGCCCCCGCCTTGACCTCCGCCTCCTGTTCTCCCCCAACCGGTTTCCGTAAAAGAGCCGCCCCCCCCTCCCCAAGCCGCGCTCAGCGGCCGTCCCGCTCCCAGCCCCGCAGCCCGGCCCGGGGACCCAGGACCCTGGTCAGCGCCGGGCCCTCGGGGGGGGGAGGGGGGGGGAGAGGCACTGCGGCCCCCCCTAGCGGGGCTGGGTGAGGAGGGCCCAGAGGAATGACAAGGGGGGGGGCTCCCAAGTGCTCCGGGCTAATGTCCCAGCGCCCCCTCCCCTCTCCTGAACCCCGCTCTCTCCCCCCTCCCCCCGATCTGGGAGGAGCCTAGCCCCCCGCAGGTGACGTCACAGGGCCGCCCCTTCCCACCCTCTGTTCAATGCCAGTCTCCTTTGTCTGGAGGTGAGGATGTGCCGGGGCGGCGGGGGGTCTGTGCGCCCCTCACTCAGGCCCTGCCTCTCCGCCTCACAGCGACCCCTCCGTCCCCCGTCTTACCCTCGTCCTCCGGACGGACCGAGCCGAGGGTCCTGAGCGCCTAAGCCGCAGTGAGTGAGGGGGCCCCCTCCCTGCTCCCGCCGCAGCCCCTCCCTTTGTCCTCTCCCATCCCAGCCCTTCCCTGAAGCCCCCTCCTCCGCGCCCGGCTTTCCTTCCTGCCCGGTAGGTGTGGGGGAGGGCGGCTACAAGGCCCGGGAGCATCCGCACCTTTGTCTGGGGGGGGGGGGGGGGCGTGAATGTGGCTGAGATCCTGGGCGTGGCCGCGTCTGTGTCCCTGAGGGGAGGTGGGGGGGGCGGGAGCGGGCGCGCGTGTGCCTGCACCTGCCGGGTGCCTCGGGCCGGCTCCGGGCTCAGTCTGGGAGGCTGCGGGTGGGGGGAGGGGGGGCGGCGGAGGCCGGCCGCGAGCCCCCTCTGGGGACCCTCCCTCTCCCCGGTCTCCGATGGGCGCTTCCACCTCTTGTTCCCAGTCCCTGCAGGCCCAGGCCTGGCCGGAGGCTCGGAACTCGGACAACCCGGGGGATCGGGGCTTTCCGCTCCATCGTTTTGTCCTGTCTGACCTCGGGGATCAAAGGGCACGGAAAGGTTTGCGGCCACAGGCAGAGCTTAACGTGCTAAAATCCAAGCTAAAATACGGAGTCCTCAGAAAAAGAGGGAGGGGTGATGTTATTCCTCAGGATCTCTCCCTTTATAGAATATTCGCCTTTAACATCTTTTCTCTTAAAAGGGCTTCTCTCTCAGTTTGGCATAAAGACGCTTGACATTTCGGGAAGAATTTCCCGTTCTTGGGATGCGGTCCCAGCACAGCCTCATCTCCAGACCCAGGAGACTTCCCAGAAGGAGGGGGCGGGAAGGGGCGGTCCTATGACGTCACCGCGGTGGGGCCGGTCTCCTCCCAGAGCACCAGGGAAAGGGAGGAGAAAGTGGGAGCGCTCTTCCCCTCCCCCGCCCCGTATTTTCTCTTTTGTAGGGGGCCTTTTACTTCCAGGCCGCATTCATTGTTTTGTGCTGGGTCCGACTGGCTTGTGATGAGAGGGAGGTTTCCGTGGCGCTTGCCGTGGAACAAAGAGGTCCCTCAGCCTTTCCATTTAAACGATTTATCGGCTGAAAGAAGGGAATTGCTTCAATGCGGCCTTGTCCTGGGTGAGGGCTTTGGGAGCATCTTGTCAGAAGCCTGTGAGAGCCTGGGTTTCTTCCTCTGAACATATTCTCTCCTTCCCCTTTGACCTGGGGGAGAAGGATTCTTGATCCTGCAAGTGGGAATGCGTTTCTTCTCCATCTTGCATATGCAGCCCCCCCCAGAGATTTTTGCTACAAACGTCCTTTTCCTCAGGTAAGTGTTTTGCTTCCTCTTTTCTCTGCATTAGGACTTTGGGCAACTTTATAGAAGCAGAATGAACCTGTCAGTGTCTGTGATTTTCTCTGTTCCTTGTTCTCTCGTAATCTCTTTCCCGATCCATAGAAGTGAACAGGAACTTCCTCTTTGCTCCTCTAATTTGCGGTAGATTCCCCTTTTACATAGGATTCATATACCCGTTTGTAATTTAAGGTGTCAGTTGGCGTGAGGTGTTCAGGAGGTATCACATTTCTGGCAAACTGCTTTTTCCTTATCCCGTTATTAAAAATGCAATAGTGTGTCCTCCTCGGTCCCACCACCTGTTCGCTTTGCATTTCTTATACACTGTTATTTTATTTTATTTACTGATGTAGGTTGCACACATGATCTTACCCAAAGATCAGTGTGGCCGTCTTCAAGAAATTCCTATTATTTCCTGGGTGCCTAGGAATTCTACAGGGCATGAGGTCAGAGGGAGTCATCTTCCTGAGGTGAAATCTGGTCTTAGCTACTTGCTAACTGTGGTACCCTCAGCAAGTCACTTAACCCTGTTACCTCACTTGCTCCTTTGGCAAATGAACTGCAGAAGGAAATGGCAAACCCTTCCAATAGCTTTGCCAAGCAACCGACAACTGCATCAAGGAAAAGCAGACAAGACCAACATTTGGATTCAAAGTCTCTGATTTTTAGTAAAGTTTGAGATCTGTCCCTGATAAGCACTAATCCTAAACCCTTCCTTTCCTCCTTCCCTCCATTCATTATGTCCTGCAGATACTGAGCTCTTTCACAAAAATAGTTATTGATGTTTAGTGTTTCCCTCATCACCAGGGTATCCCATGGATTCGGCCCTCTCCCCATGAGGGCCATGCCAGGTAACAAATCCCATTTTTTGTTTTAGGGAGGAGAAGAAAAGTGAGCTCAGCTGTTTCACACATTTGGGAAAAGGTATGCACGTGTGCAACACCTGTGGATCTCTCACCTCCAGAAAGAGGACAGGTGATGGTGTCTTCTCATGTATCCTTTTCAGTCTTTTGCATTTTCTTACAGGTCATTGCCAGTTTTGCTTTGTCATTCTTTCCATTTAAATTTATTTTGATTACAGGTATGTATGTGTGTGTGTATTTATTTTTTTTTAATTTTTGTTTTCTTGGCTTTGCCTAGGTCACTTTGCATCATTTCACACAGATGTTTCCCGCTTCTCTGTATTCAACACACTCCATTCCTTATAACAATATAGTAATGTCCCACAACATTCGTTTCCGTGCCTTCTCTGGCCATTCCCACTTGAGAGAGTCTACTTTGTTCCAGGTCACAGATGTCACCAAAAGTGCTGTTATAAGTTTTTTGCAGTATATGGGAACTGTTTAATTGGTGCCTTCTCGTTATGTAATGGATTATTTGTTTTAACGTCTTTGAATATTTTTGTTACTTTTTGCATGATTCCAAAATTACATCCCAGAATGGATGCTCTCCTCATTTGCTTACGGGATCTGCCTTTATGTCTAAATCACGTACCCATTTTGGTCTTACCTTGTTGTTTACATTGTGTTTTCATGCTTCTTTCTGGAAGAGGACCAATGGCATCTAGAAGCTCATGACTTGCAAGTGAATTGCATTTAGGGGAGGCAGAGCTGGGCAAGATCCCCAGCCTCACTCCAGAGTCAGCTGCAGAGGCAAGACCTAGGTCAGGCAGACTGGCCATGGCCCCGTAGGCAGGGGGAGACCTTAGGCTGTTTAAGCTAGGGCCTTTCCCATGTCTCACTTGGGACGAGGCAACAGTAATTTAGTGATTTAAGGCTATGTAAGAATTGAGGCAAAAGATGCTCTACTTTGCATACTCAATGATAATAATAATAAAAATAATAATGTGGGGAGGGAAGAACCTCAGTGTTTTGGCCAGAAGAAACAGCTGTGATTTACACTCTGTCTGAGCCATCAAAACCCACACAATGACCAAGTGAGGCTTAAGCTAGCATCTTCTATTGGACACTCAGTGAAAGCCAGAGTGACTTGGGTTCAAGGATTTGTCAAGTAGCTCCTGCTGAATCCCAATGGGCTTTATCAAAGTCTCGTTTTTCTAAGCTCTGTGTCAAGAAATCATCAATGAACTAGAGGGAACAGAAGAGTTCAATATCGCAGTTTGTTTTGAAAATATAAAATAAATAAGTGGCCAGGAGAGCAAAATATCCAGCCGCCAGACTCAAAGACATGCTGTGAGGTCGATGGGACCAAATTTCTATTCCCTTGGACAAACAAGTGGCACATGATGTAAAGGATTGAACTGTACCTAGTTTCTGCTATACTGTTTTTCAGTTTTCCCCAGAAGTTTTTGTACATAGCAAATTATTTTCCAAAAAGATGGGATTTCTGTATTTCTCAAACAGTAGAGTATTATGGACATTTAATACTGTGTCTTCTATACCTAAATCATTCCCCTAAAACACTACTCCATTTTTTTCTTTTTTTATATATTTATTCATTTATTTAAACAAATTAAACATAGAAAAAGAAAGATAAAAAATGGAAAAGCATTGTCATAGGCACAAAACAATGTGAGAGCATTTAAAATATGAAATAATAGATTTCTAGTTCAAAAAATCATATGTAATTAATAGTACACATTTATTCAGAACTGACCATCTATGGTTTGCTTCTTCTTAGGTTCACTTTTGTTCTCTGCTGTGCACTTTTTGCATCCCCCAAGATGGCTACTGCTGATATATTTGTACATAAATACACGCATACATGTACATAGATACATAGACACATTTGTATAAGTATACAAATCCATGTACCCAGACATGTATAATCATGCTCATATATACATGTACATTTGTATGCGTCTATGTAAGATTGTACTATGCTTGTTTGTTCTGTTTCTCTGAAACTAGATAACATCATCCCTCATGAGTGCAGATCTTTTTACAATTTTTAAAAATCTATCACTTCGTCATTTCCTACATCATGACAATATTTTGTTTTATTATTTCTTGGTCTCTCATAACTTTACTGACTTCCCTTTGCCAAATTCTAACTGTGAAAGAGTCACTTTCTTCTTGAAAACTCTGGATCTCCTCTTCAATTTGGTTTACTTTCTTTCCATAAGCCTCTGGATTTGGTTGGATTCTTGTTATTTTTTTAGTTTTTCCTCAACCTCTCTCATTTGATTTTTAACGTCTTCTTTGAGTTCTTCTACAAATTATTTCTGGACAGTAGCCATTTACCATAACTCTTTGGGATAAGAAAAGCTTTTCCCCTTCAGTTTTCCCCCCCTCTATTGATAAATCCCAGTGTTTCCTCTTTCTGTAGTTGAATGCTTTCCCCTTTGCCTGATTCCCCACCCCCACCCCCGACGCAATTGGGGTTAAGTGACTCACCCAGGGTCACAGAGCTAGGCAGTGTTAAGTGTCTGAGGCCACATTTGAACTCAGGTCCTCCTGACTTTAGGGCTGGTGCTCTAACCACTGTGTCCCCTGGCTGCCATGTTGCTCTTTTTTTAAATAAGAAATTAATAGTGTCATCCCCTGGATCTGAGAGGGAGATGGTGCTTCGGCCTCTGGATCTTCTTTCAGTTTTCTTCTCTGACTTGGAACTCAAAAACCAAGAACTCCACCCTCCTGTAAGACGGCCAGCAGCTGCCCTGTGCCTCTGCTTCTGCCCTCCCGGGGTGTGGGCTTTTTCCTTCTTTCCTAACAGCACAGCTGGGCCTGGCATTCCTTATCAGCAGATATTCCAGGACTTCCTTATCATTCTCCCTGGCCTCCAATCCCAAGTGCTGTCTCAGGAAGTAAAAGTCCCCTTGATTGGGCCTGAGGCCACCTGGAACCCAGGGCTCCCTGCTTCTTCCAGGGGATGTTTTAAGGGGATACTCCTCCAAAGGGGAGTCTTTCTTCTGGACTTCTCTGGTTGTCCTAGGAAACCCTTATTCTGCTGAAAGTTTTGTGCGTTTGTCACTTGTCTGCATTAGCTCACAGGTTCAACTTTCTTTTCTTTCTGAATGTTCTGACCTACTTCCCACACTCTTCCTCAAGAGTTGTTTTCTTCAATGGATTTTGTTCCTCCTTTGCCGTCTGGCAAATCCTACTTTTTAAGGTTGTTTTCTCCATTGACGTTTGGTACATGTCTGTCCGATTTTTGGTGCTTCTTTTAACAAAATGTTAACTTTTCTTGTGAATCTCTCTCATTTCTCCTGCCCATTTTCCTTCTACTCCTGTTACATATTTTAGAAATGCTTTTGGAGCCCTTTCAGAAGGACTGAGACCAATTCATCCACACACCAATTTGAGGCTTCACATGTAGATGTTCTGGCATCATTATGATCGTCTGATGTTGTGGTTTGATCTTCCCTGACAGCACAGTAGCTCCCTACACTCAGGCGATAATTTTGGTGCAGGTTTCCAGACCGTGTTGTAACACTGAAAGTTGAGCCCTGCTCTTGGGGTATACTGGGCACTGTCCCAAGTTTCTTAAATCGAGAGTAAGGGGCTTGGCCCCTGGCTTGTTGCTTGGAAGCCTGAGGACTGGCAACTTCCCTGCTGTATCTGGGCCTCTAGGCTTCCCAGGTGTGGCCATTAATCAGCTGATTCAAAAATCTCCATGTGGAACATGAGCCATTTCAGAGGGACCTTCCCCAGCTACCCCATGACATAAAAACCCAACATCAAAGATGAAGCACCACAGATGCTCAACATTTGTCAAGTGATTGAATTTTATACCTGTGAATGGAGGTAAAATCTGGTTGCAATGAACATTAAAGGTCAGCCAGGAGTGACTGTGTGTTTCTGTGAGTGTGTGTGTGTGTGTGTGTGTGTGTGTGTGTAAGAGAAAGAGAAAGATACAGAAAGAGAGAGACAGAGAGAGACAGAGAGAGAGAGAGAGAGAGAGAGAGAGAGAGAGAGAGAGAGACAGAGAGACAGAGAGAGACACAGAAAGAGACACAGAGAGAGAGACACAGAGAGAGACAGAGACAGAGAGAGAGAGAGACAGAGAGACAGAGAGAGAGACAGAGAGATTAGACTTGTTGGGGTCAGGGAAGGTGAGTTTAAAGCCTCATAGGTGTTTGGGACCCTGAAAAGATACCTTACAGCTTCATAAGCCAACCTGCTGCTCTGTGTCCACTGGTGAGAATCAGAAACAACTGAGTTCAAATCCCGCCTCCCATACCTACAATTTGTGTGACCCTTGTCAAGTCTTTAAGACTCTCCCCTGTGTTAGTGCCAGATTGGGCTCATTAATCTCAATGCTGAGAGGGTTTTCTGGGTCTCTTCTGTCTATATTTGAGAGGAAACCATCTTGGAAGGACACAGAGCAGCCAAGGAATGGCACAAATTGTAGTCCACCCCCATGGGAAGGCGCTGGACTCCCCAGAAAGAAGCAGCCCTCACCAGCATGGAATGTATAGCTCAGTTTCTCAGGATTACTGGGGCAAATTGTGTTGTAGAAGAAAACCTGCACTCGAGACCACCCCAGACTGTTAAAGGGGAGACGGACAGATCCCCACATATGCGTCGGGCCAGGTAAGCTATTTGCTGGGAGGGGGACACAAAAGGTTAAAAGCCAGAATGACTGGGGATCAAGAGCAAGTGTGACTCGGGGTTCCTTGGAACTGTTCTTCCTCTTTCCATTAAAGGTAGTTTGCATTCTCTGTGCAATTACAGGGCCTGCTCACATTCCCTTGCAGCCACCACACACTAAGACTAGGGACGGTCCTGTCTCAGACAGAACAACTGGCGTTTTTCCTCAGGGCAGGTGGTGAATTCAGAAAGGACTGAGACCCTGCAGAACTTCAGAGCCCTGGCAATGAGCTCTTTCTTTCTCCTTCCCTGGCTGCATGGCATCCTCCTCAACCATGGCTTCCCAGCAGTTTTCTGGGGCTTCCAGAGGGGGGTTCAGGGTTAGAGCACTGGGCGGGGAGTCAGGAAGACCTCTGTTCACAGGCAGCCTCAGGCACTTGGTGAGCATGTGGCCTTGGGCAAGGACAAGGCAGAGCGTCCAAGGCAAGCATTCTTTGCTCTGTCTGCCCCTTCAGTAAGAGTGACTCCCCAGGTGAAGGCGTCCCTGCTCTTAGAGTAGTCTGAGGCGCTAAGAGGTCAGACGGGGTGACCGTGGTCATGCCGCTGACGTGGGTCTAAAGCAAGATTTGAGCCTTCCTGACTTTGAACCTGGCCCTCTATCCTTAGCAATTAAGACACCGTTCAAGCCCCAACCATGACATGAAACCTTTCTTGATTGAAAAGCTGCTGTAAGCCTTGCTCCCAGACTGCCTTGCATTTTGCATTTGTGTTTCTTCTCATGTACATTTACACATTTTCTGTCTTAGCAGAACCCAAGCTTGTCTTGTTAGGGACTGTGTCTGTAACAGTGTTTGCATCTCCAGAGCCTACGACCATGCTGTCCGTGGGCTTGTGGCTCGTCACTTAGCCCGTCTGGCTTTGTATGTGCCGGCCACATTGGAGGAGTCAATCCATGGCTGAGTGAATGAATACATTAATGAGGTGGAGGTTTCAGCTAAGGTACTTATTAGTGATTACAGTGATTCATCATTTCATAGGCCCAGTTTATCCTTTCATTTGTCATAGCTAAACCATGTATTCTGTTACAGTTTAATTTACTATGTGCTATGAGGTATTGGTCTTCTATCAAAATTCTGCCAAACTGCTTTGCACTGAGGCATCGATTTTTTATACCAACTCTACACCGTTCCCTCTTTCTGTAAGTGGACTGTTGGGCAAACCTTTAGTGGAGCAATTTTAGAGTAAAGTGAATTTACCCCCGGACTCGGCTTCAAGGGAGAAAGGGAGACAGGAAGGGAGTCGTGCGTCTGGGAAGGGAGGGGGCCGGGAGATGATCCAAGGACACACGGACCCGGGGACTGAGGAGCAAGAGAAGGACGGGAGCAGCAGGAGGAGCCAGCCACCGCCCCACAAAGGAGAGGACAAGCAACATGTGGACTGAGGAAAGACACATGGCACCTGAGCATGGATGGACAGGAGGCACACAAGCAGGTGCCAGACGTGAGGCTGAGTGGCAGAGCCAGCCAAAGGCTCCCCTTGTAGTGCTGGAGGTCTCAAGCCAAGCCCGGATGCTGAAGCTGCAGAGCTGGAAGGAATGAGGCTGCAGGAAAAGTCCTTTTTGTTCTTCCTCCCCACTTTTTCATTAATACCTTTAGATTCTTCCCCTCATGTAAAAATATGCCATGCGGTTTCCTGTTTCTTACATCACAGTATGCCATGTTTCCCTCCCTCTCCTTCTGCTTCCTGAGAGTCATGCCATGTGACGAGTGGTCTTTTGTGTTTTAGGAATGAAAGAAAATCAACACAACTCTATACTGCAGAGAGGAAAAGACTTGTGGTAGGACTTAGGCTTTCTGGAACAGTCTGGTTATTACAGATTTATTTTCAATGTTATCACATCTAATACTGAGAACACAAAAAACACTTGTGGATGGAGACAGTCTTTCTGAAAACATTATAATTACTACCCTCTCAGGGGAAGCACATCTAATCTCTGAAGATTCTGAGGAAAAGACACTGTGGATTTAATGTCAGAATACTCTGTAGATGAAATGCTGATGGGTGAAGATAAATACTATTAGAATCGTTCAATTACAATCCTCTCGGAGATACGCACCTACTCTACTCTCAGAACTCAGAGGCAAAGACAATGGAGGTAGAAGACACTCTCTCTGGCAACATTCTGGTGTAAGAGAGAGACTGGGAAGGACTTCTGGACAAAGAAACCAACCTTTGAGAGAAACAAAGGTGGGCTCTATGGTCCGTCCAGCACGGTCTGAGACCTCACCTTGTTTCCCTTGATAAAGGTCGGTTCCTTTGCCCAGAGGCTTTCCAGTTTCTGTCTTACACCGCTTACTTCGGGATTGCTCTCTATGGAAACACATCTAGACGGACATCACTCAGCGGACAACATCTTTGTGGCAGAAGACACTCGTTCTGGGAACACTCCACTCACTACGGGCTTCCTCTCTGGGGAAGCACGGCAAGAGAAAAATTGGACATTGAATGCAATAGAGGCCGCTGAAGCATTCCTGATGAAAAGACAAGAGCTGAGGAGAAAATGTGAGTCTCACATTGAAGACTCAAAAGCAACATTCAAAGGTAAATATGATAGAGACCCCTCAAGTGACTCGTTACTGATACCCTGTGTCCTCTTCTAGAAGGGAAGACGATAACCCTGTCTCCTATGAGTTTTATCTTTACTAGGCAGGTAGAAGCATTCAAACTAGAAAGAGGTTTTGGAAGTGAACCGTCTGGATGGGGATGATGCAAAATAGATAGGTGAGAAATAAGGATGCCCTGGCAGATGGTAGAAGGGAGAGAAATAATGGAGGAAATGATCTCATAAAATAAGCATTCAGGGAAGAGGTTTTGCCTTGGAGTGGAAAATGATGATGAGGGGAGTGACCAATCCTTGAACCTCCCTCCCATCTAAATTGGTTCAAAGTGGGGAAGTATCTATATCTGTATTTATATGTACTTCTTCCGTGGGTCAAAAAAATCTATTTTACCCTAAAGGTAAGTAGAGAAATGGGAGAGGAGAAGGAAAAAGTGGTGACAAACTTTGGGCAGATAAAAGTATGGCGTGGTCATGTATAAAATAGAAACTAGTGGGGGAATGGGATAAAAAGAGAGAAGGAAAAACAGAAGCAAATACATCATGACTGTGTTAATGAGATGAACTCACTGCTAAATGCAAGTGGGCAGTAAAATGAATTAGAAACCAGAACTTCCAGACTATGCTTGTTTCTTCTTTTTTGTATTTTGAAAAGAAACATTGGAAAGAAAGAGAGAACCAGAGTGAAATTAGAGGGCTGAAGCAGAAACTGTTATATCTCATATGAAGGATAAAACATAAGGGAAGCAATGATGATGTCAGAAAAAATGCCGAGTAAAATTCGGCCTCACTGAAAGGGTAAATTGGCATGCCGGCTAATTCTTGTTTAGGGGAACCACAGTCAATGGTGTCAGAAAAGAGATATGTGCACAAGGGCATAGGATTCAAAATTTTAAAGAAAAAGTTATACGCATTACAGGAAGAAATAGATAATAAAACTATAATGGCAGGGCACCTCAACTTTTCCTGTGTGACCTAGCCTAATACAACCATGAAATATATAAAAAAGTAGTCAAGGAGAATAATAAAACTTAGATGATTTAGAAATCATACATTTAAAAGAGCTCTATAGAAAACTCAATAGGAGCAGAATGGACTACAGACAGATGTTGCTTCATTTTAATTCACATTATGCAAATTGGATTTTATGCAAGGAATTCTCCCAAACCATACTGGGATCTCGGTCTGCTCCTCCCCTTCAATTCGGTACTCTGTGGCCCTCCCAAACCTTTAAAAACCCTCTGTAGCAGAAGGCAGAAGAATAGATCTGCAGAGAGACAGCCACCACCACTGATGGATCCGGGCTTGCCTTAAGACCTCCAGTACTGATGCAGGACAACTTGCGTTCAATGCACCCGCCCACCTGAGAGTCTGGCCCCTGCATTTGGATGTTTTGTCCATCATTGGAGCACCACGTCTGTCCCATGCCACAGGATTCCATGTCCGTGCCTCCT
The DNA here is from genome assembly GCF_048593235.1 of Sminthopsis crassicaudata. Lineage (NCBI taxonomy): Eukaryota > Metazoa > Chordata > Mammalia > Dasyuromorphia > Dasyuridae > Sminthopsis > Sminthopsis crassicaudata. The sequence goes on from NC_133623.1 coordinate 86,163,861, forward strand.
GGCATGTTCTTCCTTTCAGTTCCAGACAGGCTGTCCTGGGGCTGGCCCCTGCAAGAAAGTGTTCCTCCTGCTCTTGATTCTGTACATCCAGACTTTATGTGTCATTGGCCCATGTGCTGGCTTCACAGGGGCACAGTCTCCTTCCTGCCTCCCTTCTGGCTTTTTACACATCCATGGGTAAATTCACATTATGTAAAATATCTGCACAATGGTTCACTGAAAAAAGTTAAGGACTATGCTGCTTTCTCCCCTCAACTTCTCACTTCCCTTTTAGTCTTAGCTGCATTGATTTTGTTTGTGGAAAAGCTTTTTAATTTTATGTCAGCCAGAGTGTCCATTTAGCTTCTTTTGAACGTGTCTGTCGTTTGCTTGGTCATGATTTCTTTCCCATCTTCTGGGCTTCTCTGTTTATGATGTTAGCCCATACATCCAAGGAATATACCCATTTCCAGCTTCACTTTTGTGTTTCCTGTGAAACCTTTTTCCAACCTCAGATTCTGTTAGACTACTTGTCAATTTTCCCAGTGGCTTTTATTGAATTGTGAATTTTCCCATAGCTGGGATTATTAGCTTTGTCAAAGAAATGGATGATGTGCTCTTTTGCTCCTGCATGCTGTATACCCAATCTGTTCCTATGGTCAGTCTTTCTGTTTCTTACTCAATAATACATTTTTAATCATACGGGCTTGCTAGTGTAGTTTTATTATCTGGCACTGCTAGGTCCTTTCCTTCCCTATTTTCCCATTCATTTCCTTGATAGTCTTAATTTTTGTTTGTCCAGACGAATTTTGTTATCCTTTTTTAATGTTCTCAAGAAATTCTCTGTTATTTTGATTCGTATTTCATTGTGTTCACTAATTAACATAGGCAGCATTATTATTTTTGGCCTGGCGATGAGTAATTGATATTTCTCCACTTAACTAGAGCTGCTGTTATTTGTGTAAAAAGTGACCTGTGTTCACTGAGTTGCTATCTATGTTTTGGCAGGTTGACTTCTAGATATTTCATACTATACGTAATTTCAATGGAATTCTTCTTTCTGCTGGATTTTATTGATAATTTATATGATACTGATAACTTGTTTGAGTTTATTTACTCTCTCCTGTCTTGCTGATGTTAGTAAAAACTTCATTTAAGTTTTAATTGATTCTGTCGAGTTCTCTAAGTAAACAATCATATCATCTGTAAAAAACATTGTTTTATTTATTGTTTGCCTCTTTGCTGTTTATAATTTCCATTTCTTTGCTTTTGAGTGACGGCTATGGCAAGCACTTCTGGTACAGTATGGAATAGTAGTGATGAGCGTGAATATCTGTTATGTCTCCAAAAGAAAATATTTGATTCTTGTCAAAAATTATTTAAATACCAAGATCAAATTACCATTAAATAAGGTCAGCCAAAACCTCAGTGGTGTATGATAAATTGGAAGGTCACAGAGCTCATTTTATAACAGAAAAAAGGAACTCTTCCTGATGCAGATTCCTCAGTTTTACAGAGGTCTAGGGAGACTGACAGTAGTCAGCTGCTGGGCAGGTCAGGGTGGAATGAGGAGATTTTAGGGTGAGATAATTGTTCAATTCAATACTTCCTTGGCTTAGAACTTTACCATTCTGAAAACTTTTTTGAAAGGTCTCCTTCAGTGTTTCTTTAAGGATTTTTGCTCTGGATCGGTCTAGCTCACTGAAAAAGGAGTAACTTACTAAAAGATGGTTATTTTATTTCATTTCTTTTAAGATATATTTAGGCTCATTCTACCTTATCTACTATTAAATCTTATTAAAAGATTCATTCAGTAAATCTAATTGGAAAATAAGGCTTCAAGGATATTTATGCTAGCTTAGGTCTTCAAAAGGAAAGGAAACTTCAAATGTGATATTAAAGTAAATCCATGTTACCACTATTAACTGGTTCAGAGATTATCCTTTTCATATCCTCTCTTTACTTCTGTTTTTATTGCAAACTCATCTCTCTTGTCTGCATTAGGTATAACACTAGTTCTTTATTTTAGACAAATTCTACTTCCTGGTTTTAGGATTGCCCCATTTATGCCAGTGTTTCTTGGGTTTTGCATAGGAATAGGTTTTGTATTTTGGTGGTTTGAAATTTTTGCACCAATATTCATTATAGAATTTGGTCTCTACTTTTGTTTCTGTATGGACTCTGCCCATGTTAGGTATTAAGGCAATATTTATATGATAGGATGCATTTGGTAGGACCCAGTCTTTGTTTATTTAACCATTTAACCAGCATTGGAATAAATTTCTACATTTTTTTTTGTTTCTAAGAAGTTGCTTTTAAATCCATTTTGTCCCCGGGGTTTAGTTAGAAAGAACATTGGGAAAGATCTAATTGCATCACAATCTCCCATATTAGATTAACAAACAAAACAAAACTCCAAAGCCTTCTGTGATCCCAGCACTGATGAAGTTGGGGCTACAGATAAAAAGCTAGATAACTAAAGTTGTGGAACTGCTAAAAAACAAACAAACAAACAAAAAACCACCTAAGCAGATTCTGGAGCTTTTGCTATCGGTCATTAAGGAGATTGGCAATGAGGGATGTTAAGATTGCAGGTAAGAGCTCCTGAGACCATGGGGTAGGTCCCGTCCTGAAACATTTTGGTAGTTTCTGAGAAACCAGCCTGTAGAATTTCTATTAAGCTAAAATAAGGATGAAATCTTATAAAAGTTGAAAAAGGTTTAAAAGCAGTTGACAGATTAAGATCGTCATAGTCAAGGCCCCTCTATGTCCTGGTCATCTCAGATCAGAGAAAGAAAAGAGAAAGCTGGAGAATTGTAGCAAAACTTGACTTCTGCCTCATCTGGCAGAAAAGGGGAGGCAGCAACTGCAAGGGGGCCCTGGAAACCCTGCCCCAGCATCTCCCAACCCCAGCAGCTGCAGATGGG